>NC_073232.2:66021818-66324848 GCF_029281585.2 Gorilla gorilla gorilla | reverse complement strand
ACACACTAAATCCAGAATCTCCAATAAAAGCACCCATATTCACAATCAGGGCTGATCTAGTGTTAGATTCCACCCTCCTTGGTGTAACGCCCTTAGAATGCACTTCCACACATGCATCCTAGGCTTCTGACAATATACATTAACAAAACCTTATTCTTTCTGTGTGTAAGCTACTTCTTTTTGGGTCACTGTGTCTACCTGTTCTCTGGAGCATGCTGAGATTTGACACTAGTTATGGGTCTATGTGCATATGGTTTGATTGGGTCTTGAGGAGAAAGGGCATCCCCTTTCAAAGCATCTGCCTCAGGTGAGCCTATCACAGGATTCTCAAAGAAAAGGAAGGCTATTATTCTCAGACACCAGAGGGCAGGCTCCTTCCATGGGTAAAGGAATATCAGAGCGACTTGGAGGTCTAAGATTGTCAGTTTCTTCTGGGTTCAACCAGAAGCTCCCATTCAAAGTTTCAGAATCCCATTCTTTACCAATCAATGTTCTAAATTTCCAGTGCAATTCGGCAAAAAATTAAGTTGGTGTTTTATTTTCAGCATTATCAGTCCAGCTACCAAAAATAAGAGATTTTTTTAGGGCTCTCCAGTTTTCAGACTGTGACTCAAGCTGAGAGTGAACAGAACTCTGCTTCCCATTTTCTCTTTGTAAGTACCCAAGTGTGCTTAAGAAGAAAATCTGCCTCACATCGCAGTCCTCATAGTCATCATTACTGCCATCGCAGTTCAGTGCAGTGGCACTGGGATTCCCAAGAGTCTTGCTTCTGCTCGTTCTTCATCACAATCAGCCATAGGTGACAGCTTGATTCAGTGTGGCACCGCCACATGCCATGGGTTTCTAGCATTCCACTGCCCATTGGCAAGGAGCTCAGAACTGCACTTAAGCCCAAGGGCCTGACCAAACCAATGCAAATTTCTGCCTGTGTGGCCTTTCTCCTGGGATAACTCCTGATATTCATTCTGTACCAGTGAGAATCCAGTCAGAAGAACAAAGCCAAACAGTAATTTTATCAGGAAAAAATTCAACATAAAAAATTATTAATATATCAGAGGATGAGCGTGATGAATGATTCTCTGGTAAAAAGTCAAGAGAACTTGAAATAACATCAGAATGGCAGCTATAAAGAGCAGCTACCACCCCTAGGGCTGAGATGAAGTTGCCAGAGAAGAGGTCCCTCAGGCTGAGGTGCAGACCTTGTAGGAGAGGACATGGCCAAGGGTCACTGAATGGCAGAGAAGTCACAGTGGGGCTGCAGCTAGGAAGAAGAGCCTCATGGAGAGGACTTCCTGATAGGAGCTGCAACATGAGGCAAACTTGCCCAGAGAGTAAAGACCCTGGCCTCTTTGAAGGAATATACCTCAAAATAATGAGCCATTTATGACAAACCCATAGCCAACATCATACTGAATGGGCAAAAGCTGGAAGCATTCCCCTTGAAAACCAGTACAAAACAAGGATGCTCTCTCTCACTACTCCTATTCAACATAGTATTGGAAGTCCTGGCCAGGGCAGTAGGGAAAGAGAAAAAAATAAAGGGCATCCAAACTGAAAGAGATGAATCCAAGCTATACCTGTTCCCAGACAACATGATTCTATATCTAGAAAACCCCATATTCTCGGCCCAAAAGCTTCTTAAGCTGATAAAACAACTTCAGGAAGCCTCAGGATACAAAATTAATGTACAAAAATCACTAACATTCTTATACGGGACAGTAACGGTCAAGCCCAGAGCCACACCAGAATGCAATCCCATTGACAACTGCCACACACACACACACACACATACACAAATACACAAAGAAAAAAATACCTAGGAATACAGCTAACCAGGGAGATGAAAGACCTCTACGGGGAGAACTACAAAACACTGCTCAAAAAAATCAGAGATGACACAAACAAACGGAAAAACATTCCATGGTCATGAAGAGGAAGAATCAATATAGTAAAAAAGGCCATACTGCTCAAAGCGATTTATAGATTCAATGCTATTCCTATTAAACTACCATTGACATTCTTCACAGAACTAGAAAAAACTATTTTAAAATTCATATGGAACCCCAAAAGACTCCAAATAGCCAAGGCAATTCTGAACAAAAGGAACAAAGCTGGAGGCATCATATTACCCGACTTTGAACTATACTACAGGGATACAGTAACCAAAACAGCAGTTAGTGGTACAAAAACAGATACATATGCCGATGGAACAGAATTGAGAATCCAGAAATAAGGCTGCACATCTACAACCATCTGATCTTTGACAAAGCTGACAAAAACAAGCAATGGGGAAAGGATTCCCTATTCAATAAATGGTGCTGGGATAACTGGCTAGCCATATGAAGAAGATGGAAACTGGACCCCTTCTTTACACCATATATAAAAATCAACTCGAGATGGATTAAACACTTAAATGTTAAGCCCGAAACTGTAAAAACCCTGTAAGGCAACCTAGGCAGTACCATTTAGGACATAGAAATGGGCAAAGATTTTATAACAAAGACACAAAAAGCAATTGCAACAAAAAGCAAAATTTAACAAATGGGATCTAATTAAACTTAAGAGCTTCTATACAGCAAAAGAAACTATCAACAGAGTGAACAGACAACCTACAGGATAGGAGAAAATTTTGGTAAACTATGCATCTGACAAAGGTCTAATATCCACATCTATAAGGAACTTAAACAAATTTACAAAAAAAAAACCTCAAGCAATCCTATTAAAAAGTGGGCAAAGGACACGAACAGACACTTTTCAAAAGAAGACATACATGTGGCCAACAAACATATGAAAAAAAGCTCAACATCACTGATCCTTAGAGAAATGCAAATCAAAACCACAATGAGATACAATCTCACACAAGTCAGAATGGCTATTATTAAAAAGGCAAAAAATAACAGATGCTGGTGAGGTTGAGGAGAAAAAGGAACATTTATATACTGTTGGTGGGAGTGTAAATTACTTCAACCATTGTAGAAGAGTGACCCATTTGTAGAAGAGTGACCCATTGTAGAAGAGTGACCCAATATAAATCGTTCTATTATAAAGGCACATGCACACACATGTTCATTGCAGCAGTATTGACACAATAGCAAAGACATTGAATCAACCTAAATGCCCATCAGTGACAGACTGGATAAAGAAAATGTGGTACATATACACCATGGAATACTATGCAGCCATTAAAAGAAACCAGATCATGTCCTTTGCAGGAACATGGATGAAGCTGGAGGCCATTATCCTTAGCAAACTAACACAGGAACAGAAAACCAAATACAGCATGTTCTCACTTATAAGTGGAAACTAGATGATGAGAACACATGGACACAGAGAGGGGAACAACAGACACTGGGATCTATTAGAAGGTGGAGGGTGGGAGGAGGGAGAGGATAAGGAAAAATAACTAATGGGTACTAAGCTTAATACCTGGGTGATGAATAATTGCACAACAAACCCCCATGACACAAGTTTACCTATATAACAAACCTGCAAATGTACCCCTGAACTTAAAATAAATTTTTTTAAAAGACCCTGAACTGGCTCTTTCCTTCATGTTATCTCCCATTGGGGGTGGCCATTGGCCAAAACTTACTTGCTGTGGGTTTGACCCTCTGGGCTCTTGGTTCAGCCCTCATCATTCATCCTTTGTTGTGAAAGGTAGCACAGCTGACAGCAGTTGACCCTTGAGCAATTTTGGGGGTGGGACACAGGCCTCCCACACAGTCCAAAAGCCATGTATAATTTTGGCTCCTCCCAAACTGAACTACTAGTAGCTTATTGGCTGGAAGCCTTACTGGTCATGTAAACAGTTGATTAACACAACTGTTTTGAATGTTATATGTATTATATACTATATTCTTACAATAAAATAAGCTATAGAAAAGAAAATGTTATTAAGAAGATCATAAGGAAGAGAAAATATATTTACTATTCACTAAGCAGAAGTGGATCATTATAAAGGTTTCCATCCTTACTGTCTTCACATTGATTAAGCAGGGGGAAGTAGAGGAGAAAGAGGAAGGGTTGGTCTTAGGTCTCAGAGGTGGCAGAAGTTGAAGAGGTGGAGGAGGTAGAAGGGGGAGCAGGAGAGGCGGGGACACTCAAAGTAAGTTTTATTGAAAAAAATCTGGGTGTAAGTGGACCCACACAATTCAAACCCACATTGTTCAAGGATCAGCTGCAGTTTTCTCACCCTGTTTCCTGCCAGGAGAGTCTCAGGGGTTCAGCAGGCATCTTTCATTTTGCACTCTCTGTCTTTTAGGATTCTTTTAGTCCAAGCTGGTAGTGTTTCTGCCCAAATAATTTTCTTAAGAATTTCATGGTCTTGTGTATTTCATTAGGGTTCCTTCCATTAGACAAAACCCACACCCACACATTGTTTGAAGATGATCTCTTCTCTGTTTTTGTCTCCTGCTGAGATAGCTAAGTACAACACCCTTAAGCCTAGAAGCCCTCTGGTTTGGCCCAGAAGATCTGTGAGGCACACCCTTAACCTCAACTTGAAAAACCCCCTTGCATGACTGAATATTCTGACCTTTTGTTGTTTCTGAGGTTTTAGTAAAAGTTTGTGCAGTCACACCCTTGACTTTTTCTCTCTGCCAGACTTTCACATGCAATCTTTTCTCTTTAACATTTTTGCCAGCTGGATAAAGTGAGAATTTCCCAAATCATCAAGAACAAAGTTTTTTGTTTCACGGTTCCCTCAATTTATCTCTTTTTTTTCTGGCATTTTACTATAAGCAGCAAGAAGGAACCAGACTGCACTTCAATAGTTCCGTTGGACATCTCCTCAGCTAAATATCCAAGTTTATCACTTACAAGTTCCACTTTCCAAAGAACTGGAGTAGACAACTCTGCTAAGCTTACTTCCACTTCATAACTAGGATTCCTTTCCTCCCAATTTCCAATAAAGTGTTTCTCACTTCCTTATGGCTCTCACTGGCAGCACTCTTAAAGACCAGATTTCTACTAGGTTTGTTCAAAGTGACTTAAGTTTTCTCCATCATGATCTTCAAAATTCTCCTCAAATTCCCTTCAGCCTCTGCCCACTCTCAGTTCCAGAATCACTCCCACATTTTTGGTGTAATTTCCTGACAGGTTCTTCTTGCCCACTGCACATATAGAGCTGATTCACTGAGACAGAAGTATTGCAACGGAGGAAGAATTTAATAAACACAGGGCTAGCCAAGCAGAAGACGGGAGTTATTACTCAAATCAGCCTCCCACAGAGCTCAGAGGCCAGGGCTTCTCTAGGATAGTTTGGTAGGAAGGGGGCTAGGGAATGGGAAATGTTGATTGGTTGGGTCAGGGATGAAGTCGTGGGGGTGTCAAACCTGTCTCCTTGCACTGAGGCAGCTCCTGGATTGGGGGCTGGGCACGTCACAAAAGAGGTTGAATTCGTTCCATGGTATGAGTCACAAGTCCAGGTGGAGTCACCAGAATGCAAAAGTCTGAAAAATATCTCAAAGATCAACCTTAGGTTTTGATAACAGTGATGTTATCTACAGGAGCAATTGGAGAAGTTATAAATCTTGTGACCTCTGGCTACATGACTCCTAAGTCATAATCCTACAAAGACAGGAGGGGTTTCATTACTGGAAAGAACGGTTAGTTTCTGGAAAGAACTGTTATCACCTTTTTCACTAAATGCCTCCCATAGTTAGTTTGATTTATGCCCAGGAATGAGCAAAGACAGCTTGTAAGATTAGAAGCAAGATGGAGTAGGCTACGTAAGATTTCTCTCACTGTCATAATTTTTGCAAAGGTGGCTTCAGCAGTGCCCCACTCTATAGTACCAAAATCTGTCTTAGGTTTCTATTGCTGCACAACAAAGTGTCATGAATTTAGCCACTTAACATAACCATTTATCAGCTCGTGGCTTTGTAGGTCAGAAGTCGAGGCACAGCATGACCGGGCTCTCTGCTCAGGGTCTCACAAAGTTAAAATCAAGGCATTGGCCATCACTGCATCCTCATCTGCACCCAGGACCCCTTTCCAAGGTCATGTGGTGGTGGCAGAACTCAGTTCCTTGCAGCTGTGGGATGGAGGTCCCCTTTCTTTGCTGGCTGTCAGCTGAGAGATACTCTAAGTCCTAGAGGTCATTTGTGTTCCTTACCACATCCCCTCCTCCCCATCTTTAAAGCCAGTAATGCAGAATCTCTCTCATGTCAAATCCTTCTCACACTTCAAATCTCTTTCATGAAGAAGAGTCCAATCCCTTTTAAGGACCCATCTGATTAGGTCTGGCCTGCCCAAAATCATCTCCCTCTCCTTAGGTCAATTTCTTCGGGATCTTAATAACATCTACAACACCCCTTTGCCATATAATTTAACATAATCATGGGAGTCAGATTATGTTTAGAAGTTCTGCCCATATTCAAAAGCAGGTGATCACACAAGGGTGAGAGTCACTGGCGATTATCTTAGAATTCAGCCTACCACCAGCACCTACCCCACAGAGTTGTTGTAAGGACTAAATAAGTTGATATACATGAAACTCTTAGGACAATGGCTGGAACACAGCTGTTGTCAAGTGTTGGCTCTTATTATTGCTGTTGTTGTTAAACACAGATTCCCAGGCCCCCTTCAGACCACTGGAACCAGAATCCTAGGGGTGAGTCAGGAAGGAGGTTGTCTCTCTAGCTCCTTGGGGACTTGGTGCCCACTGAGATGTGGCCTCTAGGATCCAGACCAGGTGGCACATGCCTTATAACTCCGCCTTCCTGGGGAAGCGCCTCTCAGCCTCTGCTGCTCATCCTCAGCATGCTCCCTCAGTGTGGCTGATGTTGCTTCTCCTTACATTTCCCTCCACCCCCTCGTTATTTCCCTGCTATCAGCTTGGCCTGTCTTGCTTACCAGAATAACTGTCATGGCGTCCAATGGTAATGTTTTTTCCAAAAGTCACAGTTTCACATCCACTTGAGAAATGTGGTATTTTATTTGTGGTTGGCTGTTCTAGCCTAGGGGTCAACACAGAAGGGTGCAGGTAGAAAGCAGGAGCCAGGGTGCAGAAATCAGCAAGTATCCCAGGAAAAATCCCAGTAGAACATAACAATATTCAAGAAAAGAATGCAAAACCTTCTCAAACATTTAACACCTTGGGATCACGGCTCTAATCAAAGAATTTTAAATCCTCATTAGGGATGAGGGCTGGGAATCGCAGCCAGTGTGTTATGTGTTGTTTTCTGACTGAAAAAGGAATCTGAGGCCTTTGGTCCAGCAGAGAAAATGCCGGGCTCAGCGAGTTTCCATAGTGGAAGCAATTTGGAAGTGGTTTGGAGATCAATTCCCTGCCCAAAACATCTAAACAAACCCAAACCAGGGCTTTTTACACAAATGATTAGAAATGAAAGCAAAATTTTCATCAAAGCAAAGGTGTGCGTGCAAGATATTGGCCCCTTGGTGTCATTTGAAGGAAATTAATGTGGAGGGCCAAAGAGATGGAGTCTGCAACATGCAATGCTCCAGAGACCTGCCTGTGAGTTTGTTCCTAGTGTAGCAGAAATAAACGCTCCCAGCAAACCTTCAGGGAGAAACGAGACATGTGCATAAGTAAGATTAATCAGTAAAGTTAGCATCCACCTAATGAATCATCTTTGACATCATAAAACTTGAAAAATACAAGGTTGTGGCCTGTCAGATCTCTGTACTCTCAGCAAAAGCAAAACAATCCTGCCCTAGTGCACAGCTCAAGTGGCTCTTGAGCACACTGGGCTCAGCAGAGAGGAAATGATAGAAAAATGGCTGCATTCTGGGTTTTATTGACTTAATGTGTGAGGAGACAGGATGGAGTGCTGAGGTAAAGAAAAATGAAGGTGTAGGGCTCATGAACCTTCACCCTTCAGGAAGCCTCCTTCTTTCTATCCCAAAGAAGCCCCCAGGGGGACTGTGTTTCCGTCTGAACAAACCATCCCTTGGGGTTTTTCTGGAACACAGCTCCAGCTTCCAGGAGGCCAGGAGCAGGAGGGGTGCAGAGCATCCCACACACACCAGGCTGCTCCACCTTTAGATGCGGGTCTGGCACTGGTGCGTTCAGGGCCTGCTTGCTCCGGAGGCTGCTCTGTGTCCTTGCACATCACATTTTCATCTTGTGCCTTGGTAGTTCTGCATTCTTTGTATTAATCCCACTTTTCAGATGGACAAGCTGAGGTTCTAAGACATGCAGCAGGTACTATGTGAAGCTGAGATTCTGGGCTCAGATGTTGGCTCTTAGCAGAACCTCCATGAGGTGAGATCTTTAGAAGTTTCTGGGCCCACAGAAGAATGTTGGAACGGCCTTCCGTCCACCCATGCTGCCAGTTCTCTGCCCCATCTGTTATCAGGTCTAGCGAGCCAGCCCCCAGCTGGAATCAGCTCTGATTCTCTGCCATCTACCCAAACCTGCTCATACACCTCCTTTACTTCCCTTGTACCTGAACATCTCTTCATGTCCCTGAAGAGATCTAGGTTTCTGTCACCCTAGCCATCAAAACGCAAATCTCTAATCCTGGGAAATCAGATGGTTACAAGCAGGTCAGACTGTGGCTGCCTGACCATACACTCCCCTGGAACTTCCCAGTTTTGAAACCTTTCTTTAAACATTTGGGATGCTGAAACCCACCTTCCCCTGATTGACCGATTCCATCCAGATGGACAACAGCAGGCCCCAAGAGCCCTAAACAGTTCCTCCATGGTTAGAGCCTTCTGAAAGAACATCTGGGCCCCTCTGCTGTGCACAGCCAGATTCCATGGGAGCAGCGTCCTCCCTGCAGCGACCATACCACCTGGCACCACTGCTGGCCTGCAACCTGCACCCAGAACACACAAGCCTCAGGCAGCTGGCTGCCTGGCTTATTCCACAAGACTCACTGGCAGCATCCCACAGCCTGGACACACAGCACCCTGCCCCGAGTGGCTGATCCTGACAGCCTTCAGCAACGGGAAGATCATGCCCTCCCTCTCAGGCCATTGACGTACTTCCGGTGTAGCACTCAGGGAACTAGAGGTGAGGTTTCTGGGACTCTTCCTCATTATAGCCATTGAGTGTGCATCTGGCAACACACTTGGACTGGTGCCCTGGTGTTACTGGTGGGAGGTGTCTAGGTTCTTGGTGTTTTGAACAAAGAATTGGACAAAATGCACAAAGCAAGGAAAGAACGAAGCAACAAAAGCAGAGATTTATTGAAAATGAAAGTATACTCCACAGGGTGGGAGTGGTCCTGAGCACAGAGGATCAAGCGTGCCTTTACAGAATTTTCTGGGATTTAAATACCCTCTAGAGGTTTCCCATTGGTTACTTGGTGTATACCCTAGATAAATGAAATAGTGGCCTGCAATCACTATGATTGGCTGTGGAAAGCAACCAATCAGAGACTGAAGTGAAATTACAAAGTTACACTCCTATGCAAATGTCTGATCAGTTGAAGAAAGCAAATGCCTATAGTCCCAGCTACTCGGAATGGCTTGAGCCTGGGAGGTTGAGGCTGCAGTGAGCCCTGTAGAAAGCAACCGATCAGACTTACTTTCAATTTTCCATCTCCCACGCAGAAAAAGAGTGGGGTGGAGCAGGGGCAGGTTGCAAAGGGAGTAGCCTCCAGTCCTTTTGTTACTTAGGCGTGAAAAGTTTTGGTTTTCCTTTTTATTTAGTTCTAGGAAGTCAGCGTGAATTGGCCTTAGGTCCCCTGCCTCCAGACCCTATTCTTCTGCCTCACTGGCTCAGTCCCAGAGTCTTGTGCATCCCTATGAGCCAGTTAATCTATCTGAGCCTTGTTTCCAAATCCTTCACTTATTCAATGAGCATTTACTGTGCCTACCATGGGCCTGCACTGTTCTAGCCACTGAGGATATAGCAGCAAAGAACAAAGATGCAATCTCTGTTTTCTTGGCACATACATTTTAGTAGAGAAAGAAAAATGATAAATGAGTAAGCAAATAAATAAATGCAACATAGTCAGACAGTGACAAATGCCTTGAGCAAAAGAGGAAAGTTCTGTGACAGAGGAACTGTGGCTGGTCAGATGAGGGGGACTTGGTTAGAGCGGCCAGGGAAGGCGGCTCTGAGGAGTGGTCTTTGAGGTGAGGCCTGGTCACCAAGAGGAAGCCAGCATGGGAAGACCTAGAGTGAGGTGCAAGGAGCAAGAAGCAGAGGTCAGAGGGACTTGGGTTCAAGGACCAGAAGAGGGTGAATGGACAGAGCGGGTGGGAATGATCTGAAGCCGATCTGGGGCCGAGATGTGAGTCAGGCTGGATTGCGCAGGGCCAGGGCCTGCAAGGTCCCTGTTTAAACTGCATTCTAGTCTTACTACAAAACCACTGGATGGTTTTCGGTAAGAAAACCTATACGGTAAACCCCTGTAGCATGTTACTGTATTTAATACTGTAAGCAACTATAGCACATGGTACGTATCTGTGTAACTAAACATGAAAAGATACAGTAAAAACACAGTAAAAAGATACAAAATGGCACACCTGGATAGGACACTTACCGTGAATGGAGCTTGCAAGACTGGAAGTTGGTCTGAATGGGTTAGTGAGTAGTGAGCGAATGTGAAGACCTAGACGTTATTGTATACCATAAACTTTACAAACACTGTACACTTAAACTATACTAGATTTCCTTCACATTTTTTGCTTCAATAATAAATTAACTTTAGTTTATGTCAACTTTTTTGCTTTATAAACTTTAAATTTTTAAGAAACTTTGATTTTTGTAATAACACTTAGCTTAAAAACACAAACACAGCCGGGGCAGTGGCCTTTGTATTTGATCATGCTTGTAATCCTAGCACTTTGGGAGGCTAAAGTGGGTGGCTTGAGCCCAGGAGTTTGAGATCACCCTGGCCAACATAGTGAAACTCTGTCTCTACAAAACATATATAATTAGCTGGGCGTGGTGGCAAATGCCTATAATCCCAGCTACTTGGGATGGCTTGAGCCTGGGAGGTTGAGGCTGCTGTGAGCCCTGATAGTGCCAGCCTGGGCAACAGAGCGAGACCCTGTCCCCAAAAAAAAAAAAAAACACTTTGTATACCTGTACAAAAATATTTTCTTTCTTTATATTTTTATTCTATAAGCATTTATCTATTTTTAATTTTTTTGTTTTACTTTTTAAATGTTTTTATTAAAAGTGAAGAAACAAACACACACGGCAGCCTAAGCCTACGCGGGGTCAGGATCATCAATATCACTGTCTTCCACCTCCACATCATGTCCTACCAGACAGTCTTCCGGGGTAGTAACACACCTGGAGGTTTCGTCTCCTATGATGACAAGGCCTTCTTCTAGAGTACCTCCAGAAGGCCCTGCCTGAGGCCATTTTACATTTAACTGGTTTTTTTTTTAAGTAGAAGTACATTCTAAAATAATGATTATAGTATAGTAAGTATATAAACCAGTAACACAGTTGTTTATTATCATTATCAAGTATTAGGTACTGTACATAATTCTGTAATCCTTTTTTTTTTTTTTTTGAGATGGGGTCTTGCTGGGGAATGCAATGGTGCAATCATAGCTCACTGCACTCTCCAATTCCTAGGTTTAACCAATCCTCCCACGTCAGCCTCCTGAGTAGCTGAGACTATGAGCATGTACCACCATGCCTGGCTAATTTTTTTTCCTTTTATAAAAATGGGGTCTCACTATGTTGCCCAGGCTGGTCTCAAACTCCTGGCCTTAAGCAATCCTCCCACCTCAGCCTCCCAAAACGTTGGCATTACAGGCATGAGGCACTGTACCTGGCCCTGTTCAATACTTTTATATGACTGGCAGCACAGCAGGTTTATTTACACCAGCATCACCATAAACGTGCAAGCAATACGTTGTGCTATGAAGTTATGACAGCTACGATGTCACTAGGCAATAGGAATTTTTCAGGTCCATTATAATCTTATGGGACCACTGTCATCTGTGTGGTCCCTCATGGACCAAGACATCATCATGTGACACGTGACTGTATGTGGATGGCACATGAATCACGAGACCAGATAAGAGTACCTTGAGGCAACGCGTAAAGGGAGAAGACAAGCCAAGCTCTGGGGCCTCTACCATGGAGAGGACAAGCACAAGCAACCGCCAAAGGAGACTGAGAAAGAACAGGCCAGTGGGGTAGGAGGAAAACTGGGAACGAGAGAATGCACGAAAACCAAGAAAGGAGATATGTCAAGAAGCAGGGAGGGGTTTGATGTGTTTATCCCACACACTGCCTAGGACCACTTTAAAAACTAAACAAAGTGAGAGCTCCTATGGGGCATGATGGGGCATGATGGGGCATGCCCTCTGTGCCACCATTATTATTATTCAAAGTTAGTGGCTGGGCTCGGTGGCTCACACCTGTAATCACAGCACTTTAGGATGCCAAGGCAGAAGGATCACCTGAGGTCAGGAGTTCAAGACCAGCCTGGCCAACATGGTGAAACCCTGTCTCTACTAAAAATACAAAAATTAGCCAGGCATGGTGGCATGCGCCTGCAATCCCAGCTACTTGGGAGGCTGAGGCACAAGAATTGCTTGAACCCAGGAGGCAGAGGTTGCAGTGAGCCGAGATTGTACCACTGCACTCCAGCCTGGGTGACTGAGCAAGACTCCGTCTCAAAAAAAAAAACAAAAAAAACACCACAGGGGGCCTTCAGGGCCCACTGTTCTCATGAAGCTCTGTTCCACTGTGGGCCTTTCTGTTCCAAATTGCTAGCGACCTTTTTTTTCTTTCTTTCTTTGTTTTTAGAGACAGCATCTTTCTCTGTCACCCAGGCTGGAGTGAAGTAAGCGTGATCACCTCTCACTACAGCCTTGAACTCCTGGGCTCAAGTGATCCTCCTGTCTCAGCCTCCCAAGTAGCTGGGTCTACAGGCACACGCCACCATGCTTGGCTAATTTTATTTTAATTTTTGTAGAGGTGGGGTCTCACTGTGTTGCCCAGGCTGGTCTAGAACTTGAGGCCTCAAGCAGTGCTCCCTCCTCGGCCTCTGAAAGCACTGGGATTGCAGGCATGAGTGACCGTGCTCCAATTGCCAGTGACTTTTAACAAAAGAAAGAGCAATATGGTATCATTTCTCTCATGAAATCTAATTAGAATTGCAGAATACCAAGAAACTTCTAATGAAGTTCTAGAAGGATCAAATGGGAGAAGAAAATAAAGAAAAAGAACAAAAAGTTTACAAACATCATGCCTGAGGGCAAGAATTTTCCCTAAGGATGCAGAAAACCGGTTGCCAGAGGAAGTGCAGAGGATCATCCCAACCTCATGAGGACATCAGACCCCAACATCACCTAGTTAGTCCTGGCTGCACATTGGATGATAAAAGGGATTATCTTATAAAGTAGTGGTTCAGCAGAAAGAACTGAGTAACTTTGGGTTTATTTATGAAAGAGCAGGCAGTATGAAACCATTGTTTCAAAAGGTAAAACAATCCAGTCATTTCTAAACATCTCTATGCTTCTCCATATCTTGAACAAGCCACAATTAAACAGAGCTGCAATGACAATGATGAGCTTCTCTGGTACTTGACTCTGCATGTTGTGTGTGTGTGTGTGTATGTGTGTGAGAGAGAGAGAGAGAGAAAGAGAGAGACAGAGAGAGAGAAAGGTACAGAGATTCCCATATAACCCCTTCCCCCACACATGTACAGCCTTTCCCTTGTCAACATCTCCCCCCACCATTTGTTGTAATTGATGAATGGCAGTGACACATCATTGTCACCCAAAATCCACAGTTTACATCAGGGTTCACGCTTGGTGTTATATATTCTATGGGTTTTTGTAAGTGTATAATGGCATGTACCCATCATTACAGTGTCACACAGTGACGCAGAGTTATATCACTACCCTGAAAATCCTCTGTGCTCTGCCTGTTCATCCTTCCCTGCCACCAACCCCTAGCAACCACCAATCTTTTTACTATCTCTACAGTTTTGCCTTTTTCTGATCATCATATGAACGGAATCATGCAGTGTGTAGCCTCTTCAGAGTGGCTTCTTTCTCTCAGTAATATGCATTTGAGGTTTCTCTATGTCTTTTCATGACTTGATAGCTCATTTCTTCTTAGTGCTAAATAATATTCCATTGTCTGGATGTACCACAGCTAATCCATCCACCTACTGAAGGACATCTTGATTGCTTCCAATTTATAAATAAAACTGCTATGAACATCCATGTGGTAATGCTTTTTCAACTCCTTTGGGTGAATAGAATACGAAGGAGCACAGTTACTGGGTTGTCTGGTATATTTAGCTTTGTGAGACACCACCAAGCTGGGCCTGGCACAGTGACTCATGCCTGTAACCCCAGCGTTTGGGGAGGCTAAGGTGAGGGGAAGGCTTGAGGCCAGGAGTTTGAGAGCAGCCTGAAGTTAAATTTTTTTTTTTCAAAAAGGAAACCACCTGTCTTAAGCCATTCTTGTATTGCTGTAAAGAAATGCCTGAGGCTGGATAATTTGTAAAGAAAAGAGGTTTTAATTGGCTCACAGTTCTGCAGCTGTACAAGAAGCACCACCTACTGGCACCATCATTTGCTTAGCTTCTGGGGAGGCCTCAGGGAGCTTTTACTCATGGTCGAAAGCAAAGCTGGAGCTGCCCCTTCACATAGTCAGAGCAGGAGCAAGAGAGAGAGACGGTGGGGGAGGTGCCACATACTTTTAAACAACCAGATCTCATGAGTGCTCACTTACTATCACAAGGACACCACCAAGCCACAAGCGATTCACCCTCATGGTCCAAATACCTCCCACCAGGCCCCACCTCCAACACTGGGGTTTACAACTCAACATGAGATTTGGGCGGGACATATATCCAAACTATATCACAAACAAACTGCCTTCCAAAGTGCCTGCTCTGGCTGGGCATGGTGGTTCACACCTGTAATCCCAACAATTCAGGAGGCCGAGGCAGGCAGATCACTTGAGGTCAGTTCGAGAATAGCCTGGCCAACATGCTGAAATCCTGTCTGTACTAAAAATACAAAAATTAGCCCGGCGTGGTGGCACAAGCCAGTAATCCCAGCTACTGAGGCAGGAGAATTGCTTGAACCTGGGAGGCGGAGGTTGCGGTGAGCCAAGATTGCACCACTGCACTCCAGCCTGGGAGACACAGCAAGACTGTGTCTCAAAAAAAAAAAAAGAAAAACAAAGTGCTTGTTCCATGTTGCATCCCCACCTGCAACGAATGAGAGTTCCTGTTGATCCACCTCCTCACCAGCATTTGGTGTTGCTATGTTCTGAAGATTTGCCGTTCTAGTGGGTGCATAGTAGTCAAAACTAGATTTTGAAATGAAGTAACAAGGAACATAGTTACCCTCCCACTTGGAACAATAAAAGATCCAGTCAAAATATATGAAACCACGGACTTCAACACATTGGACATCAGGCAATGAAGGACGGGAATTCCTGAAAGACGGGGAAAATGAGATGAACACTAGGTTCCTCAGTTCAGAACCTTGAGAGAGTTTCTAGCCTGCCGGGGGTGGGGCGGGGTGGAGGGCGCGCCAAGTAGAACTGGAAGACTGGTTTGAGAACATGGAGCTGAGAGCCTGGAGCAACTAAGCTAGAGTTCACAGGACAGAGAGCCAAAGAAGAGAGCACTGAAGAGAGCAAAGAGAGAGGTTTAGAGCATTTAGCAGAGTACTGATCGGCATGTGTGTGTAAGGAAATTACCCAGCTATGGGGAAAGAATTATCCAAAATGATTAGAAGGAGCAATGCCCCCTGCTCACGCTGAGACAGGAATAGTGCCTTTTCCTACCAGGCCAACTGGAAAACCTCATGCTTTCACAGTAGGAGACTCAGGAACATCTTGCCTCAGTAGTGCAAAATAATCAGACTGAGACTGGGCACTGATCCACACCCACCAAACAAATCATAAATCAAGACTTAAAAGATCAAGCTGTCTCTGAATTAACTGCATTCCAGAACAAAGCTGTAGAAGATTTATAGGAATGGAAAATATTCAGCATCCAGTAAGGCAAACTCTCTTTTTTGACATCCAGAAAAAAAAGAAAGGATTGCCAGGCATTCACAGAGGCAGGAAAACATGACTCATAATTAGAATAAGGAAGTTATTTTTTAAAAAGACCCAAGTGAAATTCCTGAGATGAAAACTACTTTCATGGGATTAATGGCTGGGATTAATGGCAGAATAGGCACTGCAGAAGAAAAGATTATTGAACTTAAAAACATTGTAATAAAAACTCCCCAAAATGAAGAGAAAAATAAATTTTAAAAATAAAAAGAATATCAGTGAGTTTAGGACAACTTTAAGCATCTTAATAAATGTGTAACTGGAGTCTCTGAAAGGGCAGGGTCAGGCAGAAAATATTTGAGAAATAATGGCTGAAAAGATTCCAAAGCTGATGAAAACTATGAATGCACGGATTCATGAAGCTCGCCAAACCCCAAGCTTAAGAAACATGAAGAAAACTACACCAAGGCATATTATAATTGAATTGCTTTCAGTGAGCCCAGATCACGCCACTGCACTCCAGGCTGAGTGACAGAGCGAGACTCCATCTCAAAAAAAACAAAACAAAACAAAAAAAACAGTGATAAAGAGAAGATCTTAAAAGCAACCAGAAGAAAAAGACATGGTATGTACAGAGAACAAAGATAAGGACAACTGTAGTTTTCTCTTTGGAAACAGTGCAAGCAGAAACACAGTGGAAATATCTTTAAGCACTGATAGAAAAAAATAATAATTTCAATTTCTAAACGCCCCCACAAATCTTTCCAAAAGAAAGGTGACATAAAGACTTTTCCAACATATGAAAGCTGAAAGAATTCATCATGAGTAGACACAAACTGCAAGAAACAGTAATGGAAATTCTTCAAGCAGAAGTAAAATTATACCAAAGAGAAATCTGGATATACACAAAGAACTGAAGAGCATCAGAAATAGTGACTACATGAATAAATGTGTAAGACTTTTTTACTATTTAATTTGCTTTAAAATATAAATTGTTTAAACAAAATAATGACAATGTATTGTGTAAAATGTGACAACAACATAAAGGCCAGAGGGAGAGAGTACCATAGAAGAATCTTAGACTATATGTCAGAGTTTCTCAGACACAGCACCATTGACATTTGGGGCCAGATAATTTTCCACTGTGAAAAACTATCCTGTGCATTGTAGGATTTTAGCAGGATCCCTGGCTTCTACCCACTAAAGGCCCCTAGTCCCTGCATATCGTCAATAATCCTCTGGAAGACAAAATTGTTCCCAGCTGAAAATCAATGCTATATGTGGAAAGGTTTAATATCACTTGACAATAGACGGTGATAAGTTAAAAATATACATAATAAATTCTACAGCAAGTACTAAAATAATGAAATAAAGAGATAATAGGCCAACAGATAAAACAGAATTGAGCATTAGAAAACATTCAATCCAAAGAAGGCATAAAAAGCGTTTAAAAGAACACATTAGATGGGATACACAGAAAACAAGGAAGGGTGACAGTCTTAAACCTAACCATGTTTAAAAAATCACATTAGATGTATATGGTTTAAATACCCAATTAAAAGGTAGAGAGTGTCAAACTGAATAAAAAGTCAATACTAAATGACATGCTGCCTAAAACAAATGCACTTTAAATATGAAGACAGAAACAGATTAAGAGTCAGGATGGAAAAAAAAGATATATAACACTAACACCAGTCAAAGAAAGCTACAGTGGCTGTATCAATATAAGACAAAGACTTCAGAGCAAAAAATAATATTAGGGATGAGGAAGGTCATTTCATAAAGACAAAGGGGTCAATTTCCCAAGAGGACATAATAATAATAAACATGTATGCCCCTAATAAGGGAGCTTCAGAATCACGAAGTAAAAGCTGATAGAACTGTAACGAAAAGTAGCCAGATCTACAGTTATGAATATTAATACTCTTCCTCAATAATTGGTAGAATAAGCAGGCAGGAAATCAGCAAAGATATAGTAGAGTTAAATATTCTCAATCAACATGACCTGTTTGACACTTATGGAATGCTCCATGGCAAAGTGTTCTTTCTTCTCCAGTGGTTGCAGAACACTTACTAAGATATTCTGGGAAACAAAATTGGTCTCAATAAATCCCAAAATATTCCAGTCATATAAACTATGTTCTCCCAACAAAATGGAATTAAATTAGGAACCAATATCAGAAAGATGTCTGAAAACTCTCCAAATATTTGGAAATTATATAACAAACTTCTAAATAATCTGTGGGTCCAGAAGAAATCAAAGAGAAGGTAGAAAGTATCTTGAATTTAATAAAAATGAAAGCACAACTTATCAGAATTTTGGGGATGCCAGTAAAACAGTACCTAGTGGGTAAGAAAGGTCTCAAATCAGTGACCTCAGTTTTCATTTTAAGAAAGTAGAAAAGTTTAATATGGGTCAAATTAAATTCAAAGCCAAAGAAAAGGAAAGAATAAGGATCAATGGAGAAGTCAATTACCATTGAAAACAGAAAAACAGAGAGAAAATGAAACCAAAAGCTGGGTCTCTAGGAAGATCAATAACCTTGGTAAACTTCTAGCCAAGCTGATCAGGAAAAATGAGAGAAGACACAAATTACCAAAGTTAGAAATAGGAATGCTGATATCAGTATAGATTATACAGGTATTAAAACAATAATAAGAGAATATTATGAAAAATTTTATGCCAATAAATTCATGACCTAGATTAAGTGGACAAATTCTGGACAAATTTGGCTATATTTCTGCTATTGCCTTATCATTTTTCAACTTCTAAATGTTGGAGCACACAAGATTGCCTTCGGCAATGTTCTCTTTTCAGCCCAACCAGCAAATAGGTCCCCAAAAATCACAGGGAAATTTGAGATGAAAACGTAAACATAACATATAAAAACTTATGGGATGCAGAAAACACAGTGCTCAGAGAGAAATGTACAACCATACATACCTACATTAAAAGAGAAGAAAGATATCAAATCAACAACTTAACTGTGTGCATTAAATAACTACAAAAATCAGAGCAAACCAAACCCAAACCTAACAGAAGAAAGGAAATAATAAATACAAAGCAGATGAAACAGAAACAAAAAAACAACAGAGAGAATCAACAAAACAAGAAGTTGCTTATTTGAAAGTAGAATACTAAGAAACCTTTAGCTAGACTAAGTAAAAGAGACAATGCAAATACTTAAAATGAGAAATGAAAATGGGTACATTACTACTGCTTTACAGAAATAGTAAGGATTACAAAATAATATTATAAACAACTGTTGTATTAGTCCATTTTCACAGTGCTGTAAAGAATACCTGAGACTGGGTAATTTACAAAGGAAAGAGGTTTAATTTACTCACAGTTCCACATGGCTAGGGAGACCTCAGGATTACAATCGTGGCAGAAGAGGAAAAAGAAGCGAGTACCTTCTTAGAAAGATGGCAGGAGAGAGAGTGGGCAAAGGGGGAAGAGCCCCTTATGAAACCATCAGATCTCATGAGAACACACTCACTACCATGAGAACAGCATGGGGGAAACTGCCCCCCACGATCCAATCACCTCCCACCAGGTCCCTCCCTCAACACGTGGGATTACAGTTCGAGATTTGGATGGGGACACAGAGCCAAACCATATCAGTTGTACACCAACAAATTTGATAACCGGAATGAATGGGACAGACTGGAATTACCAAATTATCAAAACAGGCTCACGAAGATCTCACGACAACAATCTACATAATCAACAGAACTATAAGAAGAAAAGAGATTGAATCAGTAATCAAAAACCTCCCAAAAAAGAAAAGCCCAGGACCATCACCATATTCACTAGTGAATTCTACAAAATATTTTAGGAAGAATTAATACCTTTTTTCAAAATCTTCTCCCCAAAATAGAAAGGACACCTCCTAACTCATTCTATGAGGTCATATTTATCCTGATACCAAAGTCAAACAGACACCACCCTACAAGAAGAGAAAACCACAGATCAATATTCCTTATGAATACAAATGCAAAACTCTCAACACTAGTAAACTAAACCCAAAAGCATGTTAAAAGAAATATACACCATGACCATATGCAATATATGCAAGGGATGCAAGAATGTTTCAACAAGAAAATTAAGCAATGTAATAAACAACATTATGAGAATAAATGGGAAAAAAAACCACATGATCATCTCAGTTGATGAAGAAAACACATTTCACCAAATCTGACACCCTTGCATGGTAACAACACTAAGAAAACTAGGAATAGAAAGGAACTTCCTCAAAATAATAAAAGGCATTTATGAGAAAACAACAGCTAACATCATAATGGTGATAAACTGAAAACTTCTCCCCTGCTGTGGTTTAAATGCATGTGTCACTTTCAAATACATATGTTGGAACTTAACACCCAAAGTGGTGATATTAAGAGGTGAGGTCCTCGGGATGATTAGGCCATAAGGGATCCAGTCTCACGAATGGGATTAATGACCTTATGAAAGGGCTTGAGGGAAAGAGTTTCTCCCTTCAGCTCCTCCCACCATGTGGGGACAGAGCAATTGTCCCCTCTGGACAATGCAGCGACATGGCACCATCTTGGAAACAGACAGTGAGCCCCTACCAGACACCAAATTTGCTAGTGTCTTGATCTTGGACTTCCCAGCTTCCAGAAGTATAAGAAATAAATTTCTGTTCTTTATAAATTACCCAGTCTAAACTGTTTTGTTATTCTAGCTTGAATGGACAAAGGCACCCTCAAAATCAGGAACAAGACAAGGAGCACCTTTTCTTCTCCCTCTTTTGCCACTGCTATTCAGCATTGTCCTAGAATTTCTAGCCAGAGCAAATAGGAAAGAAAAAGAAATAAAAGTTATCCAAGTTGGAAAAGAAGTAAAACTATACCTATTCATAGGTGGCATAATTCTATACATAAGAAATCCCAAATAAATGAATGCAGCGAAGTGTAGGATACAAGATCAACACACAAAAATCAGTGGTATTTTAGACACCAGCAATGAACAATCTGAAAAGAAAATTAAGGAAACATTCCGCTATGATTAAATGCTTCTCCTCTCTAACACTATGTTGAAACTTAATGCAACAGTATTAAGATGTGGGGCCTTTTAGAGGTGATTGTGTCATGAGGGCTCTGCCATTAACCACTAATAGGTTAATAGGTTAATAGGTTAATGAGCTATTACAGGGGTGGGTTAGTTATGACGAGAGTGAGTCTGTTATAAAAGCCAGTTTGGCATGCTCTAGCTCCCTCTCCATGTGATGCCCAGTGCTGCCGCAAAATTCTGCGGAGTCCACACCAGCAAGAAGACCCTCACCAGATGTAGCCTCCAGAACAGTAGGAAAATCCAGCAAACCTACTACTAAGTACATATCCAAGGGAAGTGAAACCAGTGTATTGAAGAGGTATCTGCATTCTCATGTTTATTGCAGCACTATTCACAATAGCTAAGATATGGAACCAACCTAGGTGTCCATCAATTGATAAATGGATAAATAAAATGTGGTATAAATACACAATGGAATACTATTTAACATAAAAATGAATGATATTCTGTCACTGGTGATGACATGGAGGGACCTGGAGGACATTATATTAAGTGAAATAAGCCAGGCACAAAAATCCAACACTGCATGATCTCACTCAAGTGGAATCTACAAAATGTTGATCTCATAGAAATAGAGAGCAGAAAAGTGGTTACCAGAGGATGGGGAGGACAAGGGGTGGGGAGATGGAGAGAAGTTGGTCAACAGGTACAAAGTTACAGTTAGATTGGAGGAATCAGTTCTGGTATTCTATTGCACAATAGAGTGACTATAGTTAACAATCATATATTGTATATTTCAAAATAAGAGGATTTTTAATATCTTTACCACAAACAAATAATAAATGTTTGAGGTAATAGATTTGCTAATCATCCTGATTTGATTATTGCACAATGTATACATGTATCAAAACAGCACGCTGTGCCCCATAAATATGTGTGATTATTATATGTCAATTACAAATAAAATACATCTTTTAAAAAGTACTCTAAAAGGTTGGGCATGGTGGCTCACGCCTGTAATCCCAGCACTTTGAGTCAGGGGGATCACCTGAGGCCAGGAGTTCAAGACCAGCCTGGCCAACATGGTGAAACCCCGTCGCTACTAAAAATACAAAAATTAGCCAGATGTGGTGGTGCATGCCTGTAATCCCACTACTCGGGAGGCTGAGGCAGGAGAATCGCTTGAACCCAGGAGGCACAGGTTGCAGTGAGCTGAGATTATGCCACTGCAGTCCAGCCTGGGCAACAGAGTGAGACTGTCTCAAAAAACAAAAAAACAAACAAACAAACAAAAGTTCTATAAAAGATAAATATATTTTCTTTATAAATTACCCAGTCTCGGCCGGGTGTGGTGGCTCATGCCTGTAATCCCAGCACTTTGGGAGGCCAAGGTGGGCAGATGACCTGAGGTCAGGAGTTCCAGACCAGCCTGGCCAACATGGTGAAACCCTGTTTCTATTAAAAATACAAAAAGTTAGCCAGGTGTGGTGGTGGGCACCTGTAGCCCCAGCTACTTGTGAGGCTGAGGCAGGAAAATCACTTGAACCCAGGAGGCAGAGGCTGCAGTGAGCCGAGATTGGGCCACTGCACTCCAGCCTGGGCAGCAGAATGAAACTCCATCTCAAAAAATAAAAGACAAACAAACAAACAAGTAAATAAATTACTCACTCTCAATTATTCGGTTATAGCAACAGAAAACAGACTAAGACATATTTACAATAGCATCAAAAAGAATAAAATACCTAGGAATAAATCTAACCAAGAACATGTACAACTTGTACACTGAAAACTATAAAAACATTTCTGAAAGAAATTAAAGAATACTTAAAAAAAAATTTCCATATTCAAGGATGATTCTTAAGATGGCAATACTACTCAAAATTATCTACAGATTCATTATAATTCCTATCAAAATTCCAATGGCCTTTTTTGCAGAAATGGAAAACCTGATCCTAAATTCATATGGAATTAAAGAGCCCCAAATTGACAAAGCAACCTTGAAAAAGAAGAATAAAGTTCAAGGACTCACATTTCCTGATTTGAAAACATACCATGAAACTACAGTAATCAAAAGATCGTGGTAATGCCAGAAGTGTATACATTTATACCAGTGGAATAGAATTGAGAATCTTAGAAATAAAGATATGTCTGTGGCTAGCTAACTGATTTTTAACAAGAGTGTCAAGACTACTCAATGGGTAAAGAATAGTCTCTGCAACAAAGTGTGCTGAGACAACTGGATATTCACATGCAAATGAAGGACATTTGATCCTTACTTCATACCATATACAAAATTTAACAGAAAAATGTATGAAAGACCTATATGTAAGAGCCAAAACTATACAACTCTTAGAAGAAAACATAGGTTAAATCATCATGACATTGGATTCACATTAGTTTCTTAGATATGACACCAAAAGCATAAACAACAAAAGAAAAAATAGATAAATTACATTTTATCAAAATTTAAAAAGTTCATGTTTCAAAGGACACCACCAAGAAAGTGAAGACAGTCCACAGAAGGGGAGAAAATATTTGCAAATTGTATGTCTAATAAAACTCTAGTATCCAGAATATATAGAGAACTTCCACAATTCAGTAAGAAAAAGACAGACAACCCAATTTTCAAGTGGGCAAAGGACTTGAATACACATTTCTCCAAAGAATACATACAAATAGCCAATGGGCACATCAAAAGATGCTCAACACCATTAGTCATTAGGGAAACGCAAATCAAAACCACAAAATGGCACCACTTCACACCCATTACAGTGAGTACAATTTTTTTTAAACTAGAAAATAATAAGTGTTGGTAAGGATGTGGAGAAAATTGGAACACACGTGCATTACTGGTGGGAATGTAAAGGGTACAGCTGCTGTGGAAAACAGTTTGGTAGTTGTGGACAAAAAGTTAAATATTAAATTTAAACTGAATTGAACGTGGACACAAACAATGGTCACCAAGTCCCAGAACAGGTTGTGTGAGCCCCTTGAGGCATTCACCCAGCACTGTTTTGGATAAATCTCTATTTCAATCTATTCCTATATGTTAGTTATTGAAAAACAACAGACAATCCCCAAAACAAGTTGACCTTTTTGTGTTCCTTAATCCCAGTCATGAAGGTCCCTCGTGACTGGACCTCAGGCCAAACAACTCATTACAAAAAGAGTTGTCCCAGACCGCGCCAAAGCTTCATGAGACCTTTCCTCATCTGTGCACAGACAAGTGGCTGACTCTGGAGCCCAGGCTGCTGCTTCCCAGTCTGGTGGTGAAACCTCCATAGTCTGGTGAGTGTAGTGGCCAACTCTGGAACCCAGGCTGTTGCTTTGCGGTCTGGTGATGAATTCCCGATAGTCTACTGAGTGTAAATATGTATATATCTTTTCCCTTCTCCCCTTCCCATTGCAATTTGCTTATTATATCAATTTGCTTATTATATCATTTTCTTACTATATCTGCATTGCCATTTACGTGGGAGAAAGGTCGTTTACCCTTAAAGGTATTGTGTGTGTGTCTTTTCTTCTCCCCTTGCATGTTTCCACACAGAACAGTGGTTCCTCAAAAATTCAAATACAGAATTCCATATGACCTAGCAATTCAAATTCTAGTTATATACCCCAAAGAATTGAAACTGGTACTTAAACAAATGCTTGTACACTAATATTCATAGCAGTACTACTTGCAATCGCAAAAGGTGGGAACAACCTAAATGTCCATCAATGGATGATAGATAAACAAGCAGTGGGGAGGGGGGTTAGAGAGTGACAGTCTAATAGATACAAAGTTTTCTTTGGGGGTGATAAAAATATTTTGCCATGTTATAGAGGTGTTGGTTACATAATATTACAAACATACTAAATGTCACTTTTAAATGGTTTCTTTTATATTATGTGAATTGCGCCTCAATAAAATATCTATCTCGCTGGGCTCGGTGGCTCACACCTGTAATCCCAGAACTTTGGGAGGCTGAGGCAGGTGGATCACCTGAGGTCAGGAGTTCGAGATCAGCCTGACCAACATGGTGAAACCCTGTCTTTACTAAAAATACAAAAATTAGCTGGGTGTGGTGGTGGGCACCTGTAATTCCAGCTACTTGGGAGGCCGAGGCAGGAGAATCACTTGAACCTGGGAGGCAGAGGTTGCAGTGAGCCGAGATCATGCCATTGCACTCCAGCCTGGGTGACAGAGTGAGAATCCCTCTCAAAAAATAAAATAAGATATCTGTTTAAAATTTGATTATATATTTTCTAAAAGATCTACTCTTTTGCTGTGTAGAGAGTTGCATTAGTCAGGATAAGATAGTTTTGGTGCAGTGTGATGAAATCAGGATATTAGTTTTGGACATTTAAATTTGAAATGTTATAAGCTATCATAGTGTAGCTGTTGAATAGAAAGCTGAATATACATGCGTTGGAGTTCAAGAGACAGGTCAGGCTGCAGAAAAAAATCAGGAATCACAGCATTTAGACAGTGTTTAAAGGTATAGGATTAGGTGAGATCACACTGATAGTGAAAACAGGCTGTTGTTATGAGGTCATCTTGAGTCACTTTTGGTAATTTGTATGCATATTAGTCCATTCTCACACTGCTATAAAGACATACCTTAGACTGGGTAATTTATATAAAGAAAAAGAGGTTTAATTGGCTCACTGTTCTGCAGGTCTGTACAGGCTTCTGCTTCTTGGGAGGCCTCAGGAAACTTACAATCATGGCAGAGGCAAAGGGGAAGCAGGCACATATTCACATGGCTGGCAGGAAGGAGAGAGCAATGGGGGAAGTGCTACACACTTTCAAACAACCAGATCTTGTGAGAACCGTATCACGAGGCGGCACTAGGGGGATGGTGCTAAACCATTAGAAGCCACCCTCATGATCCCACCAGGCCCCACCTCCAACAATCAGGATTACAATTCAACATGAGATTTGGGTGGGGACACAGAGCCAAACCATATCAGTATGTGTCCCTTTCATATGGGTTACCTAATTTATAGGTGCACAATTATTCATAGTATTCTGTTATAATCCTTTTTACTTCTGTAAAGCAGTAGTAATGTATCCATTTTCATTACTGATTTTAGTTATTTGCATCTTTTCCTTTTTTTTCTTACTCTAGCTAAAGGTTCGTCAATTTTGTTGCTCTTTTCAAATAATCAGTTTTTTTGTTGTGTTGATTCTCTCTATTGTGTTTCTAGTCTCTATTTCATTTGTCTCTGCTCTATATTTATTATTTCATTCCTTCTGTGAGCTTTGGGTTTGGTTTGCTCTGATTTTTCTGGTTATTTAATATATTACAGTTAAGTTGCTGAGCTCTCTCTGAGTGCTGTTTTTGCTGTATCCCCTACATTTTGGTATGTTGTGTTGATGTTTTCATCCATCTCTAAGTATTTTCTATTCCTCATACTTTGGAGGTATCTATTGGTTAAGAGTATGTTGTTTAGTTTACACATATTTATAAACTTTTCAGTTTTCCTTCTGCTATTGATTTTTAGTTTTATTGCATTGTGGTCAAAGAAGATTTTTTGTATGATTTCAAGCTTTTTAACTTATTGAGTTGCTTTATTACCTAACGTGTTCTATTCTGGAGTGCAGTCAAGTGCACTTGAAAAGAATGTGTATTCTTCTGTTGTTGGGTAGAGTGTTCTGTAGATGTATGTTAAGTCTAGTTAGATCTTTAGTGTTGCTGAAGTCCTCTATTTAATTATAGTTTTCTATTCATTATTTAAAGTAAGTATTCGAAGTCTCCAGCTATTATTATGGAAATATTTTGCTTTTTAATTCTGTTAATGTCTGCTCCATTTAATTTAGGGTTCTCTTGATTGATGTGCATATGTTTATAATTGCTATATCTTCTTGATTAATTGACCCCTTTATCAATGCACAATGACTTTCTTTGTCCCTTGTAATGATTTTTGACTTAAAGACTATTTTTTCTGATATTAGTGTAACCATCCTAGCTTTGTTTTGGTTATTATTTGCATAGAATATCTTTCTCTATCTTCCCATGTTCAACTCACTTGTGTCTTTTGATCTAAAGTGAATTTTCCATATACAGCCTTCAGTTGGATTGTTTTCTTAATTCATTCTGCCAATCCCTGCCTTTTGATTGGAGAGTTTAATCAATTTACATTTAAAGTTATTACTGATAAGAAAGGACTTATTTCAGCCATTTTGCCATTTTTTCTGTATGTTTTACACTTTTTTGCTCCTTATTTCCTCCATTACTAATTTCTTCTGTTTAGTTTATTTTTTGGAGTGTGCCTCTTTGATTCCTTTCTCATTTTTTTCTGTAATATATATTATATATATTAATTTCTGTAATATATATTCTGTTATATATTATATATATTACAGAAAAGTAAGATATATATTATATATTACAGAAAAGTAAGATATATATTATATATGTATTACTTTTGCACCAACTGGTGCTATTCCACTTCTGGAACTAGAAGTCCCATATAGTTCCAGAAGTGGAATAGCACCAGTTGGTGCAAGCTCATAGCAACAGCCATGGGTTTGAGCAGGCACTGCATGATACAGATGGGAACCTGTGGGGTCTAGGAAGTTGGGCTGCTGCGAGGCAGTGAGGAGGATAAATTCATTCCTGACTGTTCCTGCCTCACCCCACCCAGCCCTTCCCCCCTGGGTGCTCATGACCCCACAAAAGAAGGTAGATTACAAAAAGGGACGTTTTTCAGGCTTTGAGTCTCAAAGCCTAAGAAGGCCCTTAGATTCTGCCTGCCATCATCAGGTGGAGCTTCAAAGGGGAGGGACTCACTGAAAGATAATCCTTGACAGATGAATAGGATTTCATGGACAAGAAAAACATGGTGGATAAGAATAAGGTTTCCACCATCTCTCCTTACTTCACCACCAGCCTCCCATCAATCAGGACCCCATTACCAAGGCTAACAGGAAAAAGAGGAGTTGGGGGAACAACGAGAGAGTAGATTTGAGCAGATCCCAAAGAGGGGGTCCTGCAAGTTGCTCGCAGGCTGAGACTGAGGGAAACATAAGAATACAGGTAAGTGTGTTGGGTCTCTGAGCAGAGGCAAGCTAAGCCTGTATCCAGGTAAGACTCTGGAGATGTAGCAGGGGTGTTCTCAAGAGAAATGGTCACATCAGGCTGGGCATCGTGGCTCATGCCTGTAATCCCAGCACTTTGGGAGGCCGAGGCAGGCAGATCACTTGAGGTTAGGAGTTCGAGACCAGCCTGGCCAACATGGCAAAATGGCGTCACTACTAAAAATACAAAAATTAGCCAGGCGTGGTGGCGCGCGCCTGTAGTTCTAGTTACTCGGGAGGCTGAGGTATGAGAATTGCTTGAACTCGGGAGGCAGAAGTTGCAGTGAGCCAAGATTGCACCACTGCACTCAAGCCTGGGTGACAGAGTGAGACCCTGTCAAAAAAAAAAAGGAAAGGAAAGAAGGAAGGAAGGAAAGAAAAAAAGAAAGAGAGAAAGAAAGATAGAAAGAAAGAGAGAGGGAGAGAGGGAGAGAGGGAGGGAGGGAAGGAGGAAGGAAGGAAGGAAGGAAGGAAGGAAGGAAGGAAGGAAGGAAGGAAGGGAGGGAGGGAGGGAGGGAGGGAGGGAAGGAGGGAGGAAGGAAGGAAGGGTTGAATTGGACATCTAAGCAGAGGGAATCTTAGGCAATCTCTCAACAGAAGAATTCCTGAGAGCCAAAATCAGCCCAGAAGGGGCAGGAAGGTAGCCAGCCAGACCCTAAGAGGTCATGAGGTCACACAACAGGGATGAAGGATGCCACCCTCCCCACTCCATGACATGCACAGACAAATGATACCAAGAAGCAGAAGCCCTCTCTTGTCCAAATTCCAGCCTCAGCTATAAGGGAAGAGAGAAGGTCCTGTGTTGGCCAAGATTAGGATTCTTGCACTTCATCAGAGCGGGGGTTGGAATTAGAATAAAGAAGATTTCTATTTCCTGCATGCCTGAGTAGTGGCTACAATTTCTGTTCATTGCTGTAGAATGCAAGACAGGTAGTAGAGGCAGATGTGAGAGGGTGGAGACAGGATGTGCACTGGAGAGAAAGACATGGCGGGGCAGACAGCACCAGTCTTCCAGACTCCGTGACCAGTGCCTCCCCAGAGTTATGCACCTTTCAAGGTTCCCACAGCCTGTTGGGGTGGGGTGAGCCAGGCAGGGATGCTCCGAGCATCTGTCAGGCTGGCATCTGGTCTCAGCTCTGAGTTGCAGAACGAGAGAGCTGCTGCCAAGACCCCCTTTTTGTTTCTTTTTTCCCCTTTCCTTGACTCAACAGCAAATGAATGGATCAATGCAGTGAAATAACCAGGAAGTGACCACTCCTGGCTCATCTATCCGTTCATTCAAGGAACTGTGTCCCAGGCAGCAGTGTAGGGAGGTGCTGATTCTGCCTGGCACCACCAGGGGGAGCTTCACAGAGGAGGGATTCATTGAAAGGGGAACCTTGAAAGGTGAACAGGATTTCATGGACGAGACAGGGTAGGGTGAGTGGCTCTACATCCAGACACATGAGGAAAGGCTGTTGGGTCTGGAATCTGGACAGAAGGGCCGTGGCCCATTTTCCTCTGTGTTCCCATCACCCAGTAGAGAAATCGACGGAAGGAGGACAGATGGTCAGACAGATAAATGGGTAAAGGAGTCAGTGGAGGGATGGTTGCACTATGGCTATTTCAAGCAAGGTGGAAAAGACTCAAGAAACACAAGAAGCAAGTTAAAGTCTCTAATACAGTCAGCCTAGGTGCCAACTCAACCTCATTTCAAGCTTGCCCCTCTGTGTGCAATGCCCCGCTCCATGGCTCAGTGTGATGAGCTCCAGCTGAGGCCGAGAGCCAGCGTGGTGTGGTGGACGCACAGGCCTCAGCTCAGCCCAGCCTCCCCTCCACCCCTTGCATCATCACACCCAGCCCTGCTCAACTCCGCATGGGTCTTGAACCAGCAGACTCCTTTCATATGGGCTGTCCCTCCTCCTGGAAAATCACTACCCTCTCCATGTCCACTGAACTCTGATTTATTCTTAGATCCATTTGGGGACCCAAAAGGGAGTCTTCACTATATTGTATGGGTGACCCTCCCTACCACTGCCCAGCTGTTAGGGGATTGCTTCTCTGCCTTTGTAGCTGTTCTCTACTCTCCCCTCGAGAACATGCGGGGTTATTCTACTTTTCTGGGGATATTTGGCTTAGCCATAGTTCCTTGGGAAACCTTCCCTGATTCTCCCACACTGGAGGAGTTGCACTTCCTGGGTGCTCAAAGAACAACCTGCGTTTCCCACATTCAAGTGTCTATCCCACCACACCCAAGTCACATCACTCTGAGTGGCATGGCCAGGATCTGGACAGCAGCCGGTATGAGATGAGGGCCCAGGCACTCAGCGAGTGACAGTGCTCTCTGCCTTATCTCCAAGGACCAACAGGGAGCAGGGGGCTGTATTGTCAGCTGCGCCACAGTCATCCTGCACACAAGCAACCTCTAGCCCAGTGGCTTACAGCAGGCTACAGTAAGCTGAGATCACGCCACTGTACTCCAGGCTGGGCAACAGAGTGAGACTCCATATCAAAAAAAAAAAAGAAGAAGAAAGAAATAATCAATACAAAATGCAATAGGTAAATAATCACAGATAAAATTTTTAATTGACTAAACCATGGATAAAGTAATAGTTCATAAAGAAAACTTGCAGAGGCAGGAGTTATATTGGCAAAATTTGACAAGAATTTTTAAGGCCCAATGGATAAATCAAATCTTCATTGAGAGACCTGTAAGAAAGATAATTTATCCCAGTGAAGATACTTTCAGTGAAATAAAAATTAAAATGAACAACCAGATGAATGAACGAAATTGAGGCAAACCCGAGAAAGAGCACGTCATTCTCAGGAGTAACCAGATGGTGGCAGCAAAGACCAGTGATGGCATCAGCCCAGCCAAGGTTCTGGAAGTGTGGTCTTCCCACTAGTACCGGAAAGTGTAGAATCATCCCAGGCAAGGACAAACAACACGCTGCTGCGAACGTGTTAGAAAGGCAAATCCCTAACCCACTGAATCAGTAACTGCTAGGAGTGAGGCCCAGCAATCTGCATTTTGAGAAGCTCTCCAGGTGATTCTGGTGCACACTCAGGTTTACCCCAAGAGCAGTTAAACCCTGCAGCCAAGCACAGGGCTATTTTCTCCAACATTAGCAGGTGCTACTCGAGGAGACGATTATGTGTTTATTTTACCAGACAGTTTCTGCCTAGCCACTAAACTGCTTTTTTTGAAAGAAACAAAATGCAGGCAGCTCTCTGTGAGACTCAGGTGCCTGCTGCAGTCAACCTTGAGTCCAGTCTGAAACAGGGACAGGCAGGGTCTGAGCCCTGTGTCTGCAAGAATAGCCCTGAGGCTGGCCACCCTTGCCGCAGCTGTCCTGCTGGCCTGGGCACTGTGGCCGCCGTCTCCACCTGTCTCCTCCTTTCCTGCCTCTTGCTTCTCACACTGATTCCCTGGAGCTGCTGGTTTTCTGTTGGTCTTGGGTCTCCTCTTGGGAAGAGACCCTATAATCTACCCTGGGGAATGGGGTTTGCATTTCTGGCTCTTGGCTCCCCCCAGCCCCGGCACTGGAGGTCAAACGTTATGCACCACAGAGCTCTCTTTCCACGGGTCCCCAGCTGATAAATTAGAGGAAAAACCCAAACCGGGCCCTCCTACTCCACCAGCTCTGTCCTCGTTCCTCCCACAAAAGGCCGAGTGATACCCTCAGTCACACCCCATGAGGGTGTTCCACCTGGGGTGCCTGGAGGGAGGTGAAGAGATGATGACATGACCCCCAAAGCCTTAGAACAGAAGTCTGGATACAGCAGCTGACAGAGCATGGTCTGTGGAGGAGAATAGATCTGGCCCAGTCTCAGTCTGTCACTTCCTGCAGGGTTCACCCAAGTCACCAAACGTCACCGAGACTCCATTGCTATTGAGGCCTCAGTTTGCAAATCTTTGAAATGAAGCCAAATCTACATTTCTCACAGTTCACTAAACAAGCAAGCATGTAAATGCCCAGCACAGCGAGTCACACATGGTAGGGCCCCCGTACATGGACATCCTTCCCTTCCCTCAGGAAGCAGTGAGTTTCCCGTGCCTCGCAGTTTAGGAGCAGAAAGGGCCTCCCATTTTGTCAGAAACATTGTGGAGCATAGATTACAAACTCAAATGGCTATAGGATGCAGGAGGATCACAGAAACCAGTGCAGTAGCTGGATGGGGCCCGTGAGAAACGGGAGGGTGTGTGCTGGGTCTAAAGGGATCAGCGGGGCAGCTACCAGGCTAGTATGGGGCCTAGAGTCACCAGACTTTCTTGTTTTTCAAGAGAAGCTGGAAACATGGATGTGGGTGTGAAGCTCTGGCTACAGCCCGCCGCTTCTGTTCTACTCAACTGTAGCAGAGGGGACCCAGGCCCAGGTCCCTCCTGCTGTGGCCTGTTGCAGCCGGCACCTGGGAGTCTCCTGGGCTTTGCAGCTTGACTCCAGCACCCACTTACAAGAGATCTAGGAGCCTCTTCTCCATCTGTAAAAGGGAGCTACTCGTCGTATTGACTTCACCAGTGCAATGGCAGTTGTGAAAGGGTTTTGAGACTGCATCCATAGTGGGGTGTTCCTGTCAACCAGGGAGAGCAAAGCACATCTAGTAAGGACTCCCAGGCAGGCAACATTAGAGCCCAACACAGTCAGGTTTGTTACCTTGATGCAATGAGAGAGACTGCACAGTGCACACCCGGGAGCATGGGGCATCACCCAAGAGGAGTAACAGGCGACTACAGGATTGGGGAAGGGTGGAGCACAGGGACAGATTTACATAAAACAGGGCTGTAGGGAAGGGCTCTGCTGAGAGATGGACCTTGGCTCCTGTGCCCCTGGGAGCTACAAAGTTAAGATCAATGTGGCAGATTGTGTCTGAGGTCCCTTACCTGGAGTTCTGCAGCTGGGTTGGAAGTGGAGGCTGTTTCTCTGAGCCACAGTGAGCCCCTGACTTGGGTCCTCCAGAGACTACTGGGAGGTCCCATTCTCACTTAGGATTCCAAGCAGCCCAGTCTCTGGCTGTCTAAGATTTCAGAGAAAAAGGTTTCTCAGCACCTCATCCTCTGTGGTTCTACAGATGTGGGGTCCTAACAACAGTAGGTGCCCCTCCAGCACCGTCCAGATTCCCCTCTCAAAGTTGCATGCAGCCAGCTCAGCCCACTCCCTCCTGCTCCTGCTGCTGTGGGCAGCCACCCATCTCCTATTCCCCACTTCCTCAAATGTGCCCTCCACCTCTGTGCTTTCCTGGATCCTGGATCTCCTTTTCTGTGTTTGTTTGTTTTGTTTTGTTGCTTTTTGTTTTTCAGAGACAGGGTCTGTCTCTGGAGTGCAGTGGCTGAAGTGCAGTGGCACGATCCTAGCACACCACAGCCTCAACCTCCTGACCTCAAGTGATCTGCCCACCTCAGCCTCCCAAAGTGCTGGGATTACAGGCATGAACCACTGTACCTGGCCAGGATCCTGGCTTTCTCTGGGGACACCATCTCTTTCCTGCCCTCCCTCTGGGTTAATTCAATAGCCCCTCCAGGGCCTCTGAGTGCCAGCATCTGCCACCTCCAGTTCCCCATCAGAGGCGACCATGTATCCCGGGTTGGCTACATGTCATGGAATGGATGGTCACCCAGCTCCAGTGGAAGCAGAAAACACCCAGAGACCTCCTCTGCATTAAAGCGTGGGTCTCTGTGCATGCTTCTCCCTCCTCTCCCCACTTCCAGAGACCAGCAGAGTGTCAGACACCGGAAGCGTCCCCATCTCTTTTCCCATCCTCCTGCAGGGTCCTCAGGCCCTGCCCCACTCCAGCCAGCAGCAGGTGCTAGGCCCGCATGGCCAGACTCCCTCTTCTTTCCAGCTGACATCCAGCTGTTTCCTCACCCACCCCCACTTTGTTCCCTCCCCACATGTACCCTCATGCAGCATCCATTCCAGGGAGGGGGTACAGAGAGTAAACATAGTCCATAAATTATGTCACACATCAGATGGGGAGACACGCTGGAAAAAAACTAAAGCATCCAAGGGGGCTAAGAAGCGCTGGTATGCGGTTTTAGACAAGGCCATCCTGGAAGCCTTCATTAACAAGGACGGATGGCAGGGAGGTGAGGGAAAGAGACAGCAGATGGGTTCCCTTCCAGGCAGAGGAAGGGCCCAGGCAAAGGACCAGCGGTGGACAGTGGGGTATGCTGAGGAGCCACTGGGAGAAGTGAGGGCAGGGCAGGGCAGGGCCTGGGAGGGAGGGACGGCACTGCCAACCATCACAGGGCCATCACTAAACAGGTTGGCTGGGATCCCACGTTAGCTTGTTGGTGTTGTAAAGGTGATTACCTTAAAGAGGCCCCATTCACAGTGGGTGAGGTGGAGCCCAGCGTCGTGCTTTTAGAGGACATTTGGCTTTCTACACTAAGAAGTATAAAAATTGTCCTACCTCTACATTTAGGACCAGTCGTTACGCATCTGGGACTTTATCCTTACGAAAAAGCCCAAACATCAGATCCCTCAGCTTGATCCCTTTCATTAGCCATGGGAAGGCAGGTGGCTTCCTGGGCCTGGCACACTTCCTCTCTAGTCCCCAAGGCTCTGCAGTCCTATGTCCCCCTCCCCACACCTGGTCTCCCATCTGGACCTGAACTGCCTGCCTGGGGTGTGGCCTAGATCTGTCCCCACCAATGCAGGAAAAAATCGTCTTCCTCACCCTTCTGTCCTAAATGCCCTCTGCCAGATGCCTCTCAGACATCCCTTCTAATGGGCTCTAAAGATGGGCCTGTCTGACATAGGAGAGGGGACAACTTGGGCCAGCCTCTCCCTCCTGCCACGAGTAACAGGTCTTGTCTGGAAGTTCTCGTGTGGGTACAGCCTGGCCCCAGTGCCTGGTCAGTGGGTCCCACCCCTCGCCATAGATGGCTGAACAAGACTACTCAGGGCCAGGCCTGGCCCTGCTGGTCTCCCTCCAGCCACCAGGGAAAGGACAGAGTCTTTCTTTGAGACAGGGTCTCATTCTCACCTAGGCTGGAGTGCAGTAGTGGGATCATAGCTCACTGCAGCCTCCACCTCCTGGGCTTAAGGGGTCCTCCCACCTCAGCCTCCCAAGTAGCTGGGACCACAGGCAGATGCCACCACACTTGGGTGATTTTGTAGTGATGGGGTCTTGCTTTGTTGCCCAGGCTGGTGTCAAACTCCTGGCCTAAAAGCAATCCTCCCATCTTCAGCCTCCCAAAGTGCTGGGATCAGGTATGAGTCACTGTGCCCAGCCTGAGGCTTTCTGAGCCGATCCACCTCTGTGCAGGGAGTCTGGAATCTGCTCCTTATCTGGGGTCAGATGAGAAGAAAGTCCCAGGTCATGCAGTCTGCATCCAGATGGCATCTGAGATGTTCAAATGAGGAATGGCTCCTGCCCGTTTATCACTCGGTCATTTACAAACTATGGACAGCCAGCTCTGTGCCTGCCTGGTGGGACATGGAGCCCACCGATGCTCAAACACAACTTGCTGGGGCCTCACAGCCCAGGGAAGACAAGCACACTCCTTTATGAAAGATACATGTGTGTGTCATCAAGAATTAGTTTGAAACTAGCTTTAAATGCAGTTTAATTAATAGCATCTTAATTACCCGGGAAAACAATGCTCTGGTAATTCTTCTTGGCACTCAAAGCAGACCATGTTTTCAACCGGGTTGGAGTGCCTGGTTGATCGGCCCCACAGACATCCCCCCACGCCTGTCCCCCACACACCTGTGGGATGCACACAGCTGAAAGCTACACCTGAATTCCTATCTCTAGCTACAAAGTATCCAAGTCCCTGCCATGTCACCATCTGGAGCTCCAGGCCTATCTAGAGGACACCCCTCCCCTACTCAGACAGCCATGAGTCAGGCTTCCCTGCAGAACCTGACCAATATGGCCAGTGGGCCAGAGTTAGGGTCAGTCAGGGATGTCCCTCACACCTGCCCACACCACAAGGAGCCAGTTCTTCCCATCACGAAGTAAGCCTTTTCTCCAGGCCCCTTCTGTGACATCACCAGGAGTTTGGGGTCTGGTCCTCTCAGGATCTCAAGTCAACAGCCCAGACTTTTTCTCTCACGGAGACCTCATCTTGCCACATGGACACTGTGTAGGCTACCAAGCTCCCTCAGATATGTTTTAACATCCTGTATCTCAACAAGAGAGAATCAGAACTCTGGTCACTTAGCTTCCTGAGAGACCCTCCAAAGAAAGCCACCTTTGGTGTGTTCCTTCTGCATGGGTCAGGCACGGCGCCGGGTGCTGGGACACGGTGATGACAGATCTGAGAGGGTCACAGACCATGTGTGTGACACACTGTCAGACCGTGATCACATGTAGTGATAGGGGCGGCATTGCCAAGCAGCCCGCTGTTCGTGGCCCGGGACTGCCCACGTGACCACCTTTCCTCCTGGATGCTGCTCTGGTGCCCTCCCTGCTCTGCTGGGGCTCTACCAGCTTCCTTTCCAGGTCCCAGCCCCATCCCTGAGCACAAACCACAGGTGAGGTAAGGGTCCCAACACCCCTCACCTCAACACAAGCCCACTGTCCCCTGGCTCCTGCAGGGGTGAGAGGAGGGCTCTGGGTAGAGCCATCTGCAGCTGAGGCTGGACACTGGAGGGGATGGTGAATGCTTCAGCTCTTTCTTCCTGCCTCCACTTCCCAAAGGTGGGGAGGAGCTTGAAGCCACCCCTGAAGCCACTCAGTATGGCCTCCTGTGCTATGAGTCACCCAGCCCCTGGAGCCCTGATCAATCATTAAAGCTACATTCATGGCGTCTCGGCACACAGGCTGTGGGGCCACCTGCCTGGGTTCAGATCCTGGTTCTGTCACTTCCTAGTGGTGCAGTAAATTACTTCATCTCTCTGTGTGTCAGTTTCATCACATATAAAATGGGAGAGAATAATAATATGAACGTGATAAGAGTGTTGTGAGGAGCTGCAGGTTATAAAACCAAATTAGTGGGTTGTGAACTGCATTTAACAAATAAAATGAATAAAAGAGCATGCCTCACTTCAGAGAGGTTGTTATGCATGTGTGGCACAAACCATTCCAGGTGTTTTTCTGCCTGAGGTCCCATTGTTTGGGCTTGGGAGATATGAGATGGATTCAACACAGGCCAAGAGCCCTTCATGACAAGGCTGGGGTGGAGGCGTGTGCACAGGGGCCAGCACTCGCCTGTGTTGAGGACCCCACTCTGCTGGGAAAGGGGGAAAGGAAACACAGTCAGCAGTGGGACCAGGACAGCAGGACACATGTGTCCTGGGCAGGCACCCTTGTGTGTGGCAGAGAGTGCAAGGTCCACACACCCAGGGCCTCAAAAGCCAAGCTGCACTGGTACATTTGACCCCAGGCAAAGAGAATGTAAAGCAGGAGGATGACCCATTAGACAACTATCTAATGAGTTCCTACTATGGGGAAGAGCAACATTTCTTTTTTTTTTTTTCTTTTTTCTTGAGACAGAGTTGCACACTGTCGCCCAGGCTGGAGTGCAGTGGCATGATCTCCACTCACTGCAACCTCTGCCTCCTGGGTTCAAGCGATTCTCCTGCCTCAGCCTCCCAAGCAGCTGGGATTAGAGGCTCGCACCACCATGCCTGGCTAATTTTTTGTATTTTTAGTAGAGATGGGGTTTCATCATGTTGGCCAGGCTGGTCTCGAACTCCTGACCTTGTGATCCGCCTGCCTCGGCCTCCCAAAGTGCTGGGATTATAGGTGTGAGCCACCATGCCCGGCCTGGAAGAGCTACATTTCTAAAGGTTGACTCAGGGAGCAATTTGGGGGATCAGGAGCTGGTGTCAACACCGGGTAAGGGGATTTGCCAACAGGCTACTGCAATAGCCCCAGCAAGAGCTCTTAAGGACACAGGTCAGAATGTCTAGAGAAAGAAGAGATAAAGGGTGCCCAGCCCTCTGTACTTGGGGCTGAAAAGTCCCCCTTACCCAAGGGAGGACACCTGCATTGACCCTGCACACAGGTCGGAGGGACTATGGAAACAGAAGGCCACAGAGGAACCCCTCAGACCTCCAAGCACCAAAGCCACACAGCCAAGTGGATGAAGAACTCATGAGCGTGAGTCAGAAGGCCTGTGTCTCGGCACATTACTCATCCACCTGTGCTGCCAATTTTCAACTGATAAAATGGGGCCCAGAAGAGGACTGACCTCACAGGGGTGTTCTGAGAGCGAAAGCTAATGACAGTAAAAGCCTTACGCTGTGTCTGGCACCACGACATCTCCTGACCTGTCTCTCTGACATCAGACTTGCCTAGACACTGCGGTGGCTGACAGCCTGGGAAGACACACGTCATTGAAACTGGGGGACTTTGCAGGTGCCACTGCTCCTCTCTGTACCCAGCCTGCAGTGACCATGCAAGCACAGTATGCGTGCTCCTCAGGGCTCAGCCTTCCCACTAGATGGGGCTTCCTCCTGTGTCTCCCCCATCTGCATCCAGGAGCCCCTTTCAGCAGAAGCCTGTTTACCTCAAGATAGATGATCTTGAACCCATGGCTTCATTAACAAAGCACACAAGGTAGATGGTTGCTATCTACCCATCCAGAACAACTGGCTCCTAAACAAGCTTGTCCACTGGATTTTCACTAAGCCCCCCCTCTGCCACTGTTTGCCAGGCACTGGGATATAGAGCAGAGGCACAGCATTTGTCTCCATGGGCATCCTTCCGAGGCAGTCCCCTGCACACAGCCCCACCCTCCCTCTGCCCTGGTGTCCTAGGAGACCCCTGCACCAAACCTACACTTTTCCAATATGAAAAGGGAAGTGACCTGGCTGATCAGTGCTGACCTTTCTAATCATGACAAGCTTCGGAATTCAGGAGAGATGGCTGCAGCCTTCATCTGTCTCCTTGGTTTTCCCAACAAAGCCAACTGACTGTAAAATACAGTTTCCCTTAAACATCTTTTCTGCCTACCTGACTAGTCAACCAGAATAGCTGTTTCCTGGTCTCCCCAGGGTGTGTCTGGAGTATTTGTCAAGAATACTTCAACTTCCTTCTAAGTGTCCCTCCATCCACTCCAAACTCAGCAGAACTTTGGCATAATGAGAAAGCCCTAAGTCTTTTCAAAACTGACAAACAGGCTTGTTCCTCCATTCCACAGTTATTGATTCAGGGTGTTCTGTACCAGGCAGTGAGCCTGGCCACCTCAGCCCCCACCCTCAAGGCTGCATTCAGGGTGAGGAAATTGCCATGTGAACACATCCCCACCATTCAGTGTGATGAGTACAGTAGTGGATGCGTGATCACAACACAAAGGGGTTGAGGGGTGGGACACAGCTCAATTTGACCATAAAAGATGAATAGGAGTCATCCAGGAAGGCAGGAACTGGTATAATTTACAACAGGATCAGCTTACTTTACAAGTAATCTCATTCCATTCATACCAAACCCTACAAGGTATTGTCAATGCACCCATTTTATAGATGTGTAAGTAAGGTTTGGAGAGGTTAAGTAACTTGCACAAGGTCAGAGTTAGAAACTTACAAAGAAGAGACAACTCTGTAAGATTTTTTAAATAACAGACCCTAGACCCAGAGCATGAAAGTAAATTTGTTCAAGGTTAGATACATAGAAGGTGATGGAATCAGGAGTCAAATCCAGGCATCACATTGAGAGCATGGAGGTGGACAGATTATAGACAATCTTTTATGTTGAGAATCTGGATTTCCCATTGATGATGAAGAGGCTCTTAAGGGTTTTAATTGATGCAGCAACCTCACATCCACTCTAATTCATCCAGCCCAAGAAGTATTAGCCATAGAATCTACTAGTGAAGAAGTAGCAATAATTTTCATCCACAATGTAAATATTTGGGGCAAAGACATTCTGTTTTAAAATGTTGAGAAAAAGACTAATAGAGAAACAAGTAACAGGCAATTCTCAAAAGAGAAAATACAAATGGCCAATAAACATATAAAAAAGTACTCAGCCAATTAAACAATTAAATGATTAAAATGATAATAAATACCATTCTTCTCCCACCAGATTGATAAAATGGAAAAAGACAGATAAGAGCAAGTATTGGCATGAATATGAGGAATTGTGTACAAACATCTGCCACTTGCACGTGGTATGACATGATTTTTCAACTTTGCAGTGGTGCAAAAGTGATATGCATTCAGTAGCAACCATACTTCAGATTTTGAATTTTGATATTTTCCGGTCTAGTGATATGTTGTACTATACTCTCAAGATGCTGGGGCAGAGGCCATGAGCCACAACTCCCAGTCAGCCATGCGATTACAAGAGAAAACACCCAATACTCCATGATGTGTGACCAGATGATTTTGCCCAATTGTTAGCTAATGGAAGCTTTTTGAGCATGTTTAGGGTAGGCTAAGCTATGATGTTCTGTACATTAGGTGTATTAAATGCATTTTCCACTTAACAATATTTTCAGCTTCCAGTGGGTTTATCAGGACATAGTCCCATCATAAGTGGAGGAGGATCTGTACTCCTATATGCTGTTTGTGGGAGGACAAAGGAGATACATTTATACTACCACTTTATAGGGCCATTTGGAGATTTAAACTTTAAAATGTGGAGACTGCTAGAATTGACCCAGCAGTCTCCATTGTTTTTATATCACTTGGGGAAGCACCTCCACACAAACACAAGGAAATCCATCTCAATACTGTAACACCTAGAAATCAGACCTGACCCAATGCCCATCCATAGGGGACAGCTGAAAACACTGGGGCATGTTCATAGCCAGAAATACTCTGCAGCAGCAGCTGAGAAAATCCAACTATTTCTATGTAGGCTAAAATGGATATAATGTTGAGTGGAAAACAAGAGAAATACAGAATGATACATATATAACGAAATTTATGTGAATATGTACTTGTTTAAGTATAATGCCACTTATGTTAAATTTTATATGAGCTCATATGTATGTATGGAAACAAATTTAGAAAGGGTTTGGAAAACCCACACCAAAACAGTAAGGGTGGTGGCATCTGAGAGGTGACCACCACTCAGAACTTTCATGGTGCTCAGATTTCTATGAAAAGAATGCATATATGTATGAATTACATTATTAATTTTCATTCTAATAAATGTAGAGATGGATTTTTAAAAACCACTGACACATCAGTTCTCATGCAAAATGCTATGGCCAGTGCTGTGCAGAATGCCTAACAAGCAGAATACAGATCTTGTCTGCAAGGGGCTCTGAGGTGTAGGGGAACACCTCCAACATTGTGTGGGATACATTTCAGAAGAGGAGTAGAAAATTTGATTGGATGGGGGCATGTTCACAATGTATTGGGAATCAGGGAAGAATATGGCAACCAAGGAGAGGCAAAACTGGGCAGGAACCAAGGCAACACTGATTGAAAGGTGTGGAGGTAGGAGCTCCTGGGGCCTGTAAGGGAAGATGAAGATGGGAAGGGTGGGAGGCATTGTGGAAGGAAGGCCACCATGTGGGGAGATGATGCTGACTCCAGTCCCAGGCAGCAGGGGTCCCTGAGAGGTCTGTGAACAGACTGGAAGCTTGACTGAAACTTTGCAGAGAAAAGAAGCTTGGCATCCCTGCAGGGGTGGATTGTCAGGGTCTGGAGGCAAGGGACAAGTGAAGGGATTAACTGTCCCAGTGTGGGGGAAGATGTAGGATCTGGGCTGGGAGCAGGCAGGGAGTGGTCTCAATGGAGGAGGGAAATGAATCTGGGACATTAATTGGATTGAGATGGAAAGAAAGTGGAGAGAACAGAAACCAAAGGGATTTGGAGGCCATGCTTCCAACGAATGATTCATAGTTAGTGTCAGGGAGCCAGAAAAAAAGCAAGTAAGCAAGGTCCTGTCCCTGGGGGCTGTAGAGAGGAGTCCTGGGGCCCACCCACAAAGCAGCACCTGCAGTCTCTTTCCCTCTCGAAGCCCAGCTATGTTGTGCACAAAGCAAGTCTGAGCACTGAGGACAGGCTGGCCAAGGGCAGGCAGGCAGGCACGTAGTCCTCTGGCTTCCAGCCACCAGACTCACAGGTTTCTGGGAAAGGCTGACTGGGGCCACTTTGTTCCTTTGAATCTGAGAATATATGACTGGGGAAGCCTAAATTAATTAAATGATGCTGAGGCCCGCCTGAGCCGGTGCACAGGGGATGGGTTATGGAGCCCTGAGCAAACTGCACCCCCAGCCCCCAGTGCTGGAATCCAGAGAGGCTCATGAGCTCGATTGGAACGAAGCCTGTGCTTAAGTGCTTCCAGAGAGACAAAGAAATAATAAATCAGGAGCAGGTGCCCCACCCACACACTGCCATCACCAACACCAGCCTGCTTCTCCACAGAAATACAGTGGTTTCACCTCTCTGGAACCAGATGTTTCAGGGAAGCAACAAATGGCAAAGCCCTGGAAATGACATGGCCCCATAACCTTCTCAGAAATGAGGCCAGGCTGGGCTGGCACCTCCATCCACAGCAGCACCCCACCACCACAACCCACCCAAGACCTCCAAACACCCCCTAGACCTCACCCAGGCACTGGTGCAGCATGGCTATCCTTCCACCCCTCCCAAACTCCCACACACCAGGACTCCCCCGTCCCCAGCAAGCTCCCCTCCCCTGACAGGGCACTGATCCAGCAAGGAAGAAATTTTAGTCCATCAGACTGTGGACACAGTTGTATCTTGTGGATAAAATGAGAAGAAGTGTTGTCAGCTAGAAATCACCAATTTGTCCCTATCCATATAAAATAATAACAATTAAACTCCTACTAGGTATCAAGCATTGGGCTAGACATGTTCAAGTGAGCTATCTCGCAGTCTTTAGCCATCCTGCAGCAGGGCCACATGGTGGCTGGGAGCAGGAAGCTGGAACTAAATCACCTGCATGGGAATCCCATCTTTACCACTTGTGAGCTCTCTGACTGAATACATTACTTTACCTAAGTGTCTTTGCCTATAAGAAAGTAATATGAAGGTTGGTGAGAGAATTCAATGAGTTAATGCTTATCAAATGCTTAGAACGGTGCCTGATGCCTTATAAGCTCTACTATGTGTCTAGTAAATACGTTCCTTCCTTCCTCTACTCATTCAACTTTAATTGAGTACCAGATATGAACGCTGCCCTAACAGCTGCTATTTCTGATTGAGAAAGGAGAGAAAAATGCTTCCGTTTTCTCCTACAGGATTGGACGGGAAGTTCTCTGTTGCCTGCAAGTTATGCTCAGATAGAGGAGTCCGGAAAGGAATTTACCAAGCGTTCAAGTGAAGAGGAAGCCAGAGGGGCGGGGCCTCCGTGGGAGGCTTCTTGGTTGCGGTGGGGCCGGGGCCAGCACCCTGGACAGCTCCCGGCGGCTGGCGGGGAGAAGAGGCTTTGCCAGGTCCCATCTCGGCTCAGACCCTCCCGTAGCCTTTTGCTGCAGGGGCCTGTCGCCTCCCTGCAACCCCGGCACCCCCGTATTTGGAGCCACGATGGATTGGGGGGGCGTTGCCCTCTGATCTGAAAGTTAGAGAATGAGGGAGTTTAGTGTCTTTGGAGCCTCCTTAGGGAGACAGCCCAGGACCTTCCTCCTCCCATGGGTCTTGATCTGCTCCTCACCCCTACACTGCCAGCGTGCGGCCACCTTGGAGATGGAGCAGCAGGAGCACGACGCCGTGCCGGGAATAGGGAAGCAGTGTGAGCACCACAAGACAGGTCCCCCAGCCTGGGTTTAATTCCAGGATCTGCTGCTGGGAGCTTGGGCAAGCAACCCAGCATCTCCACGCCCAGCTTCCTCACCTGATAAGACCAGGGGAATAGCACCTACACTGCACCAGGATTGCAGGAGAATGGAGTAAAACAGCACACACAGTACTCCTGGCACAAAGCAAGTAATAAATGAGTGTGCCTCCTGCCATACAGGAACCGAGGACTGGAGAGCTAGTCATGAGCCCAGAGATACCTGGCTTCATGCTCAGGAACAGCCATGTGGGCCAGAGAGCTGGAGATGTGGTCTGCACCTTGAAGGCCCTGGGAAAGTTCCTCTCCTCTGTGATTCCTCTGTTCTTCAGCCACTAGACATAAAAACATTGTCCTTCAAGTACTCCTTCCTCCTTTCTTTAATCAGACAGGGGAAACAGCATGTGCATAAATAATAATTGTTTTGTAGGCTGGGAGACTGCCCCTTTAAGAGCCTCATAATGGGAGAGTCAGGAGAGCCCAGAGGTCTCAAACGGAAATGACTGGAGAACCAGCAAGTGGCATAAGTGTGTGAAGTCAGCTGGGGCGAGATTGGGATGTGCTGGGGAGTGTGCATGTACTGACGAAAGACCATCAAATACAATTTAAAATAATTAGCCCACTCCAAAGAGTCTTCTGCAGCACACACTTCTAAGGGCTGCAGTGAGTGGGCTCTCACCTCAACCTGAACCAGACGGAGGCTGAGGCTGGGCCCCTGAGGGGCTGTGACTTGCCCAAGGTCATCCAGGGCCAGGCCTGTGCCCACATTGGGACTGTTTTCCTCCCTCAGACAGAGGGCACTTCAGTCACTGCAGAGCAGGTGGCAGCAGCCCTTCAGTGGATGAGTTTCTCCTTTCCTGGGTGACTGGGTGGGTGAAGGGATTGAGCAACAGGTGGCCAGGCTGCCGCCTCTCACCCTGACACACTGGTCCCCATCCCCTCATCCTACAGCCATCTCAGGGACAGATGGAGGCATTCCAATGCCCTCCGGGTCCTCCACCAACCCAGACAGAGCCTGGAGTCACAATGCCCACCTAGCCAGAGGGATCAGCCAGCTAGCCAAGTGCCCCCTGTGTCTTTCATCTGTTCTTCACAAGACCCACAAGTGAAAAATGAGGATAAACCGCACATTCTACACACGATAACAACATAGCAAGTCCTTATACTGCTCTCACTGTGTGCCCGGCCCCTTTAGCAGTAGGTACTATTACTATTCAATTTTACAAAGAAACTAACTGAGGGACAGAGAGGCAAAGTAATTCCCTGCAGGTACTCTAATGAGTACGTGGCAGAGCTGGGAGCCATCCTGGTTGTCTGCCTCGAAAGACCACACTCTTTGCACTGCATCGCGGCACTTCCTGCGGGGTGGGGGGCACGATGGGAGAAGCACCTGCGTCTAATGCTGCTTTACTTTTGAGGCCAGAAAAATGGGAAGGCTCCCCTCTGACTCTGGAAGAGAGACGCAAACCGTAATCTCAACAACACAATCCCCACCTCCAACCTCAGCCGCCCTGGAGCCTCTCTCCCGCCAGTCCGCCCACTGGAACACAGGCTCCATGTGCCATCCAGGGTCAACGCCGCTCTGGGGACGCGTCAGGCCCAGCGCACAGCCTGGGCAGCTCAGCCTGTCAGCTGAGCACGGGCGCCTCAAGGGGTGCGGCCCTTTCAGAAGGAAGGTGAGTCTCCCTGGAGCCCCTGACGACAGCGAAGCGGCTGGGCGCTCTCCAGGGAGTGGGCGCGGCACCCAAGAAGGGTTTCTTACAGTTCCAAGAGAGGACCCCAGCCACAGTCACTCCAGAGCCCACCCGGGGCTTGGAGGAGGCTCTGGAAAATGAGGGATGGGGGAGTGTGCAGAACAGAGGGCGGAGGCTGGCAGGAGCCGAGGGAGGGCTTGGTCGGGTGCGAAGAGTGCCTGGGAGGAGTTAGAGTGGGGAGGGGGTGCGGCGGCGGGGAGAGAAGAGGCGGAGCTGGGGGACCAGACCGCTAAAGGAGAAAGGGGGATTCCAGGCAAGGGGAATGTGGCCAGGCAGTGCGGGAGGGCGGCAGCGGCCAGGCTAATATTCGCGACCCCGAGTGGGGGCGCGGCAACTTCTGCCCTCAGTCCCCACAAGCTCCCGGCCGGGATTCGCGGCCGAGAAATTCTGCGGAGGGGCCGGTGGGTCAGAGCCAGGCCAGGCAGTTGCTGAGCCTTCCCCTCCCCTCCTGGCGGGAGTGTGTGTGCAAGGGGCCAGGGGGCGGAGTCGGAGAAAGGGTTGGGGGTGTCCGTGTCCAGCTCTCCTCCAGACGCGGCTCCACAATCCAGCTGCGAGAACAGATGGACGCAGCGGCGGCTCACCTCGGGGGCTTCCTGCTCGCTGTGCGCCGAGGTCCAGGCTGAAGCGGAGATCGCAAGCCTCTGGCTCCCGCCTCTCCCAAGGGGCCTCGAGGAACCGGCTGCCGCGCCCCCTTCCCCAAGAGGAGAAGAGCGGGCGCTGACCCCTCGAGTCCTAGAACCGCGGGCGGGGGGCGGGCAGGGGTCGGGGGGCAGAGGGCCAGCTACCGGCGCGGACCGCCCATCCCAGGGGCTGGTTCAAGACTTCCACACCGAGAGCCCTTCCTGGGCCTCCAGCCCTGGAGCATCTGGAGAGCGGACCCCTGCCCGGCCACGCCCCGCCCCCGGCCCCCGCCCCGCCGACGTCGCATTAGCATGAGCGACGTAAGTGGCCCGGGCACCACTCGGGGGCTGGGACTCGCCGCGTCACAGCCCCGAGTGGAAGGGAAAAAAAAAAGAGGAGGCGGCGGAGGAGGCAAGAGCCGACGCGAGGGGAGGGGAGAGCAGCGGCGGGGCTAACGGGCGGGCAAGCGGGCGGGCGGCAACAGCATGCCCTTCGGCCAGCGCGGGCGGCCACTCAGCGCGGCGGGGGCTGCTCTGGGCGCGCCCCGGGCGAAGTGCGCCCAGTCTCCGGCCCCGGCCCCTCGGCGCGCCCGATTTCCCGGCCGCCCCTGAGCCCAGCAGCCGCAGGTCCCGGGATCGGCTAAGAGTAGCTGCAACGCCTCGCCGGACGGAGTCCTTTCCTTTCCCGGGACGCTGGACCATGAGCTCCGCGGCCACCTGAGGCACAGGGGGGTCTGCTCGGCCAGGACAGCCTCCCCGAAGTCCCGTGCCCTCGCCTCCGCACTGCGGGACGCCGGCGCTCGGCCCTGGCGGAGGCGTCCTCGGAAGAGCAGCGGGGTGGGGGCATGGAATCCGCGGAACCTGCGGGCCAGGCCCGGGCGGCGGCCACCAAGCTGTCGGAGGCGGTGGGCGCGGCGCTGCAGGAGCCCCGGCGGCAGAGGCGCCTGGTGCTTGTTATCGTGTGCGTGGCGCTGTTACTGGACAACATGCTGTACATGGTCATCGTGCCCATAGTGCCCGACTACATCGCCCACATGCGCGGGGGCGGCGAGGGCCCCACCCGGACTCCCGAGGTGTGGGAGCCCACCCTGCCGCTGCCCACTCCGGCCAATGCCAGCGCCTACACGGCCAACACCTCAGCGTCCCCGACGGCTGCGTGGCCAGCGGGCTCAGCCCTTCGGCCCCGCTACCCTACGGAGAGCGAAGACGTGAAGATCGGGGTGCTGTTTGCTTCCAAGGCCATCCTGCAGCTGCTAGTGAACCCCTTGAGCGGGCCCTTCATCGACCGCATGAGCTACGACGTGCCGCTGCTGATCGGCCTGGGCGTCATGTTCGCCTCTACAGTCCTGTTCGCCTTCGCCGAGGACTACGCCACGCTGTTCGCGGCGCGCAGCCTGCAGGGCCTGGGCTCAGCCTTCGCCGACACGTCTGGCATAGCCATGATCGCCGATAAGTACCCCGAGGAGCCGGAGCGCAGTCGTGCACTGGGCGTGGCGCTGGCCTTCATTAGCTTCGGAAGCCTAGTGGCCCCGCCCTTCGGGGGCATCCTCTATGAGTTCGCTGGCAAGCGCGTGCCCTTCTTGGTACTAGCTGCCGTGTCGCTCTTTGACGCGCTGTTGCTGCTGGCAGTGGCCAAACCCTTCTCGGCGGCTGCACGGGCTCGGGCCAACCTGCCAGTGGGCACTCCCATCCACCGCCTCATGCTAGACCCCTACATTGCCGTGGTGGCCGGCGCGCTCACCACCTGTAACATTCCCCTCGCCTTCCTCGAGCCCACCATTGCCACGTGGATGAAGCATACGATGGCGGCTTCCGAGTGGGAGATGGGCATGGCCTGGCTGCCGGCCTTCGTGCCTCACGTGCTGGGCGTCTACCTCACCGTGCGCCTGGCGGCGCGCTACCCACACCTGCAGTGGCTGTACGGCGCGCTTGGGCTGGCTGTGATCGGCGCCAGCTCGTGCATTGTGCCCGCCTGCCGCTCCTTCGCGCCGCTAGTGGTCTCACTATGCGGCCTCTGTTTTGGCATAGCCCTAGTCGACACAGCACTGCTGCCCACGCTCGCCTTCCTGGTGGACGTGCGCCATGTCTCAGTCTATGGCAGCGTCTACGCCATCGCCGACATCTCCTATTCGGTGGCCTACGCGCTCGGGCCCATAGTGGCAGGCCACATTGTGCACTCGCTGGGCTTTGAGCAGCTCAGCCTTGGCATGGGACTGGCCAACCTGCTCTATGCTCCCGTCTTGCTGCTGCTCCGCAACGTGGGCCTCCTGACGCGCTCCCGTTCCGAGCGCGATGTGCTGCTTGATGAGCCACCGCAAGGTCTGTACGATGCGGTGCGCCTGCGTGAGCGTCCTGTGTCTGGCCAGGACGGCGAGCCTCGCAGCCCGCCTGGCCCTTTTGACGAGTGCGAGGACGACTACAACCACTACTACACCCGCAGCTAGCATCCCCACTCCTCTTCCAGCCCACCCACCCGCCTTGGGTCAAGGGGGCTGCTCTGCAAGCCCACTGGCCAGCTCTGGCTCAGGGCCCACCTCCTCCAGCTAGTACTCCAGCCACTCCTCAACCTTGACTTCTGCCCAAATCCCCTCCCTGTGACCCATTCCATATCCCTTTCTCTCTTGTCCAATGGGGCTTGGTGCACCGAGGCCAGCGAAGCCATCGCGCTCCTTGAGGAGGTGAAGAGGACCCTGAGTCCCCACCTGCGGCTCCTCTGTGTAGAGCCTGCATCTGTCTGTCCTTCCTTCCATTGCTCCCAGTGCCAAACTTGGGCCGCTGCACCGCGGCGCCTCCGCCCAAATCAATAAACTGTGTCTGTCCCAGGAGGCCGAGTCTCTTTACTGGTGGGGGTTGCGTGGAGGGGCGCAGGGCCAGAGCAGAGGGGAGGGTGAACTGGGTCTCCAAGTCCCAATCCAGGCCTGAGCCAAACTAACACGTAGGCACCTGTAGCTGTTTTTCTACCTGGAAAAGGGGATAGGAAGGAAGCAAACCCAACAAAGGCTGTCACCCACGGTCACCAAGGAGCACCATGCTCCCCTCAGCCCAGGATAGACCCTCTTTTCCAGGCCCAGCGCAGAGCCCGGGGATGCCGCCCGGGGGAGCCTGAGGACCCGCTCCAGCTGGGCACGCCAGGCCCCGCCCTTTGAGGACACGCCCCACACCAGCCTCAGAGCTCTGAGGTGCCTGGGCTGAGCTTCCCTTCAGACCAGAATCCCGCCCCGTTGAGGCTTTGAGAAAGGAGTAGGAGCCGAGCATTCCCGCAGAGGAAGAAAAACGGCCCATCTTTTAGAGTCCGACCTCTGGAAATGTGTGTATGATGTGATGTGTGTGTTCATTAGAGAACTTGTCCTAGGAGGAGTGGGGGAGCCGTGGTTGGTGTTTGCTGTGTCCCTGTCAGTCCCGAGGGTCTGAGTCTTGAAGGGAGAGATGCGAGTGTGGGATCTGGTGCCAACCCCCACTGCCACCCTGTCCTGAGTGGGAGCAGCGGCCCAGGACTGTCAGGAAAGTTTCCCATCCTTAGTCCCAGCCCTGAGAGCCTCAAGCCAGCGTTCGCGCAACACTCCATGTCCCGAAGACCGTAGTCTGATGATCGAGGCAGAGTCTTCCCATCACAGCGTGAAGAGGCGGCTGGTCAGGGTCGCCTGTGTGTTAGCTGCGCCTGTGAGGGTCTGCTCTGCTGTTGTGCGCATGTCTGTCCTCGATCTGCGAGTCGGGCTGTGTGTGCCTGGGCGGAGTCTGCCTTTGTCGGTCTGTCTGTGCTATTTCTGTGTGGGGGTCTCTATCTGGAGTGGGGGATGCTTTTGTCTGAGAGGAGAGCCTGCCTCTTGCCGCAGTCGTTAAGCATCCTCAGGTCTGCCATCAGGATTGTCCCAAGTCTGTAGCACCCCACCTCTGCTCCCCACCCCATAGTGCCAGCAGGAATGGGATGGTAACAGAAAGGGAAGTCCTGCAGTGAATATTGATCCCAGTTATTGTTTCTTATTATTATTTTGAAAGATGGTGTAGCAGGGTTTGAGACTGGCCTGGATGGTGGGGAGAGGAGGGCAGCGAGCAGAGACTTCCTCAGACCCAACCCTCTCCAGGATTCAGCAGCAGCACCCCACGGCTGGAATAATGGGGTTGGGGAAGTGCGGTGACTGAGAAATGCTGAGCTAGGGGCAGGAGGCATGGGCTGGACAGTGTTCTGTGCCCCCTTCTAGAGCCTAAATTTGTTGCCCGAGTTCCTCCGGGAAGCCCTCCGGGTAGATTCTGGGGGCCGGGAGCTGAGATCCCTGGGCGGGGAGCGGGGGAAGGGATGGGGCTGAGGACCGCGAAGAAGGGGGGGCTTGGGGGAGGAGGGAAATGGAAGAGGGAGGAGGGAGGAGGTACAAGAGGAAGGAGAGAAGTGCGGCCAGCTTGCTTTCTCCAGTCGGGTGGCCGCGGGGACCCGGGCGACGTCGGAGGCCCTGCCGGGAACCCAGGCTGCAGCCCCCACCCCCGTGCTGCGACACGCCCCCCACCCCTTCCGGCTCACACCCCCGCCCACACTCCTGAGTGGTGCGGTGCAGCGGCGGCCGAGGCAGCAGAGCGGAGGAGAGCAGGTGAGAAGAAGGGCTGGGCTGGGCTGGCGGAGCGCGGTGCCGGGAGCAAGGGCGGCGGTCGGGGGCTCTATCCAGGGACAGCACCGGGGCCGAGAGGCCCCAGGACTCGTGGAGTCCTCTGAGTCCTGCGCAGCAGCGGCCGTCGGGGGTCAGCTAGGAAGCTGCAGGATTGCGTTGCTTCGGTGCCTGGGCTTGGGGAGGCTTAACCATCAGGGCTTCGGGACTTCAAGCGCATGTTCTCACTTCACTTGGCCCAGCATCTGCTAAGTGACCAGGTCCGCGCTTTCTGTGTCTAGTCGGAGGGTCCGTGGGTCTGACCCGACTCGCATGAATTGCTGGTTCGCAACTGCTTCTCCCGGGAGCAGGGGGTGGGGAAGGAGGAGCAGCGGCTGGTGGCAAGTCTGAGCCAGGACATAGCCGATGACAGCCTGTGAATGACCGGCCAGACTGGGGTTGGACCTTCAGGGCAGAGCAGGCAGCCCTTGGAAAGCCAGGCTGGCAGGAGCATGGGTGGGAGGCACAAAACACAGACAAACAGACATATATACACATACACCCTCTAGGCATCTACCCAGGAGTGATGGAGGAAGAAGAGTTGGCAGGTGGGACCACCAGGAAACCATCCCACCCAGCTCTGCCTTCTTCAAGCTCAGGGTCCCTGAAGCCTAACTAGTGTCTCCCGAATGGTGGGGAGGGGGGGCTCTGGGCCAGAGCAAAAGGAGGCATTGGCTGCATGGTCTGTAGGGCCTTTACCAACCTGACCTTGTCCTTGCTGTCCTCTCAAAAGACTGCCATGCTCCGGTGAATCCTCACCAGGATGCCATCTCTTTCACTTTGCAGTTGGGGGCAGCCCCTAAGAACCCACAGCACTGGGAGGCCTGGGAACCAGCCTGTGGAGAGTGTCCCTGTACTGTGCCAGCAAGGGCTTTACATTCTCTGCCCAGCACTGCAAGGCAGCCCCAGGCTCCTTCATCCTTGGGCCTGGTTCATCCATCTTTCTGGACTCTCTGTTCCTGGCAACAACCCTGCCATGTGCCATACGTGGGCGGTGCTTGCCTCTGGGTAGGGGTGGTGTTGGGTGGGGAGAGGGGTGAGGAAATTAGCTAAACCTCAGCTTTAGACTTGAGAGAATAGAGGGTGGGCTGGTGGAAAACGTGAGTATGTGCCTGTGGCGGCTTAGGTTCAGGGGGATCTCAGAGGGTAGCAATTGTGACCCACAGCCTAATAATAACAGTCTTTGCCCTCTTGGCCTGGCTCACTTCTACTGTACCTTCAAAATTAATCTGCCTCTCCCCAGACTAAGGCAGATGACCCCTAGGGGCCCTGGCTGCCCAGCCTCCCTGCATACCTCCCTGGGCACTCCTATGGCATCTACACTGGCAGCCTGCAGACCCGAGACTGCCTAGGTCACAACCCCTCCAGCAGGCCCAGAGTCTCCCTGCCCTGGCCACAGGCCAGGCTCCCAATTAGCCCAGATGCATCCTGGAGCACAGGGCCTTAAAGGCCTCCATTCACCCACGCATGCATTCCTTTCCCTCCACCAACGGACTGAGGGAATTCGCCCTACTCCACACCAGAGATGTGGCCAGGACGCAGAGATGAAGCACTGAGCACAGTAGGTATGGTCTTACCCTTGCGAAGCTAGTGGGAAAGAGAGAGTTTGATCGGCAAAGCACTTACCTATTGGGTTCCAGGCAGGAACAAAGGCAGCACTCTGCCAGCAACCCCTGGTGGATTTGGATTGCCCCAGGGTGGTCAGCTGGCCTTGGGTGACAACAGCCTCATGAGAGCAGACCCTCACTTTAGGAACCACTCTCTCCCATATGGGGGCCCAGAGAGAACACTGTGGTCAGCACGTACAGGTGGAAGTAGAGACTGGGGCCAGGCCTGCAATGAGACCCCTATACACAGCTGTCAGGCTCTGGCCTCCTCATGGGGCTGGGGTGGGGGTCTGTTGGCGGGAGGTGGAGGGTTTGTGACAGGCCTATGTGGCTGCTGTGTTGATGCTTCCCACTTCTTGGTCCCCAGGTCCACACCTCTGCATCCCTGCACCAGGACTCACCAAGACGCCCATCCTAGAAAAGGTCCCCCATAAGATGGCAGCAAAAACTCCCAGCAGTGAGGAGTCTGTGAGTGACTTTTGGAGCCCTCTCTCAACCCTGCTTTCCCCACCTACATGCCCTTGCTTCCAGAACAGTCCTGAGTGGGACTGGCCCCCAGCATTTGCCTGGCCCCAGCCCTGCCCTCTACTGGCACAAGGCCCAGGCTACAGCTCCACCCCCAGCTTGCTGAGGATCCCAGAAGGGCCTGGAGGGGCTGAGACAGGCCTCAGGGTGCCAAGGAAATGCTAAGAGCTTAACTTCCAAATCCCCTGGCCAGGCTAGGCCCTATCTTTCCTTCCAGGGCCTCTCTTCATCCCAGCTTCCACTTCTGATAGCTTTGAGCCCAGTGATTTTGCCTTAGGGTGGGGCTGAATTCCTACTCCAAGCCCTGCAAGTCCCAGCTCCAGCTGCTATCACTAGTTCAGCCTTGGAGCCTTAGGCACCATGTTCTCCACTGGCCTGAGACAATGCCATCCTCCCTGGGCAGGCATCCTCCCTCCCACCCCAGCCAGCCTTCGGGTGGTAGAGCAACACACCTGATTTCAGGTGGTTTCATGTGTTTCCCCTCTCCCACACTTGTCTTTTTGCCACTCCTCTTCCCCCTTCCCCCTTCCCCTTTCCCCCAGCCCTCATTTGAAACCCTGAGCAGAATTTTCTGGCTTCTCCCCAAGAAGCTGCTCACTCCATTGCCCTGACCTCTGCAGCTGACAAACATCTATTGTCACCTCTGGTCCACTGGCATGGTTCTCTACCCACCCCATTGGGCTGTGGCTTCCTTAAGAGCAGGCTCTGTTTCTCCATCGTCTCTGAGTCCAGCCCAGGATCTGACTCACATGAACTGCCCAGGAAACATGGAGTTTTGGAGCATTGATCTGAGACTCCTAGGTCCAAAGACACTCCCTAGCACAGGGCCAGAAGTCCAGGAGAGTCTGGGGAGGATCCCTGGGGGGTTGAGATGTCTGAGCTGCGATTTCCTGCTTTATTCCTTTTTACCCACTGCTGATTCCCTGTTAGCCAGGCTAAGTCACAGCGCACTGTCAGAGCCTGGAAGAAGGGGAGCAGTGTCTGGCAGAGGCTCTAGCCAGACTTGTGGGCCCTTTTGGCCAGGCCACTAACTGGGCTGGGCTTTCTGTAGGTGCTCACCCACCCACCCATCACACAGACCACCCCCCACTGCAAGAGATGGAAGAACAAGATCAGCTGGGTTGGGGGCCCAGACCTGGCTCACTGGGGTTGGGCAGGGCAGCCTGGGATGCTGCCCAGATCCATCCTCACGTCATTCCCCAGGGCAGGAGCAGCCCGTAGTTGGCACTGACCCCCCACCGCTGCCAGAGAAGTGAACCTTAGAGGCAGGATCAGACAGGCAGAGGGCCGTCATTCATCCATCAGCAGCAGGGGCAGAGAAGGAGGTGCTTTTAAGGGGCCCCTTCACTCTGCAGCCTGTGGGGAGGAACCCTTTATTGTCTCATGGAAACTCATCACTGCACAAAGAAGCCCCTGAAGGAAGGTGCCTCACTGTCTACCAGCGTGTCCCAGGAACCATGTTGCAGAATTCTGGTCATTAGGGCAGCAATGAATTATGTCTCTTATCCAAAGCCATCTTTTATCCTTCCAAATCTCTCCACAAGAGTACATCCTTCAGGTCCGGAGATCAGTTAGATTCTGGAGCCCCAGCTGAGAACAGTTTATAAATTAAGACTGACCAGGAGACAACAATATCAATAACAGGACTATTTCATCTTAGATCTATCCTTTATGGCTTAAAAGCACTTTCACATACATTAGCTCTTTAATCCTATGAGAGGCGGGGTTTGCTACCCCCATTTTACAGGAGAAGAAACTGTACAATTTAAGCAATATTATTATAAGTTCTGCCTTCCTATTGTCACTGGCCAAGTGAGGGACAAGAAGACGAAACGAATGGAAAAGGGAGTGAAAGGGAAGGGAGAGAACGACCCAGGAGAAAGAAGCAGAGTGGACATGGAAGACTGATTTTAGCTCCTAGTCTGCCATCAGATTTGTATGTGACCTTGGACCAGCTGCTCCACTCTCTGGGACTCAGTTTCCTCATTCATAAATGGGAAGTCACAAAATTGAAGCCACACAGAAGCCTTCTGTGGTGAACGCTGCTGGTGAACTGAGAGGCATAGCATGCGTATAGGAGGGTGGAGTTGGGGGTTCTTCCTAGACTCTAGCCACACTTTGGAGCCCCCCAAAGAATATGGGTTTCCTCTTGGGAATTCCTCTGGAAGTATAAGATAGCGAGGTCATAACATTTTAGATGTGCCTATTTGAGGTCAGTTGTTCCCCCATTTAATTCTCTCTGTGTTCCCCTCAGGTAGGAATTGTTATTTATGTCCTATGGATGAGGAGCAGAGGCTTGGAGAGATTCGGAGAGGAAGGACATCCACTGCATCCCCACCCCTGCCCCTAACACCCACATGAAACAAAATTCCCTGCCTGGGTTTTATAAGTAGGAGGGACTTATAAGAAGCTCAGGGCATGAATCATCTTCTGAGGAACCCTCTTGTAGAATTCTAGTCATTAGGGCAGCACTGAATTATGTCTCTCATCCAAAACCATCTTTTATCCTTCCAAATCTCTCCGTAAGAGTGCCCCCTTCAGGTCCAGAGATCAATCAGATTCTGGAGCCCCAGCTGGGAACAATCTGTAAATTAAGAGTCACCAGCAGCCAACAATATCAATAACAGGACTATTTCATCTTAGATCCATCCTTTATGGCTTAAAAGCACTTTCATATCTATTTTCTGTTTGATCCTATGAGAGATAGGGGTTACTACTCCCATTCTACAGAGGAAGAAACTGAGGCACAGAGGGAGGCTGATTTGCCCAAGTTTGCAGAGCTGGTCAGTGGCAGGGTCAGGGTAGAAACCCAGGTCTGCCTGATGCCAATATCACCGTATTTTCCTCTGCACTTTATCCCTTTCTGGGGACAGAGCACAATGAGGTCAGGGACGCCAAACAGGAACTTCCTAAATTCATAATTTTGCTGAGCTGAGCCCTAGAAATGGAGGGGTCCCAGGGTAGAGAACAACACAAGGGCAGAACGATACAGATACTAGGGACCAACTTGGGGACAGGCATGGGGCGCACATACTAGAGGCACAATGCCTATGAACCCTTTCTTCCAGGGGCTGCCCAAACTGCCCGTGCCCCCTCTGCAGCAGACCCTGGCCACGTACCTGCAGTGCATGCGACACTTGGTGTCTGAGGAGCAGTTCAGGAAGAGCCAGGCCATTGTGCAGCGGTTTGGGGCCCCTGGTGGCCTCGGCGAGACCCTGCAGCAGAAACTCCTGGAGCGGCAGGAGAAGACAGCCAACTGGGTAAGAGGGGCAGACAAGGAACCCATAGAAGAGGGGCGGGAGGCAGACCTGGAGACAGAGGGATCTCGGTGAGAGGCAGGTAGGGGACAAAGACAGGGCAGAAGGAGAGACGAGGGACAGGGATGGGGGATAGGTGTGGGAACAGGCAGGTGGCATGGATTGGAGGACAGGAAGGGACAAGGATGATAAACAAACAAGATGAGGAATGGGAAATACGGATAGAGAAAGAGGAGGACAAATCGGGGACAGGAATGGGGACAGATGAGGACAGAGATCGCATTAGGAAAGAAGAGAGGGTGAAAGGCAGGAAGAAGACACCTGTAAGGACAGGCAGAGAACAGCGATGTAGCACCAAGCCACCAGGATGGGGACTGGGACAGAAGAAAGGAGACAGGAGGGCACAAAGGTGAAGGACAGGCCTGGTGGACTGGGAAGCTCCTGGCACATACCTGGGGCTTAGCATATATTTGTGGAATGAATGAATTAATGCTCTGGTGAAGTGTCCCGATTTTCTCTCGGGGCTGTCAGGATGGGACTGTTTGGAGGGATGTGACGGCCTTCCCTGCCCTCCCCGGCAGGTGTCTGAGTACTGGCTGAATGACATGTATCTCAACAACCGCCTGGCCCTGCCTGTCAACTCCAGCCCTGCCGTGATCTTTGCTCGGCAGCACTTCCCTGGCACTGATGACCAGCTGAGGTGAGGCCTTGGTGCTCCTAGCTCATAACCTGGGGACCCACCCAAGGCAGGGGCCCTTACCCCAGTGCCAGCAAAGAAAGGCCAAAGCTGGAGCCTTGGCTGAGCTTCCTGGGGCCAAATGCCCCGAGACAGTGGACGTCCAGGCCATCAGGTGGGGAGCAAGGTTAGGTGTGGCTGCACTCGAGTGACAATCACACAATCAGCCTTAGTCTATATTTATCTTGCAGTGGAATGGACACTCATGGAGGTCATGGGTCCAAATATCCCCACAGCCTCCACCTGGCTGAGGCCCTGGGAGGAGGCGTGTGTCCCTGGACCACGCCAGTACTTGTCCCTGGGAAACACTGCCCCAGGCTGTCTGAGAGGGCCTCTGCTTCCTTCCAGAGCCCCCAGCTCTAAACAGAGGCCCCAGAAGGCTGGAAACAATTCCTCCCTGCCAGCAGCCAGAGCCTGTGCCATCTGCTGTAATTTCAGAGCTCACTGAGCCGTTGGAAGGGCCTCTGGCCGCTAATGACAATGGAGGATGGGTGCAGGGAGAAAGGGTTTCCCTTCTGGAGTCTCTCAGAGTCTGGTCTTAAGACCTGAGTGGGGCAAATGGTGGGGACAGTTTAGAGGGAGGGCAGACCAAAGTGGCCCGAGGACAAAAGGCAGGGCCCACCTCTCCTCTGGGCAGGGCTTAGCCATGCTAGGAAGACCTCCCCACCCCACCCTACCAGCTGGCCAGCCTTCCCTCCCACTGTAGCTGGGGTCTCCCCAGGGAAGAAGGAAGGTGTGGACAGATGAATGACTTCTGAAAACAGTTCTCACAATTGCATCTGAGGGGGTATTTTCCTCCTGGTGCAATTAAGCCAGGCCCAGAATCCTGGTATGACAGTTCCCGCTGCTCGTTTCTCCAGTGCCTTTCCCCAAGCACTCGATTTCCTTTTCATTAGTGCTGGGGGGTGGGAGGAAAGGGACCAAATTACTGGCTTTTCCCAGGAGAAAATTTTCCACAAGGCCAGGGGTCCTGCCCTGTCCAGCCCCAGGGCTGGCCTTTCCAAGGAAGAACTCCACCCTTCACCCTCCACCCCTTCTGGCTTGCTCTGTGGCCTCTCCTGGCTTCCGTCTCCCTCTCCGCTCCCTCTCCTCTTCAAGGTGATTCCAGTTTCCTCTCCCTTCCCCAAGAGCTGCTCGACCCCCAGTTCTCACCAAAGGACCATTTTGAATCCAAGGCTTGTGGTGGGCTCTCGGCATTGGGCTGGGGGGCAAGAACCACATCTGATTAGTGCAGGAACCACATCTGATTAGTGCACACGGGGGCGGCATACAATGGGGGATCATAGAGTTTGGCAGTGGGGATGAGGGAGGGAGGAGGGAGGGAGAAGGAAGGGAAGAGGAAGGAGATGGAAGGAAGAGGGAAGGAGGGAGGGGAGGCAGAAGGAAGGGAGGGAGGGAGGGAGGGAGGAAGCCAGGCCCTGGGAGGAAGGGCTCAGGCCTCCCTTCTCCCTGCAGGTTTGCAGCCAGCCTCATCTCTGGTGTACTCAGCTACAAGGCCCTGCTGGACAGGTAGGACTGGGAGGGTGGTGCCCTGTTCCAGCACAGTCTGCCTATGCGTCTATCTCCCTTGCAGGGACCTTGTCTTTTTCCAGCTCTGTATTTCCCATTCCTGGCTCCTGGCACAGAGCAGATGTCCCTGCCCCAACCCACTCCCCCGCCATCAGGATGACCTTTAGCCTGGCTGGCCTGTCTGTTAACTGTTCCTTTTCCTGGGGCAAGCACCATCCTTCCTTGATCTTTTAAAAATGCCTCCTCCCTCCACACATACGTGCACAGGTGGAGTGAATTCACTTGAAGCTGGAGAACACATAGGAAGGCGGGGAAGGAAGAGTTGTTAGAGTAAGGTGATGGGGAGTTCTGCTTTGCCACTTGGAGGAATGGTGTCTCCAGCGGGAGACTGTATCCTCAATCCCACCAAGCTCAGTGGACATGAGGCTGTTCTGACAGATGGAGAGGACTGCTCAAGCACCGCAGGCTCTCTTTGATTTTAGGAAGAAAGTCCCTCTCCTGGCCAAGCTTAGGAGAGCAGGAGGGTGTCTGAGAGCAGCAGGGAGAGTAAGCGGGTCTGGAGGACCCAAGTCTCTCAAGGTAGAGACTATAAGGGCATTAGAAGCTGGAAGGAGAGAGAGAGGCCCAAAGAAGCATCCCTTGCACAGATGAGGAAGCTGCAGCTCAGAGAGGTTAAGTAACTCATCCATGGTTACACAGCCAGGTGGTGGCAGAGCAAGGAGGGGGCAAGGGGCAAACTTCACTCTTTGTTCAACTTGACTCAATTCAGTCTTTACCCAGCCTTGGGACAGAGGCTGAGACCCACAGCCCCTTCCAGGGTAGGGCTGTTCCCTCTGGAGAGGGGCAGGCAGAGATCCCAGACTCTCAGGGTGGAGCAGTTCAGGCTGTCCAGGGCATTCTGCACCACATGCTCCTGTGCGCTCTGCTCACTCCTCTCTAAATGCCATGGGTCACTAGGCCCTGGGCTGTTGTCTCCTCATGGTGTGTCTTTGGTCTCTCCCTTCTTCGTGGACAGCATTCTATTTCCTCCCAGAACTCGCCCCTCCAGCTCACCGTCCTGTCTGTTTTCAAACACCCTTGTCTTGCTGGGCCTGGGGACTTGGTGCCCATTCATCACTGACTGCCCCCACGAGACTTCACTTTCCTTCTGATCCCAGACTTTCACATGTGTGTGTGCACACTCACACAGACACGAATACCCATGCATATCCACGTGGAGGTTCCCATGTCCAATGATTGAAAAGGACTTAAGACTGGAACATTTTCCTGAGTGCCTGTTTTGAACCTTTAATTAATTAATTAATTAATTAATTAACTTATTCACTTTGCAATGTAGTTATGCTGGGAAGAGGAAGAGAAATAAGGCCTCATCCTCCCCTCAAAATGTCCTTAGACTATTGGGCAAGACAGTCACTTAAACAGACACAAAATACAGCTGTGTCCCTTCCCCTGAGTCCCACACTCGCTCATCCAAGCCTCAGCCATCCCCACCGGGGTGTCTCTCAGTCATTACAAATGAGCCGGGAGAGCTTCGCCTCTCCCTCCCCATTCCCCAACTCCTCCCACACCTTGTCGAGCCATGTCCGTAAGTGCACCAGCACATGCCCTGTTGGTGAGTCTGGGAACCTAGAAGTCACCTGTGCTTGTTCTGCTTTCTCCCTTGCACCCTCATGTAACCCATGGTGCTCAGATGTAGTCATTCTCCCTCCCCACTGTGTCCCCAAGCTCCCTCCTCCCTCCCTGCTGCCCTCACAAGACATCACGTTCCTTCTCTGCCACAACCTCCTTCCTTGTTCTTCCTGTGACACCTTTCAGTCCATTCTCCCCATATAAGCAGGGTCAGTAAAACAACAAAATGGAAACCCAGTTGTGCCCCTGCGTGCTAAAGCCTCCCAAGGGCTTTCACTGCACCAAGAATAAGGCGATAGCTCCTCCCCACTGCCACTGGAGCCCCACAGGACCTGGCCTGCCCACCTCTCTGGCCCTGTCTTCACTGGGCCTCAGCCCCACTGGCTTCTCTCTGCCTTTGACCAGTGCTTCTCAAGCTGCCTCTGGGGAAGAACCAATATATTTTCTTTCATTTTGTAAAATTTGTGAAAAACAACAAAAAATTGATTACTAGAAAAACAGTATGAAATATGAGATCAAATGTTTTATTACAGGATTCAACAGACATAAAACTCCCATCACATTGCTACAAACATTTCTGGGTTCAGGCATTACACCAAGTCATGGGTCAGTCACAGCAGTTCAGTGCAATACTCATACTTTGAGTTGCAGTGCTTTGGGACACTTCACCCTTAGGGCTCAGCTCAATCAACCTGCCTCAGTGAGACTGCCCCTGGTCACCACGTCCTGTCCCTGCCAACACTCTGTCTCACTACCTGAAAGTCTCCTGTTCACTGGTTTGCTGCTTGTGGTCTACTCCCCACCTACACATCCTAGGACTTGCACCCCAGTAGAGCAGGAGCTGCATGTCTTATTTGCTGCCGTATCCCCACATCCCAGAATGGTGCCTGGCCTATATGGAGGACGTGCTTCACAAATATTTGTTGGCTGAAAGAGTGGAAGGAAGGAAAGATGGATGGATGGATGGATGGATGGATGGATGGATGGATGGAAAGATGGATGGATGGTGGATAGATGGGTGGATGGTGGATGGATGGGTCAATGGAAGGATGGATGGATGCTTGGTGGATGGATGGGTGGATGCAAGGATAGATGGATGGTGGATAGATGTGTGGATGGTGGATAGATGAGTGGGTGGTGGGTGGAAGGAGGGATGGATGTTTCGTGGTGGAAGTATGGTAGATGTATGGATATATGGATGGATGATGGATAGATGGATGGGTGGATGGATGGAAGAAAGGGAGGGAGAGAGGAAGGATAGGCACAAGGCATGCTGAGACCAGAGGGAAAAAGAACTTCCTGCATTGACCTCAGAAGAGGCTTCTAAAAGAGATGATAAAGGAGTAGGTTCTTGAAGGAGGGGAAGGAGTTTACTGAATAGAACAGTTGAGTTCTGGGGTTGGGGCAAAGGCATGCCGAGAGAAGATCAGCATAAGCAAAGATGCAGAAGGCTAACTGGCAGGCTTTGCACATGCCGTGCATGAGGCAGAGGTTTGAGAAAACTCTGAGGGTCTCCATGTGTTGTGGAAATGGGGCCTCCACTACTTTAAAAAGTGGAGAATTGAGCTCTGCATCTGCCATGATGATGCAGTTCTGGGTTCTGTGCCCCATTTTGCCTGATCAAGTTACAATAAAACCCATTCTCTGTCTCCCCTCACCCCCCACCATCCCCTCGTGGCTGCCTCCCTTCCCACTCCTCTCCTTCAGCCACTCTATTCCCACTGACTGTGCCAAAGGCCAGCTGTCAGGGCAGCCCCTTTGCATGAAGCAATACTATGGGCTCTTCTCCTCCTACCGGCTCCCCGGCCATACCCAGGACACGCTGGTGGCTCAGAACAGCAGCATCATGCCGGAGCCTGAGCACGTCATCGTAGCCTGCTGCAATCAGGTAAGCAGCCCCTTGTCTTGGTGAGGGAGGGCACAGAGCATGCAGTGGCCATGCGTTCATGTCCATTACCTTCTCCGAGGGGGCTCAGCCTCCTTCCCTGAGTCACACAGGGAGCTGGGGCACCATGTCTCCAAAGTGGGGTCCCTACTTCCAGTCAGTCCCATGTCTCTCCACCAGTTGCCTTCTAAGAATGAGAGCCGTCAGTTTGAGAATATCCTCACTGGACTCTCACTTCAGCACTGATGCACTGAGGGTCATGATCGAGACCTCCACCTGTACATCTGTTCTTTTCCATGCAGTCACCCAGGCTCTGGCCTTTCTGGAGACCACACACAGACAGACAGTGTTACAGACTGACAAACAGGACCTTTCATGTGTCAGCCTGTGGGCTCAGCACTTAACATGCATTCATCCCACTTAATCCTCACAGTGACCCTGCAGAGGGGGCCTTAGGATCTCTGTGTGACAGTTGAGGACATGAGACTCAGACAAGTTAAGTGGTCTGTCCAAGAGTGGGAAGGAATCCTGGGTCTGGCCAGTGCCCTAAGGTCATGCTCTACCCCCTGCAGCTCAGGTCCTCAGACTGGGTTCCACAGAGCCAACAAGGACCCATAGGTCCTGGGGGACAGGCTGAGCATGAGGGCTCCTGACCTCTTCCCTGTGCCCACTGCACTATATATTCCATATATTGAGCTTCACATAAATATTTCCTCTGACAAACAGTTTTGTTTTTGTTTTTGCTTTGCTAAAACCCAAGTTTGGCAACCATCCCAGGGACTCCCCTGGTACTTGCTCTACAATGTGATCTTGGGCTCTCCTCACATTTTTTAGTAAGTTGGGAGCTCTGTGGAGCCCTGACATCTGAGGGCAGCTGTGACCTCTGTTCCTAGATTTGAAGGCCATCTAGGAGCTCTCGCAGCCCACCTGACACCTTGGCCATAGACCAAGGACGTTTCCCCATCTTCATTCAAAAGTCAAGCCAAGTATTTTCCAGCTCCCACAGGCCACCGTATCCACCTCTTCCAGACATGCTCTGGGCCCCTGCACTAGACAAGGCCATACAGACACTGCTAGGGGGTTGGAGGGGAAGGGAAAACAAGGTACTCATGTCAATCAGCTGAAAAGTGTATCTTGACCTGGGTCTAGGAATAGACCCTTCACAAAGCCCAAGGCTCTAGCCTTCAAAGCTACAAAATGACAAAACCACAGGGCTGACATACAAAGCACATGTAGGTATACATGTGAAGGTGCACACGCATGCACACATGTGTAGGTGCACATGCACGCATGGTGTGTGTTGGTTTTCCATTTTAATCTTCCTCTGCATATGATTGCTGGCTTGCTTTTTTCCTCCACTCACCAGTGTGTTTAAGGCCCATCACTGTGGCTCTATCTGTTGCTAATTCACTCTTTTCAATGGCTGGGTAGACATGCCCTAGACATATACACCACATTTCACTTAGCCATTCCCCTTCTGGAGAACAGTGAGGCTCTTGCTACCATTTTGCTGTTGCAAACAAGGCCGAGAGGCACATTCCTCATGTCTTCTGGTACACACGGGTATGTTTCTCTAAGCCTCAGGCTAAAATATGCATTTATAAGTGCAATTGCTTAGTCATAGGTATGCACATTTTTAGTTTTGATAGACACTGCCCTCCAACAGTAGCTGTGCCAATTTATATTCCATTCCCCACAAACATAATGGATTCCGCGAACCATGAAAGCACATTTTCTTTTGGCTAAGTTTAATGTTGCCTTCTTTGACTGGGGACAGCATGGAATCCAGCACAGTCAACAGCCTTGGCTTGGTCCCTAAACTGAGACTAGAACCACCAAACACCTTGGGAACCTTGAGCCTGAGCATCCCTGTCCCAAGCTCACCTGTGAAGGCTGAGTAAAGGCCTGGTGCCACGGGCCACCCAACAAGTGACATGTTTGACCTGTTTACCCCACAGTTCTTTGTCTTGGATGTTGTCATTAATTTCCGCCGTCTCAGTGAGGGGGATCTGTTCACTCAGTTGAGAAAGATAGTCAAAATGGCTTCCAACGAGGACGAGCGTTTGCCTCCAATTGGCCTGCTGACGTCTGACGGGAGGAGCGAGTGGGCCGAGGCCAGGACGGTCCTCGTGAAAGGTCAGCCGCAGTGCCCAGCACATCTCCATGCCCATCTCATGCTCGTGCCCATTGGCTTTCCCTCCTCCAGGGTTGGGCCAGGGCCTCATCCCCATCAGCCATAGTGCGGGAGCTCAGGGCCCACAGCATGCCCTGCGGCCAGCCACAGTGCCTTGCCACCGAAGCCACCCTTTGTGCCCTCGTGTTCCATCTGACTGTATCTGGCTTTCTTGGTGGGACTAACTAGTGCTGGAATTGGGGGTGTCTGGGAATACTGGGCGGGGCGGGGGAGTTAGCTGGAGGAAGGCTGGCTGCAAGTGAGCAGGTGTGTTTTCCTGGTGGGTGGCGCTCACTGATAGTGGCTGGGGGAGTCGCTGAATGGGGGTGTGGGATGGAGCCTGCCTCTGGGAAAGTGGTTCACCACCTCTTTCACCTGATCTCTCCATCCTGGGACTCTTCATCTTCAAGCTGTCCCTTATCTTGTGGCACTGTTCTGATGAAAGTCTTCAAGCATTCCCATAAGAAAGCCAGGAATATTCTTGAAAATTTTTCATCACCCTTCTGGAAACTACTTTCAAATCCAAAGCTGGTCCTATTCCAGGAGCTGATGGAATGCTCTCCTTCCTTGCCCATGTTAGAGATACTGGATGAGAAGCAAGACTTCTGTGAGTCTTTATTTACCCCTCAGAATTTTACTGGGTCAGGCAATCTATTCAGACTCTCCACATCTGTTACTGAGGGCCTCGGGCTTGGCGCAGGGAGTATGGGAGACAAAGGAGTTGAGGCCTCTACCCAAGAGCAGCCCCATGATGGGAACAGGAAGAGGGGGCATGGGGAGGAGACTCACATCCAGGTGCATGCAGTGCTGACCCACTTCAAACAGGCGTCAAAAACGTGCTCCAGGACTTCAGAGAGGGGACGGAGCCCTTCCGAGTGGGATTGTGAAAGGCTCTGTTAGAAGAGGTGGGAATGGAACAAAGCCCCATGCCATGAGTGAGAAAGGCTGGAGGGAAGGATGGTACCCAGGCAGGCAGACCAACCCTGGGCAAAGCCCGAGGCCCAGCAGGGACACACCCACCTTACCCCCAGGGTGAGGAGGAGAACAGCTGCCCAGTGAAGGTGGCCTGAGTCGGATGTACTGGGCCTATTTTTTCTAACAGCCACTTGCATTTTCTGGTCTTTCTCTAGAAGGGTCTTCCCCCAGATCCAGCTGGCTCCTTGCCGCACGCAGAGCTCAGCCCAGGTGTCTGGCCTCAGGCCTGCCTTGGGCATCCTTCCCGCACACTCTGTCACTGTGGCCCGTTCGCTTACCTTGACTCTGTTGCCCACTCTCTGAGGACAACTTTGCATTTGTTGGATAAATGCTGATTATCTGCCTTTCCCCCCACCTCCCACCCACTGCCTATAAGGTCAGAAGGACAGGGGCCTTGTCTGTTTGGTTTAATTTCTGAGAAACACAGTCTGGGCCCAGTTACATTTATTAAATAAAAGAGTGAAGGGTGATTAAAAATGCCAGGCCCCAGACTTATTCCCCGACTTACCAATTAATTATTCTTTCATCCAATTATTGGGCACCTCCTGAATGCTGTCATAAATAGGGGGCTGCAGGAGCCAAATGTGAGAGCTGACTGCCCTCCCGGACCTAACCTCGTGCTGGAGAACTAATAACTTAGCATTCCACAGTGAGTTAATTCCCTCGGGAGACCATGGTGTAATCAAATCCCACTCTTCTCCCCTTCAGGGACAGAGACAGGCATCAAAATAATCGCCTCTGCCTCCAGCATAGTTTCCACTTTATTAGCAGGCCAGGCCCAAGACACGCCCTTCAGGGCTGGCTGGATTGCCCCAAGGTCTGAGCACTTGGGCTGCGGATCAGAATTGATTTGTTAATGGCACTTGATCTGGCTTTCTGAATGGAAGTGCTGTTTCTGAGGGAAATGCGACAGAAAGGAGGGGACACATGCGCCTCCCCTTGGGTAATCCAATTAATCCAGTTAGCACCAACTGTGTCAATCTACACAACAGGAAACTGATCCTTCACAGATCCCCCCTCCCCAGAGCAGCCCTGCCTATGGAACAGAAACAGAGAGACCATTTACAAAATGATTTCGGTTTCCCAGTGAAAGAGTATGGCAGCTTGGGACAGGGTTGAGAGTGAAGATGGAGAGACCAGTGAGGTCAAGGCCATTGAAAGCGAGAACAATTCCTGGGCTTTTTATCCGAGCCGTGAGTGGATGTTGGTGCCATTTAGTAAGATGGGAAACAGGGTCGGGGAGTGGGTACAGGATGGAGAAATCATTGCCACACATGTTGGGTTCGAGGTGTTTGGGTCATCTGGGTGGAGACGTCAAGCTTAATATATGTGTTTGGAGCCCAAGGGAGAGGTCAGTACAGAGCTATAAATTTGAGGGACATCAGCACATAAATGATCCTTAAAGTCATGGACCTGGGTGAGATAATCTAGAAACAGAAGAACAGGGAGCCTGGAGGTCAGGTAGAGAAAGATGCAAAGGGGATTGAGAAAGAGCAGCCCATGAAGTAAAGGAAAGCCAGAAGAGTCACAAAGATTCAAGACAGAGGGAACGGCCAGCCACATGGAATGCTGTGGAGAGCTGGTGGAGGAACAGGACACAGGGGACCCGGCTTGGCAACCCTGAAGTTGTCACTGGGCTTACTGAGGGTCAGACTGGAGTAGCAGGAGAACAAATGCTTGCACACTGACAGAAGTGATCTAACAGCAGAAAGAAATTGTCGATGAGGCAGTCAGTGAGTTGAACCAGTGAGTATGGTTGACTTTTTCTCAGACATTTTGATACTAAAAGGAGCAGAAAAATGAGGGAGTTGCTGAAAGAGGATGAGGGTCAAGGGAGGTGTTTTTAGGAGGAGAGACAAATGTATGGAAGGAATTTAGTAAAAGAAATTGATGAAGAGATAGGAGATGAATGGAGGGGTGGAATTCTTGCAAAGGCAAAAGGAGATAGAACTCAGAAAATAAGAGGCCTTTGGTTGGTACAGGGTGAAGTGGAAAGCTTGGGCCTGAGGCTGCAGAGGTAGGAGCATGCAGAGGCTCCCAACTGGTACCTCCTGGTCTCAGATCACAACCTTGAGATAAGAGGCGGGCAGTTGGATGTTGAAGATGAAATCGACTGTGTGAAATAGCCTCCTGGAAAGTGGGAAAGAAGACTTGAAAAACTTGATAAGATTTATGGACTGTGTTGAGCTCACATATGAAGGTTCGAAGTGATACATTTTAGGAGAGGCTAATTAACATTGTTATGTGATCTTCCCCACCAATGCTCAGCTCCTCAGGTTCAGCCAGAGTTGGTGAGTGTAACTGGTAGGGACAGTGAAGGTGTGGCCGAGAACGGTCATGCTGGAATCTGAGCTGAGTAAGGAAGTGCGTTCAAGTCTGCTCAGCAGGTTCAAGTCTGCTCAGGCAGCCGTAACAAAGTACCACAGACTGGGAGGCTTCAACAACAGACACTTGCTATCTTACAGTTTAGCAGGTGGGTTTCTCCTGACACCTCTCTCCTTGGCTTGTCGATGCCACCTTCTCTGTGTGTCTTCATGTGGTCTTGCCTCTGTGCATATCTGCATCCTAATCTCTTCTTATAAGGTGACCAGTCATATGGGATTAGGCTTCACCCAAATGGCCTCGTGTAACTTAATTGTCTCTTTAAAGGTCCCATCTCCAAATACAGTTACATTCTGAGCTTCTGGGAGTTAGGACTTCAACACAGGAATTTTGGAATGACACAATTTGGCCCATAAGAGGAATGAAGTGACAGACAGGGTAAATGACAGATGGTGAGAGCATAGCAGGGCCGAGGGGTTTGGCCGTCTCAGTGACATGAGATGTGTTCAGTGGGTGTCAGAGGATGTGAACTAGAAAGCCAGGAATGTGGTCAGAGTGTGGGATGCTTGAAACTGAGACTTTAGAGGTGGTGGGCTCATGGTAGAGAGAAGTTCCCAGATGTGATATTGGCCATGGGTGCAGGGGTGAGACTGTCAAAGGTGTGGAGATGGAGGAGTTGGGAGAGGAGGATGGAGGCTGGGCTTCCACATGGATGCTCATATTACCATAACGATGATTCCAGTAGCATGGGGGAAGCAGGTGAACTGAGAGCCCGGATATTCGTGATGGGGACCTAGGAAGATATTGGCGCAGCACAGAAACAAGGGGGATGACGGTGATGGTGGGGTAAAACCTAACAGCTCTAGCTCCAAAACAAAGTGCGATGAGGGAGGGGGAGTTGTTTAGAAGCAGGAACAGGGAGAAGGAAGCTGTCTACCCCACCTGGCCCTGGGGTGCATGAGTGTGAAGGAAAACAACAGCATGCTTGAGAGGGTGGCAGGGGAGCGGGCACCTCAGGGGAGCACCCCTCGGGAAGTGCCACATTGCAGTTGAGGCAAAGCTGGGCAGACACCTACAGAAGAGTTTAGCCATGCAGGGGAATGGCCCGTCTGAGACAGGCATGAAGCACTCCAGAAGGAGGAAAGGAGAAGTGTGAGGACTGCGTGCACGTAGAGGACACATGGCCTGGGGAGTGGGGTGATGGGGGAGCCAGGGAGCCCCCAGGGTGGTTGCCTAGCGTGGCTGTTGGGGCCGAGGTGCTTTCTCACCCACAGCAGTATCCTGATTAACTCCACGGAATGGGTTGAGCTATTTTAGGGGAGCATAGCTCCCAAACCTCTCAGCTGAAGCCCTAAGATCCTGCCCCCACTTCCTGGAGCCTGGGTACAGGGACAGTGCTCATGGGCACAGAGTCCAGGCAAGCACTAGCTGGCAGGAGGCCTTGGCCAAGCTGAGCTCCTCTCAGCCTGGTGGAGGTCTAGACCAAGGAGCCTGCGCTCAGATGAAACACTTCCCCAGATTCTCATGTGGTCAACTGAGGCCTGGGGCAGGGGCTTTTCCACCCCGACCCTCCATTTTATCAACCTCTCTCCTTCAAGATACTGCCCTTGAGCCTCCACCCTGCCCCCAACCAGGATGACTCCCTCCTGTGAGCCCCAGGCTGCTTAGCCTGACCCTCTGCCACGACCCTGAGGGCATGAGGCCCACAGGGTTCCAGGGACTGCCAGGGTGGCACAGCCCACGCGCAGGGGAGCAGGGCTGCCTGCCGCACCCCTCAGCTCCAGTTCAGACATGGGCTCAGACACGGTGCAGGAGTGTGTGCACTGACATCAACGAAGGTGGCCTGATCATCCACAGGCCACTACCAGTGTCCTCTGGGGGCCCAAAGCACCAGGATACACAGGCTAAACCAAAGCAGCAATTCAGAGTCCTGAGGGGCTGGGAGGCCACGTCCACAGAGGAACTTGAAGCTAAAGCCAGGTGTGCTGAGGCCAGTGTGACTCAGCCCTAATTGCAGACTGGGGTTGGATGATGACATCAGGATTGTCTAGAGCATTCCTTAATAAAACAAAATAAAACAGATTCCCGGGCCCCAGTGCTTTTCCAGAGGGACAGAGTGGGGCCAAGGAATCTATTTTTATAGCACTCTGGTGTTTTCATGTGCAGCCCAGGCTGGGACCTGCCTACTCGGATATTAGCAGAGCATCCAGGTCCACCTCTGGCTTGCTCTTTCCTGGGCACCTTCTGTCTTTTGTTACACCTGCGAGGTGGGATTTTATTCCCACTGAACCGAGGAAGAGGCTATGTCTGTCTCCTTTAGGGGTGGCCGGGGGTGAAGCAGGATCTGACATTGGAAGGGAGCATCTGCCTAGCCAGCCTGAGACCTGCAGTGCCAGGGAGGCCAGGTGGGATTCTGAAGACAGGCTTGGGGCCTCAGAGGGAGCCTGCACACCCTGTTAGGACCTCCCTCCCCACCGCCTCGAAGCTGTGGCCTTCCTGAACCCAGGAGGAGCCAACCCGTTATCCTGGTCTGGAAATTTAATTAGACATTCAGCCCCGAGTCTGGGAGACTACAGCACTTGTCAATTTGTAGGAAAAGAATGGCCAGCTTGGAGAGCCCCCCAGCCCTCTGGCTTTCCTGGGTGCTGCCGTGAAGAGCCTGTGACCAGACCTCAGAGGCAGATGCTTTTCGTTTACACAGTCCCGTAAATATTTATCCCCGACAGTCAATTAGAGCTGAGCCACTGCTTGCAAGGAGGGAACTGACAGAAGGCGGCTACAGCTGCAGAAGGCCATGGTCATGGTTTACAAGAACCACTCAGGATGGGGGCATTTTGCTATTTACGTATTGTCATCCAGAGCTAGGCATGTCTGCTGATTTTAAAACCAATTACACATTAGCACTAACAGCCTCTCTGATTTAATTGGCCCAGAAATACCTCCCGAGCTCTCAAGACTGAATGTGATTTTCTTGCTCTGGAAAGGGGCTGGGCCAATGCCTCCCTCCTTCAGTAGGAGAATGAAGGCCTTTAGGGACAAGAGCATCCAGGCAGGAAAGGCAAATGGTCCAGGGCAAGAGGCCTGCCCTTGACCTACCACGGCTGCTGTCTCCTGGGGCCTGGGCTTCCTAGTCTATATGAAGATAGCAGTCTGCCCTGTGGGCAGGACCAAGGGGATGGGCGGTAAAGCAGATGGGCTGGCGCCTGGCACACAGAGGGTGTTGGCTAAATGGTAGCTCTTATTAGATTTGGGGATCACCCTGGGGATGCTTTGCCCAATGCCCACAACCCCTCTGGAAAAATCTGGTGAACTTGAACATGAGTACTGTCCTTGTGGTCAGAGGCAGGGGCCCGTCGGCCCTCAGGCTGCTTTGCTCTTTGCATGGAATCCTAATCCCTATGAACTCTGCGGTGCATTTTGCTTTCCCTGGGCCCTCCACGTACCACTCTCTCTGTGTGCACACACTGGGCTCCTCTCTTTACCTTCTCCCTAGTCACCATCTCTCTGGCCCTCATTTTCCATTTTATGTGCAGCACAGTAATGTTTGGGGTACAAGATAGCTAGGAGGTGTTTTTTTTTGTTTTGTTTTTGTTTTTGTTTTTGTATCTCCTGCCTTTCTCCCCCACCATCCTTTCCCCCAGTTCTGGAAGCCTGACAGCTCTTTATATCCTCTGCCTTTGTGGGAAGAGTGGTTAGAACCCAGAAGAAAGAGCACTTCTTGGTTCTTAAGTCCTTTTTTAAAATTAAATTGTACTTATTTTGGGATAACTAAAGATTAACATCCAGTTGTAAGAAGTAATACAGAGATCTCGTATGTACCCATCTTCCCCCAATGGTAGCATTTTCCAAAACTATAGTACAATATCACAACCAGGATACTGACATTGTTACAGTCAAGATACGGAACATTCCATCACTACCAGGATCCCTCATGCTGCCCTTTTATAACCACACCCACCTCACCCCCTTCTTAACTCCTGGGCAACCACAAATCTGTTCTCTATTTCAATAATTTTATTGCTTCAGGAATATTATATACATGAAATCATATAGCATGTATGATGCAGGGTCTGGCTTTTTTCAAACAGCATAATTTTCCGGATGGAGATTTATCCAAATTGTTGCATGTATCAACAGTTCTTTCCTTTTTATTGCTGAGTGATATGCCATGGTGCTAGGTATCAGTTTCTTTCATTGTTTACCCATCAAAGGACATCCAGGTTGTTTCCAGTTTTGAGCTATTAAAAATAAAGCTACTGTGAACATTTGTGTACAGGTTTTTGTGTGAACCTATGTTTTCACTTACTGGAAGAAAATGCCCAGTAATGAAATTTCTAGGTCACACCATAGTTGTATGTTTAGTTTTTTAAGAAACTGCTAAAATGTTTTCCAGAGTGACTGTACCATTTTACATTCCTGTCAGCAATATATGTATAATCCAGTTTGTATGCATCTTTGCCAGCATTTGGTGGTGTCACTTTTTTTTATTTGAACCATTTTGATAGGTGTGAAGACAATGCAATCCACCACATTAACAGACTAAAGAAAAAAATAACATGATTATATTAATCAATACAGTAAAAGCATTTGGCAAAATTCAACATCCATTCATGATAAAATCTCTTAGAGAACTAGGACCAGAAAGGAACTTGCTCGACCTGATACGGAACATCTACAAAAAGCTTATAGCTAACATCTTATTTAAAGGTGAAAGACTGAATGCTTTCCCCCTAAGATCAGGAATAAAAGGATACCTACTCTTACCACTCTGTTTAACACAGTATTGGAGTTCTGGCCAGTGCATTAAGGCAAGAAAAAGGAATGAAACGGATACAGATCAGAAAGAAAAAAATTAAATGATCCCTACTTTCATGAAATGATTATGTATGTAGAAAATAGTAGCAAATCTACAACTCCAAAAACTCCTAGAATACATGAATTCAGCAAAGTTGCAATATAAAAGATTAACGTACAAAACTCAATTATAGTCTTTCACCTTTAAATATGATGTTAGCTATAAGCTTTTTGTAGATGTTCTTTATCAAGTCAAGGAAGTTCCCTTCTGGTACTAGTTCAATAAGAGATTTTATCATGAATGGATGTTCAATTTTGTCAAATGTTTTTACTGTATCAATTAATGTAATCATGTTATTTTTTTCTTTAGTCTGTTAATGTGGTGGACTACATTGATTGATTTTCAGATATTGAACCAGCCTTGCATCTCTGAAATGAGCCCCAGTTGGTCATGGTGTATAATTCTTTTCATATATTGCTTAATTCTACCTGCTAATATGTAGTTCAGTATTTTTTCCATCTATATTTGTGAGGGCCACTGGTCTATAGTTGGTTTGGTTTTTTGTTTGTTGTACTGTATTTATCTTCTTTTGGTATCAGGATACCAGTTTCGTAAAATAAATTGGGAAATGTTCCCTCCTCTTATATTTTCTGAAAGAGATTGTATAAATGTGGTATCAATTCTTCCTTAAATGTTTGGTAGAATTTTTCAGTGAAATTATTTGGGCCTGAAGATTTCTTTTTGGGGAGTTTTAATGTTGCTAATTCAATACCCTTAACTCATTTATGCCTAGTGTTCCATTATTAGAACGCTAAGCTTGTGGGAGTTATTTATGTCCTACTGCTTAAGGTCATCACCAAGGTCTGATTTTTCACACACAAAAAAAAATTTGCAACCTCCAGCATAAACGGGTTAATAATTATAGGGCTACTCAAATAATCATAATAGTCAATGCATTGTGGTAGTTTATACTTTTCAAGGGATTGGTCCATTTCATGTAAGTTGTCAGATTTATGTGTATAGAATTGTTCATAGTATCCTCTTATTGTACTTTTGATGTCTGCACGGTCTGTAGTGATATCCTGTTTCATTCCTGATATTGGTGGTTGTGTCTTTCTCCCTCTCTTGTTTTTTTGTCAGTCTCTCTATAAATTTGATTGATCTTTTAAAATAACTACCTTTCTTTTTGTTGATTTTTTTTCCTGTTTTCAATTGTATTGATTTCTGCTCTTTATTATTTCCTTCATCTTGCTTGCTTTGGGTTTTTTTCTGCTCTTCTTTTTCTAGGTTCTTCAGGTAAGAAATTATTGATTTGAGACTTTTCTAATGTAAGCATTTAATGCTATAAATTTCCCTCTCATCAATACTTTAGCTGTATCTCACAAATTTTCATATGGTGTATTTTAGTTTTCATTCATTTCAGTGTATTTTTTAAATTTCCCTTAAAACTCTGATATGGTTTGTCTCTAAGTCTCCACCCAAATCTCATCTCGAATTGTAATCCCCACATGTCAAGGGAGGGACCCGGTGAGAGGTGATTGGATCATGGGAGCGGTTTCCCCCATGCTGTTCTCATGACAGTCAGTGAGTTCCCAGGAGATCTGATGGTTTAAAAGTGCTTGGCAGTTCCCCCCTTGTTCTCTGTCTCTCCTGCTGCCATGGGAAGAAGGTCCTTGCTTCCCCTTCGCGTTCTGCCATGATTGTAAATTTCCTGATGCCTCCCCAGCCACGTGAAACTGTGAGTAAATCAAACCTTTTTATTCATAAATTACCCAGTCTTAAGCAGTTCTTTATAGCAGTGTGAAAACAGACTAATACAGACTCCCTCTTTGACCCATTAATTGTTTAGAAGTATGTTGTTTAGTTTCCAAATGTTTGGAACTTTTTATGTTATTTTTCTGTTACTGATTTCTACTTTGATTCCACTGTGGTCAGATAACATATTTTGAATAACTTGAATTCTTTTCAATTTGTTGAGTGTTGTTTTATGGACCTGGGTATAGTCTATCTTGGCATATGTTCCATGGGTATTTGAAGAGAATGATTGATGATATTGTTGATTTCTTCTGCGTCCTTGCTGAATTTCTGTCTAGTCGTTCTAACAACTGTTGAGAGCGGTGTTACAGTCTCCAAGTACAATTGTGGATTTGGCTATTTCTCCTTTCAGTTCTGTCAGAGTTTGTTTAACATATTTTATAGTATGCTTGGTATAGATGCATTTAGGGTTGCCATGTCTTCTTGGAGGATTTATCCTTCACTTTTATATAATGCCCTTCTATGTCTCTGGTAAATTTTCTTTGCTCTAAAGTGTACTTTACCTGACATTAAGATAGCCATTTCTGCTTTCTTTTGATTAATGTTTGCATGCTATATATTTTTCCTTCCATTTACTTATAACCAAACTATATCATTATATTTGATGTGCACTTCTTGTAGACAGCATATAGCTGGGTAATGTTTTGTCGTATATTCCATCAATCTCTGTCTTCTAATTGGTGTATTTAGAACATTTACACTTTACATAATTATCGATGTGTTAGGGCTTAACTCTGATATTTTAGTTTTTATTTTCTGTTTTTCAATTATTGTTCTCTTTCTTTTGCCTTCGTGTGGGTTACCCGAACATTTTTTAGAATTCAATTTTGATATATCTGTAACTTTTTAAAAATTATCTGTTTGTATAGCGTTTTCTAACAGTTTCTGTAGGTATTACCTTGTATATACATAACTTATCACAGTTTATTAGTGTTGAAATGTTACCAGTTCTAGTGAAGTGTAGAAAGCTTACCACCTTTTATTCTCCTTTGTTTATAATACACTTGTCTTAAATATTATCTCTATATACATTTAGAACCACATCAGGCAATTTTATGATTTTTGCTTCAACATTGAAACATAGTTTAGAAGACTTGAAAGGAGAATGAAAATGAATTTATTTACTCAGATATTTACCCTTTCTATTGTTCTTTCTTTCTTCTTGATGTTCCAATGTTTCTCTTTTTACCATTTCTTTTCTTTTAAAAAAAAACTTTCTTAGGGACCAGCTGCGGTGGCTCACGCCTGTAATCCCAACACTTTGGGAGGCTGAGGAGGGTGGATCATGAGGTCAGGAGTTCAAGACCAGCCTGGCCAAGTAGAGACAAACCCTGTCTCTACTAATAATACAAAAATTAGCCTGGCGTGGTGGCAGGCGCCTGTAATCCCAGCCACTCAGGAGGCTGAGGCAGAGAATTGCTTGAACCTGGGAGGCGGAAGTTGCAGTGAGCCGAGATTGGGCCACTGCACTCTCCAGCTTGGGTGACACAGCGAGACTCCATTTCAAAACACCAAAACCAAAAACAAACAAACAAAAAAACACTTTATTTAGCCATTCTTTCAGGATATGTCTGCTTGGCATAAATTCTCTTAGTTTTCCTCGTATGAAAATGTTTTGATTTCCCCTTCTTCATTTCTGAAGAATATTTTTTCTTGATATAGAATTCTGGATTGATAGTTCTTTTTTTTTCAGCACTTACAAAATATTATGGCAATTCCTTCTGGTCTTCATGGTTTCTGATAAGAAAAAAAAAATCTGCTGTTGTCCTAGTTGCTTTTCTCCTATAGAATATATATATATTATACACACACACACACACACACACACATATGGGTGTGTGTGTCTATGTATAGATACATGTGTATATATGTATATCATTTCTCTCTTGCTGCTTTCAAGATTTTTCCTTTGTCTTTAGTTTTCAAAAGTTTGACTATGATATGTTTTGGTGTATACTTCTTTGAATTTATCATCTTTGGGGTTAACTTATCTTCCTGAATCTTTAGATGTGTGTCCTTTGCCAAATTTGGGGATGTGTTAGCCATTATTTCTCTGAGTCGTTTCTGCTCTGCCCTCTTTCTCCTCTCCTGGGAATTTGGTGACATAAACATCACCTTTTGTCTCAAAGGTGCCTTAGACTCTGTTCCTTTTCCCCCAGTCTAATCAGTGTTATTCCGTCTTCAAGTTCACTGATTCTTTTCTCTCCTCCCTAGGTTCTGCTGTTGAGTCCATCTACTGCGCTTTCTATATTGGTTATTCTATTATTCAGTCCTAACATTTCTATTTGGTTCTTCTTATATATTTTATTTTCTTGCTGAGAATTTGTTTCTTTGTGGAGACTTCTTTTCTTTTTCATTTGTTTCAAATATGTTAAAATTGCTTGTTGAGGCTTTTTTATGATTACTGCTTTTTATTTATTTTATTTTAATTTTATTTATTTATTTATTTGAGACGGAGTCTCACTCTGTTGCCCAGGCTGGAGTACAGTGGTGTGATGTCGGCTCAATGCAGCCTCCGCCTCCCGTGTTCAAACTGAGATTTTCCTAGTTCTTGGTAGAATGAGTGATTTTCTGTTGAAACTTGGATATATTGTGTTATAAGACTTGGGATCTTATTTAAGCTTGTTTTAACTGGCTTCCTCTGACACTGGTCCAGCAAGAGAATGGGGGAGGTTATAACGAGGTGGAGGTGGAAGCACAGGCACTTCATTGGGTCTCTGTTGACACCCTGGGGGAGGGGACTCCTTATTACTGCAGGGTTGCGGGGTGGAAGTTCAAGCTCCCTACACAGTCTCTATTAATGCTGTGTGGGGAAAAGGACGGAGGGCTGGTTATTACTCAATGGAGATAGAATTCCCAGCTTCCATCTGAGACCGTGCCTTCTCTGATACTCCAGAAGCTGAGATGCCTCATTACTGACTGGTGATGGTAGACATCTGGGCTCTCCACTTGGCCTTTGCTGGCGAGGGTGCTGGGGGAGGGAGGGATGACACGGTTTTTCTCTGTGGTGTTTGGCTGAAGTAGAACGCTTATTACCTAAAAGTTTTATGTCTTGCTATTCTGATCCTTTGACTAGAGAGAGCAGGCTTTTGTTGATTGTTTTGTTTGTTTGTTTGTTTGTTTTTAACTATACCCACTTGTGTTTTTACGTTGCTGGGTTCTTCAACTGCAAATTGGGTATTTCAGGTAAAAAACAAACCAAAACAACCCCACAGTGTATTAGTTTGTAGAGCTGGCATAACAATACCACAGAGTGGTAGCTTAAACAACAGACATTTATTTCTCACAGTTTTGGAGGCTGGAAGTCCAAGATGAAGGTGTCACAGGGTAGGCAACTACAAGCCACCTTCTCACTGTGTCCTCACATGGCCTTCTCTCTGTGCACACATGCTTGGTATCTCTTCCTCTTCTTATGAGGACACCAGTTCTATTGGATTAAGACCTTATTTAACTTTATCTCTGTAAAGGCCCTCCCTCCAAATAGAGTCACACTGAGAGCTGAAGCTTCAATGTATGACTTTTCAGGGGACACAATTCAGTCCGTAATACCCAGAGAATCTGCTGCTATGATGTTCCTTGGGTCCTGAGGTCCCTGGCTGGTCTGCCTTCCTCTCGCCATCTTTCAGAGTCTTCTTACTTTTGTTTTGAATAAAATGTCCAAGTTTTTAGCGGGAGGAATGGGGAAAAGTATATGTTCCTGGAATCGGAAGACCCTCTATCCAGAGCTCTTTAAAGGTGCCTGATGTAACTCAAGTCAAAGCAGTTCTGTTTTGCAAGAGTGAGAAATACTTTTGTTTGAATTCTCATAGTCTCTGAGGACTGACAGCATAAAGATCACCCCCTAGGCCAGAGAGTCGGGAAGAATATGAGATGTGCGATGGCAGATTTACCTCCCCAAAGAAAAAAGTACTCCTTCATCAGGGGAGGAAAGATGCTGAGATAGGACTGGGAAAGGTTAAGAAGGTCTAAGCCCCTGAGAAAGAGCCCAGTTCATCCATCTCCTGGACTGTGAGAAGGGGGATGGGCATGGCATAGAAATCTGACTTGTGCTAACTTCTCAGGAAATAGATCAGAGCAAGCAAAGGCAAGTGTCCCAAAGAGGGTGGTATATGTCCGGGGGTACTTGTGCACAGTAGTGCACATTAAAGAACATCTCCTGAGTCTTGCAGCCCTGCACAGAGAGAGGTACCAGGTGCTATTTTGTCTGTGCTCACCAGAGTCTCAGCCTGTAAGCTTCCAACCTCTAATGCCAGCCTCAGGGCTCCCCGAGGCCTCCTGGCCTCTGGAATTTCCACACTACCAAAGCTGTCAGCTCCCTCTTTGGGCATGGGTGTCAGAGCAGGCTCCTCCTATTACTCAATCCCCACCTCTCACTATTATGCCGGGCTCCTTGAGGAAGATTGATTCGCCACTTTAAAGGAGCCTCGATGTGCTCGATGAGGATGCCACAAGACAAACGGCTCCTGCCGTGCGCCTTCAGCCCGCTGTCCCGTGTTTCCATTACATTTGGGCCACAGTCATGGTGGATGAGCTTGGGTGTAGTGCTCATTTTCTGCCTTACACGATAAACTTGTCAGCATTTGACTGATCAGCTACTTATATGCAGGGAGTTCATTTGCAAGACCACCTGGCTCCCCGCTCTGTTGTCCTGCTCCCATTTTACCCTGTCTAATGAGCCAGGACCTGGTTCCTGTTGGGCAGCGCTGGGCTCCTGGGCCCTGCAGAGCCTGCAGATGATGCCAAGGCCTCAGTGCCTCCTCACAATCTGCCTCCCCTGCCTGGAGGTGATGAGGGCAGTGATGCCCAGGGAGCCATTCTTTCCTGCTGCCAGCCTTGCATTGCCCAGTTAAAAAGGAGTGTGCCAGGCCTCTACTCTCCTGCCTCGAGCCTGCATCAAGGCCTGCTCTCAGCCTCCTGACTGAGCAGGCATGCTGTGGGCTGCCTCAGGAGCTGCAGTCTGCCCACTCCACACTGGCTTTGGAGCTGTTTTTAAGGAGCCCTTAGTGAAGGCAGCTACTAAGCCAGGGCTCTCAGAGTTCACCCTGAGGTATGGCCCACAGGAATGAGGTATACAGCATTCAAGCTGCCTATGGCCCCGGCTTGGCTGGCCTTCAGGCCCATGCCTTTCCCAAGCTGCCAGGTATCCTAGACTCTGCTCTGACCACACTGAGCTCTTCCATGATCCTTCAGCACTCCCTGTTGTTGCTGGCTGAAGTCACATGACTGAGCTGGGCATTCATAGCCCTTGTTGATGAATCTGAGCACTGGGGTTGGATGCCTGAGATCAAACCCAGCTCCCTCCACTTAGTGGATGATTATTATCATCGGTGTTTACAAAAGAAACCTTGTAAATGGTCTAAGGTCAAGATATTTGGTTTCTCTGGTCCTGACCTGTAAATGAGGCATGACAATGATACCTATCTTATATGCATCAATATGCATGTTTAGATTGATATTTGGCACATAGTAGGTGCTCAACAAAGGTTAGCTAATAGCATCACATCATTATGTTCTTCCAGCCCCACCTAAATCCTGCATGCCCTCACCCATAAGCTGGAGGTCAAGCCGATCACTCACAAGCTCTGCTTACAAGCCTGGGGATCTGTTCTCCGGCCATCCAAACCTCTGTCCCACCCTCCACCCACCACCCTGCACTACTATACACCTCCTGGCATGCCTCTCCCTTCTTCTTTGCTGATCTGAACCTGACCCAGACCTGGCCAAGGCCTCCCCAGGGCTCTGAAGGCACTGGCTAGCCTGAGCCTGCAGGGACCGCTGGCACAGCACATAGTGCAGGGCGAGCCCTATGGCCATCTGCAGGGATGCCTAAGGAGGGGAGAAGGGCAGAGCAGGGAGCCTTGCAGGGGGGAAGAAGCCCTACCTTGTCCCAGCCTCACCCTACCCCTACTCCCCCATCAACTCATGAAGCTCAAAGCCTCAAAAGTAGTTGGGTTTTGCCCTTCATAAGGACATGGCCTTTCCCTTTCCCATTAGCCAGCTGGACACCTCCAGGCCCCCTGTCTGAACTGGGTCCACAGATCCCAGCCCTACCTTGCCCAGGCCAAGGGAAGCACACTAAAGTCCATTACCCAGCATGGACTGTGCTTGCCTTGTTCAGGAGGCCCAGGCCCCACCCTCAGTGAGTGCTGATATGGGAGAGGGGACCAGACCAGGGGTCCAGGGGCTGCAAGTGCTGACTGTCCAAAGCACGGTGGTCTGGGAATGGCAGTGGGGTCATGTGCTGTGCAGCAGGGGCTGGTGGTCAGGGATTGGGGGGCACCTCTGGGCTCAGGTGCTGTGCGAGGCTGGCCTGACAAGAGTGCAATTCCACATCTGCACTGAGCAAGGTGTGGAGGCCACGTGCTCTGGGTGTTAGGAGTCCTCCAGGGCAGGGCTGGTACTGCCAGAGGATAAGGGAGCTCAGGGAGGGCTGTCATAGACAGAGGAGGAGAAGGGCCTTGTCCTGGGCACAGCCTGCATGATGATGAGGAGATGGGATGTCCACAGGATCAGGGAGGGGCAGGAGGTTGTCTGTGAGGTCCACGCAGGGATCTAGGGTGGGAAGGAGGTGGCCATGGAGCCCACGGTGCCATGTTTAGAAATTTGGATTCTCCCTTGTGGGCGGTAGAAGCTGTTTCAAGTTCTAAGAGGGTAATGTGGTGACTGCATCTCCTTAAGGAGCTTACAGGAAGGGGAGTTTCCCCAGGGCCTGGGCTGGCTCTCATTTATGCTTAGATCCTCAGGGCATGGCCGGATCCTTGATGCTGATCAGACTGAGGCAGGGAAGCCCAAGAGGCCATGCAGAGAGTGAGGAGGCATCCTGCCCTCATAGGGACCAGGAGGGGTTCTGAAAGCACAGGGCTCCCAAAGCCTCATCCTCAACAGGAGGGAAGAGAGGATGTCCCAAGGCTAGGCTGGCTTCCCAGAGTAGAAGGTCTGCTGTGGGAGACATCTCCTTCCCCAGGATTTGCAAAAAGTGAGAGAAAGGGGATGCATGGGGACTGGAGACTCCTTTCAGGCAAGGGCATCTGTGGACACTCCTTGTGAACTTGGAGAATTCACCTGGGCAGAGCGAAGACCAGTGCAGTTAGCATCTGTGTACACAGCAGGCATTGAGAAGACCTAGAGGATGGTCTTAAAGATTTACTAACCACCCTGGGAAGGGGAGCTGTCCACATGCCCAAGGAAGGCAAAATGCAGGCGAGAGCTCCCACCATCATATCTGTGATCCAGGCAGCAGGATGGAGGAAGGTGGGAAGCAGGACAAAGAGCACATGCTAGTTATCTTTGAGGAGGTTCCCCGGAAGCTGTGGTGTAGTTTTTTGAGATCTTGCTCATAGAATTTAGACACCTGGTTACCCCTAGCTGTAAGGGAGGCTGGGAAGTATAGCTCTAGTTTGTTATCCATGTACCAAGCTAAAAACCAGGGGTTCTACAAGCAAGGAAAGAAAGGACATGTGGTGTGCAACTAGGAGTCTCTATCATGTAATGAACCTTTCCCTGCAAATGCCATGCACCCATCTTCCCACACACAGAGCACTCTCACCCCTGCCCTGGGTGCCTCATCCTGTCCCAGCATCCAGCCCCCAAAGTCAGGCTCTCCTGGTGATATGCAGCCCTTACCATTGGGTCTTGAAGTGACTCCTTGGAATTTTAAACCAAAATGTTAAACTTTGGGTGGACTTTTTAACTTTTGGTGAACTTTAAACCAAGAGGCAGGCTGTGTACCCCCACACCCAGTACCGAGCAGTGGAGAGAACATCGTCAGCACAATAGACTCCTGTTTGGAAGAAATGGGAACACGCAGCGGGAGCAGGCCTGGCCCCCAACAGGTCCTGCCGGGTGGGCTTGGTGAACCTCCCTGTGCCCTGTGGAGGAAGCTGCCAGGGAGGGCAGCTTCTGGTGCTCTCTGGGAGGAACGCATGTGTCCTTGGTGAAATCACGTCCTCTGTGCCTGACTCCCGCTCCTGAAGAGCAGTCCTTGTCTGTACTCTTCCAGTGCCACCAGGGAGGGGGATTCCCTTTTGAGACCTGCTTATTGTAGAAGAATGTCTAGAGGAGCCTGGGAATTGGTAGAGGCTAACACAAAAGCCAGCTGTGGGCCAGGCTTGGAGCTCCTTTGGATCCATGAGTCCAAAACTGCCCCTACAAGCTCATCCAGATGTGGGTTCAAGGCAGCCTGGCCCTTCTGCCTGCAGCTCTGCCTCTGAACCAACAGCTTGGGGGCAGGGAGGTGAGCAATACACTTCCTTCAGGTTTTAATGTGAAATTGCCTAATTTTGAAATTGCAACAACAATTTTGAAATTGCAGTTTAGATGTCTGAAAGTCATAGTTCAGCACAAACAAGTATGCCTACACACAGATGTGGCTCACAGGAGCCCCAGTGGAGGGTGCTGTTGGGTGGGGGATTAAGGGCCCTTCCACTGATGTGGGCTGACCTGAGGGTCTAAGCATCCCGCTTCATCTTGGCACGCATGACCAATAGCCCGCACATCTGGAGGAGAGCTGGTCACAGCTGGAGAGCAGGGCTCCTGCAGGGACCGTGCGAATGAGCTGGGATCCTGGGGTAGGACAGAGGCTCAGGACACTCTGGCTGACTTCACTGCCCACCCACAGTGGGGCAAGGTTGGGGGTCAGGGCTGGCTCAAGACCTGGGTCTTGTTGTGATCCCAGAAGACAGGGCTGCCCTGCCCTGTGTGGGGCTCTGAGGAGGGAAGACTGGCCTGGAGCGGGACAGGTGCTAGGGCCGTGCCTGCCTCCCCTGCAGACTCCACCAACCGGGACTCGCTGGACATGATTGAGCGCTGCATCTGCCTTGTATGCCTGGACGCGCCAGGAGGCGTGGAGCTCAGCGACACCCACAGGGCACTCCAGCTCCTTCACGGCGGAGGCTACAGCAAGAACGGGGCCAATCGCTGGTACGACAAGTCCCTGCAGGTAAGCCGTCCAGGTGGCCCTGCAAGAGCACAGCCATGCCCCCAGCGAGAGAGTGAGTAGGCAAGCGGGCACAGCCTGGTGCCCAGGCCCGCACGTGCTTGTGTCTGGCATGCGCACTCACTAGTTTCTGCTGCCTAAGAGGCTGGGTCTGAGGGGTCAGGAGAGCTGGAGGGGTCTGAGATGTGCTGTTGATGTCAATCTCTGGACCAGCCAGAACTCTCCTCAGGAGCCAGTGGCTGAACCCAACTCAAACTCCCTAACCTTCCTGCAGCCTGTGCCAGGAAGGTCTGGGCCAGACCTGGAGCCCATTTCCCATCACCCATCATACCTGTGAGGTGGGGGTGTGCCAGGAGTAGGAGAGTATAACAGCCCCACTGAACAAATCCTTAATGCATGCTGAAATAATAATTTCTGATGCCCAGAGCTGTCAGCTTTTTGGATGTCCACCCCCGTGGCCTGGCGATTTCAACATACCTCCCTCAATCCCTGAGAAGTAGAACAGCCCAGCATCTCCATGGAAGAAAGACTGTAAGATGAGATAAAATAATTCATATATGTTCATTTACATGACATCAGCCTAGAAGCAAGAAATTTACTTTGACCTAGAGAAAAATACCCATGCAGACGGGATGAAGTCAAGGTCAAACCATTCATTCCCATTCTGCCATCCTCCTTTTATTCCCCCAACATGCCAATCCTGAACCTAGTCTTGTTTATTTTAAAGTCACTACACTTTTATATGATATGCCATGTAGTATAAAACAGCAGGCAAAAACAAAACATCTCTCTACTTTGGGTTAGCAAAGCTCACATTGATAAGCATATCTAGACAACACTTCGTTTTCCTTTCTCTCTGTCCCTACATTCTGCAGGTTTTCCTTTTTATTGGTTTGCATATCGATTCTGTTATTTCTGATGTGCTCTCCAGCTGCTGGGCCAGCTGTTTTAGCCTCTACAGTGGTGCTAATGGCTTATCATCTTCCATGGAGCAGCTGTGGGGGTGAACTGATATAATACATGCACAGAATCTGGAACTCAGCCTTGGTAGCAGTTTTTAAAAGACACCGCTTTCCTTCCTTCCTTCCTTCCTTCCTTCCTTCCTTCCTTCCTTCCTTCCTTCCTTCCTTCCTTTTAGTGACAGGCACAGATAAGTACTAATGTGGGGGTGGGTGCAGCCCTCTCCACCACCTCTCATGGGTTAGTCTATGCTGACCTCCAGGTTCTTTTCATCAGCAGGGCAGATTATCAGGCGAACCGGAGAAGCCAGCAGGGCTTCATGGACCTGAATTCAAGATGATGGAGAACTGGTCTCAGGATAGCAAGGCAGGGGACACTGGGGGCGGGAGGGGAGGGCCTGCAAAGGGTGAGTTTGGGGAGAAGCTCTGTGGGAAGTGAGTTTCTTTGTAGAATGGGAGTAAAGATCCAGCCTCTGGCACACAAGGCAAGAGATTGGGAGGAGACCCCGATGTGAGCTATGACAGGAAACAGGGCTGAAGGGCCTCACCCAGGCCCCAAGGGCAGCTGGGCAGACTCGTCCTGAGGATGAACTCCTCAGAAATCCCTGGACTGCTCAGTCCGGGAACTTGGGGCTCCACCTTCACTGCCCACAGCTTTTATGGGAAAGAGGTCGCGAGTGTAGAGTAGTCTTGGATTCTCATATTCTCAGGCCACTGCAATCATGTGCAGTGTTCTCTTCAGGAAATAATGTGCTCTGGTGTCCCTGGAGAAGAGGTGCCCTGAGAAGCCAGGGGCCTAACCTGGGGCCAAGGGGCTGCCTTGCAATGCTGACTCTCCCATGATCACCCACTCCCTCTTTCCTGTTGCAGTTTGTGGTGGGCCGAGACGGCACCTGCGGTGTGGTGTGCGAACACTCCCCATTCGATGGCATCGTCCTGGTGCAGTGCACAGAGCATCTGCTCAAGCACATGTGAGTCTGGATCCCAGGGCTGCCATGCTGGGCCCAAAAAAATGTGGGTGGTCGCTGGGGGCTGTGTCAGTCTGGAAAGTGTCTTAACAAAAGATGAATTTGAAAAAAATGTGTACTATACACACACACTACACACACACACACACACACGATGAATTTGAAACCCAGCTTTGTACGCGACATCATGTGCTTCACGGGCCATGGATAGGAGGCAGCAGATTTACGGCAGTCAGGGAGAAGCGTGGCAAGGAATTCTCAGGAACCTCTGCCTTGAGAGAGGGGAAGCCTACATCAATACCTATTGCTTATCCTGAGTCAGGGCCAGGCCCACGGCTGCCCCAGCACAGGGGGAGTTCTCTGAGTCTCACTGCTTCCAAATCCCAAGGCTGGGTCCCTCCTTAGCTCCCCAGCAGGGTTCCTCTGTGCCTTAAACACACAGTATTCCTTCCTCCATTCCCAATTTTACCCATTCTCTCCTAGAATCTTCTCCCTGCATCCAAGTCTTCAATTTCTTCCATGAAACTCAGGGTCACTGAAACCTAAACCAACCCTAGTAGGCACAAACCTTGTAGAAGAGAACAACACAGCTTGCTCTTAAATTTCTCTCCAAGTCTTCTGTAAGGGTGTAACATGGTCTAATAGGAAAACAATGAAAAGAAATAATGGGTTTTGGAGTCAGGCGGAACTGGATGGAACCCTGGCCCTGCCACTTAATGATTTTGGTGGCCTCTCTGAGCCTCAGTTTATTCATCTGCACGGTGGTTCAGGAGCAGCTCGTACCCCCTGAAACTCCATGGCCGCAAACACTGACAGCTAAGATGATTGCACAGAGCAAAGAAGAGATGCCTCCCACAGCTCTCTGGCCGCAGAGCCTCAGGAGGTTGCCTCTGTGCCCGCAGGACGCAGAGCAGCAGGAAGCTGATCCGAGCAGACTCCGTCAGCGAGCTCCCCGCCCCCCGGAGGCTGCGGTGGAAATGCTCCCCGGAAATTCAAGGCCACTTAGCCTCCTCGGCAGAAAAACTTCAACGGTAAGGATAACCGAAGTCTCCTTTGAGGGGTCCCCTAGGGACCACCCCGCCCTTGCCTACTAGCTCCCAAGGCTCCCTGGAAGTTTCCAAAGACCCCAGCTCCTCTGCCTCTCCTTGGGCTCCACCTTGTCCCCATCCCTCATGGAAATGTAGTCAAACTAAAGGAGAGATATAACTCTGGGGAAATAACCTTGCTGAAGTATCCATCATTTCCATAAAATGCAAACGCAGGGCTATTTTTTTCTTTTTTTTTTTTCAGTTTCACCTGACTGAGCAGAGTCAAGGCCGGGAAATCATCCCCTGCTTTAGGGGGGAGTAATAAACAACTGGTTTGAATAGGTCATTTGAATTCAAGCTATTTCAATTTGCTTGAATGTACAGTGCAACTTACAAAGGGGCCTTTTTCCCCAAGGGGAGGGGGCCGTTCAGGCCCTAACGGGACCCAGGCAGGAGGGCCTGGGGCAGCAGCAAGCAGTGGTGGCAGCCACATCCTGGCAACCATGTCTGCACTGTAGCTGTTGATTCTCCCATTCAGTAAGCAAGCACGAATGCATTCATTCACTGGTTTTCTCATTCATTCATCAAACATGTGCAGAGCTCTAGTGTGCACCCGGCCTGTGGTAAGGCTCTGAGAACACAGAAAGTTAAGTACCATGGGACCTGCACTCCATATTTGAGTGGAATAAGTAGACTCCCAGGCCAAAACGTGTGATACAGTAAGATTAATGCCAAAAGCAGAAACAGCCATGCTGACCTGAACCCACAAAAATATAGAAGGTGAACTCTGTCAGGACTGTGAGGGAGGGCCTTGTAGAGACGGGCCTTGAAGGATGGATAGGAGTTCATGGTGCAAGCAGATGGGGAAGAGGCAGAAAGGCAGCTTCTTCAAGCTTGTACAAGTTCATAATGATGAAGGCTGGTTTGGAGACCAGCAAGTCAGAGAATGGCCAGAGCTGGGCCACAAAAAGGAAGTTGGGCCACACTGTGATGAGTGTCACTGTCCTGTTATGGGCCTAGAGCCTGCCCTGCCACTGGAGGGTTCTGTGCAGGGGGTATGGGGACGCCCCTGAGGAGGCTGTGGGAAGGGCACATGTGAGCAGGACAGAGTGTGGCCAGGCTGGGAAGCTGAAGAGCGGGAAGGACCCATCCACTGGGAGCTGCTGGAGAGGGTGCCTGGCTTCAGTGGGCATGGAGGGGCCTCAGGTGTTCTATAAAGTGGTGCTCACATCTCAGCTTTGCAGGGTTGTTCAGGAGCTAAGTCAGGGGCCAAGGCAGTGAGCTGGTGGGCTGCTGAGTCCTCAGTGGGTGAAGGAGTCCACTCACTTCCAGGGACCTGAGCAGACCCCACGTTCCCCAAGGCCCCCAGCTCCACCCTCCAGAGGCTGAGGAGAGCCAGGAAAGACCCATGGATGGGGAGGCAGGAGGCTTCTTCCTGGGGGTCCTGAGGGGCCCATACAAGTGGGTGAGGCCCGAGTGGGCACAGCTTGGGGGAGAGGTTTCCAAGTGGCTGTGGTGATAGTGAGCTCAGTCTGTCCCAGAAGTCTGTCAACAGGTAGGTCTGAGGGGCGAGCACTCATGGGAACTGGGTCTCCTCCAAGTCCCCCTGTGTTCCTAGCACCTGGCCCCACCGAGAGCTGAGCTGCTGTGAGCAGGAGGAATACTTCAAGGAGAGGCAGGCAGGGAGCATGGAGTCCTGATGGAAGGTGTGCGTGTGGGCTCGGGGTTCCCACTCAGGCTATGCGCTCTCCAGTGGGGAGGCACATAGACCTTGCCAGACACTGCTCCAGTGGGCAGTCAGCCCAGACCCCAGACTCCTGATGGAGGAGGAGATTGTTCAATATGAGGGTCAGCCAGTGCTCCAGAGTCTCAGTGCAGACTTGGAAAATGTTCCTGTTACTCCGACAGTGAATTACAAAATCCCGGGCATGTCACCTGTGTCACAGTGAATCCCTGCCTCACTAACACAGCCAGGCCCACCTCCCCACCCACTCTCCAGAGCAGGGCCGACACCCCACTCAGCTGAGCTCACCTTGGGTCATAGTAGTCCTGGCCTGGTTTGTCTTCTGACACTTTCATAGGTCAAGGCATGTCTCTGACACCTCAGTGCACTCCTGAAGGGCAGGGACTACGTCCGCACCTTCCAGAACGCTAGGACACAGACCAGGCTCTAGAAGCCCGGGGAAACCCCAGATGCATGCATACTGTTTTGCATGCAATAAAAACATCTTTTCTTTTTCTTCCTCAGAATAGTAAAGAACCTTGACTTCATTGTCTATAAGTTTGACAACTATGGGAAAACATTCATTAAGAAGCAGAAATGCAGCCCTGATGCCTTCATCCAGGTGGCCCTCCAGCTGGCCTTCTACAGGTGAGTGAAGGTGGAGTGAGTGTGTACCCTGGAGGGCTGACGGACACAGTGCTGTAGGATCTAGGGTCTAGAAGCATCCTGGAGGGAGGGACAGCCTTCTGTGGGCCTGGAAGACTGGAGAGGGACTGAGGCTGCATGAAGGAGGAGCAGACTGAACTGGGTTACAAATCCAACCTCAGAACGAGAAGGATGTGCCATCAGGGAACTGCCTGGGTGATGGCACAGGGGCACGGAGCTCCAAAGGACTGGAGTGTAGAGCTGAGACGAGCCAGGAGGGGATGAGGACCATGGTTGGGGTTGGGGGGCTGCTCTCCATCCCAACTTCCCCCACCTCACCCAAGCCCTATTGCTGCAACCTGTTCCTCCCCAGTCTTCCCAATCTTGCTAAGGAAATGGAACCAGCAGCTCCCCCAGCTGATCAAGACAAAGATTTTGGACTCATCCTTGATTCCGCCCTTTCTCGTATCCCCGCACACTGCCATATCCATTCTCCTCCAAATGTCTCTCACTTGCCCTCCACCTCCACTGCCATTGGCCCCTCCCAGGCCACAATCAGCTCATGCTTGGCCAACGGCAGCACTTCCCTAGGGTCACTGCTTCCACTGTTGCCCCTGGTAATCCTGTCTTCATGAAGAGTGAACTTTGAAATATGCAAATCAGACTAGATTACTTTCCACATGAAACTTCCCAGTGCCATCACACCAGGCTTAGAACAAAAGCCAGGCTTAGAAGTGCCCCCTGTGGACTGGCCCCACCTGAGGTCCTCCCACACCCCCAGCTCTCTCCTGCCTCCTGACCTTTGCCCTGGCTGTGCCTCTGCCACCCACAGAAGGTGTGCGTGTGGGCTCAGGGTCACCACCCTCCACACGCACCAGCCCTTTCCAGCCCAGTTTCCATCCCTCGAAGCCTTTCCCCACCCCCTTATCTAATGCAGCCCCCTGTGGCCCCCTTGCCACCCATTCTCTGTCATACCACATTGAATTTTCTTTTTCTTTCAGGCAATTGTTACTCATGTGAATTATCTTGTTTGCAGGTTTGCTGGCTTTGTTTTCTAGACTATCCCCGCAACCCTGACATTCTGGGCATCTCGCATGCCTCTGAGTCCCTAGCACCCACACCATACCTGGCACAGAGTAGGTGCCAGAGACTGAATCACAGATGGGAGGTTTACCCAGAAGTGGTCCGGCCAGGTCTGGGATTTAGACCTGGTGGCCCAGGTAGCTGTGTGTTGGGGAAGGGGTGAATAGTAGGGAAATCAGGAGTGAAGGCAGGGGGAGAGGTCAATTAGCCTTACAGGAGGCGAAGAAACCAAAATGTGAAATAGATCTTCCTGGAGATGGGGCCAGCTCCTGACAGTTCCAGGGCTGCAGAAGCAGCGGCTCATCAACTGCCTGCTATGAACGGTAAAGCTCTGCCCTCCAACCTGCTTTCAGTTTGCAACTTCCATGAAGGGCATAACGTTACCCTGCAGTAAAGCTAGGGCAAGGCATTCTCACTAATGAACAGGCAGCACCCGTGCAGACACAGCAGCCCAGTGTCCCCTGCAGGGCTGTAATTCTCAAGGAAGTGAGTGCAGCTGCTTTGAGTGTCTGTCCTGTCGGGACACATTGGGGAAGGCCGATGTCATCCCACATGAGGACTGGGCTTGCTGCTGAGACTTGAAGAGGCAGAAACCTCACCAGTACTGAGATGCTGCAGGACCTGCCTGGCATTTGGAATGGTGGTCAGTGCCTTCTGATACTCAGAGGGCATGGGGCCGAGATAGGCCGTGAGGTCAGCATCCTGCCGGAGCCTCGACTTGGGATGCCACCAAGACCAGCTGCTCGGGACCTCTCTACTATGAGCACTTCCAAGTTTCAGATCCAGAGCTGAGGGGGACAGTGCAGCCTGCACAATGCACCCCTCCTCCACCTGCCTGTGGGCTGTGCTGTCACTGGACAAGGCCAGGAAAGGACATAGCCAGAGGCTCCTGGGTTCATCGAATGGCCAAAGAGGATCTGCTTCCCATGAGCAGCATTCTTCAGGCTCTAAGCTGTAATAATCACAATTGTTTTTATCTGCCCCCAGATTCAGCAGAAACCTAGCGGCTGCCTGAATTGGGGTTGGTCAATGACTGGCCAGTGATGGCGTTTGCCTCCAGGGACCATAGAGACAGGACAGGAGCTCCTTGCTAGAGTCTTGGGGAAATATGTCAGAGTGTACAGGAAGGTCATTCCCTTGCTCACCAAGCAAGACAGTGTCACACACCCTGCAGAATTGGACATGGCCTTCCCAAACCTCCAGGAGCCCAGCCAGTGAGGGAGAGACATCCTGAGAGGGCTGAGATGTGGGGCCACGACTTGCTGGGTGACACTGGGCTGTCACTGCTTCTCTCCAAGCTCTGTGTCTTTTTTTCTCCCCCACTCTCAACACCAAGGACTTTACCAAGTGGTGAGAAAGGGAGTGTGCCCACCAGGGGTGCAAGCCCAGGGATGCTGGCCCAGTTACCATGCATAAGGACAGAGGAGTCCCCTGGCTGGTGGGGAAGCGGCCACTGCTGCTCGGGACACAGTCATCAGGGAGGAGAGGCACAGCCATGGTGCCCATGGGTCTGTCAGAAGCCCAGCTGCCCCTGGAAGGGAGGGCCTGGACAGCCGTTTACGCTTACCACCACTAAGGCCCCTCCCTGCCTCCCTCTGGAGGTCATGCTTGAATCAGTTTAAATAAAACAGGATTCCCTCATGGGTGGGAATGATTAATTACACAATTATTCCATTCTGTGCTATTCATCAAACACTCAGGTCTCACAGAAACCTCTAGGTTTCCCACCAGGTTGGGAATTTTTTTTGAAGCGCTACCCGTCACTTCTTTATTTTATGTCAGTGCAGCATCCCCGGGTGTATATAAGCAAACGTGGCTCTCCATGTGGGAGACTCCCCAGCGTCATCTTTGGGAATTCCCTCTAGAATTCTATTAATATTAAAATGAAATATTCTGCCAAGTCAAGTCAGGGCTGTGAAAATAAAGCTTGCTGAGGCAATTTTTCTTTCCGAGTTTATGATTTCCCAAGAATAAATTACCATGTGCCATTCATCCTTCATCCCACGCAGGCTCCACCGAAGACTGGTGCCCACCTACGAGAGCGCGTCCATCCGCCGATTCCAGGAGGGACGCGTGGACAACATCAGATCGGCCACTCCAGAGGCACTGGCTTTTGTGAGAGCCATGACTGACCACAAGGCTGCTGTGCCAGTAAGTCCCGCCCCACCCCACGGCCACAGGAAACCAGTGAGGCTGCTGTGGTTTCCCTGGGTTGCAGTGGGCTCGGCCCTCTGACCACCAGACACTTTGGCTCCAAGCAGCCTTTTAAACCCCACGCTGCCTCTGTGTTCTGTTGACAGGCTTCTGAGAAGCTTCTGCTCCTGAAGGATGCCCTCCGTGCCCAGACTGCGTACACAGTCATGGTGAGTGACATCGCACCACCTCACAACACTGCACTTGAGCTGTGCCTGGGGCCTGCCAGAATGGGCACCATGGCATAAGACCCTGTGTGAGGGCCCAGCCACCTGTTACTCGGGGACTTGGCAAGGCTGCTTCACCACTCGGTCTCTTGTTTCTTCGTTTTAGAACCTAAGTAACATAGCATTCCTGCTTTTGACATGGATTTTATAAGAATACAAAAGTTACCACTTTTCAAACCCTTTGAAACAACCATAATGACAATAACAGCACCTAATATGTATAGCATCTTGCAGTTTATACAAGAGGAGTCAACTGTGAGGGGAAGGGGCTCAAGCCTGGCAAGCGGTGGGGGTCACACACCTTCCCCAATCTCAGGCAAAGCAGTATCTGTTCCCACCTAGGGCTGCTTTTGCCTCTCATTCTCTGTATATTCATTTATACTACCTGTGAATAAAAAGTCTTTGCTGAAAATTAACAGGGAAATCAAACTTGCAAGGGAAATGTTTCTCTAGCTTAGAGAAATAATTCATTTTCTGGCGCTGCAAAGCTATTGTTTGCAATAGCAAAATAGAGAATAAGCAGTGACTTGGGCTGCTCATCAATACCTGCATTGCAAGTCATTCTAATACAGTCTTTGAAGGATCATATAATCTATGAGAAGGAGCTGAACAAATTTCACTATAGATACTTGAAAACAGAAACAATGCATTTCTGGATTTTAGAACTAGCCAACATAGACTTCTCTCTAATTCAGTTGCTAGGTCCCTAATTCATCTAAATACTTCAGTGTTTGTTCTATTTGGGGAAAACGTAGCACCCACTCATGTATTCAGTAGGTTTTGTTTTTTTTTTTTTTTTTTTTTTTTTTTGGTCTTCATGCTTTATGCTAGGCAAGGTGCTGGGTGCTAGGAAACAAAATATGAAGTCCATAAGCCCTGTCCTTAGGGACGTTACCATGTAGTTGGGAGAAGAGGCCCTTCAACGTGAACACCAATCCCATGTGAAAAGAGCCCTCAGAAAGTAGCAGGGGACATGGAGGAGCCAGCTGTTTCCTCTGCTTGGGAAAGCCAGGAAGAATTCCCAGGGGAAGTGGTGCTTCCTGTGAGCCACAAAGGATGAAGAGAGGCTTGTCAGGCAGACACAGAAGGGAAAGATGGCTCAAGAAGGGCACCACGTGCAAAGACTGAGAGCCTTAAGAGAATAAGACCCATTCGAGGAAAAGCAGAGCACAGCTTGCAAAGGACAGTGGGGCAGGGGAGATGTTGGATTTCCCTGTTACAGAGTGTGTTATGATGACTGGGTGGAAGAAGGACTGGTTGGAATTGGGGGTGGGAATGTTTGCTGAGAGGCAGAGTTGCTGGTTAAGAACCTTTCTAATATGGAGGAAGAGCTGGTGTTTGGACTGGAGTAGGACAGGGGCAGGGTGAAGGGGAAGTCGTAAACTCCTCCTCTTGGTGGAAGAAACTCTTCGCGCATGGTGGACTGCACACAGGGTTACTGTCACTCTCTCTGAAACCCTCCAAAAACAACAGCAAGGGATTTTTGAAAGCCGTAAATACACCAGGGCAAAGAGAACAGGAAAGGAGTGGCAGCAACATGTTAGAGCTGGAAAGTAGAACACATGGCGACTGACTCAGCAAACAGTGAGAGAAGCTTGGGAGACTGGGTAATTTATGAAGAACAGATAATTATTTTTTAAAGTTGTGGAGGTCGGATGTCCAAGATCAAGGTGCCAGAAGGTTCAGTGTCTGGCAAAGCCTGCTCTGTGCTTCCAAGATGGTGCCATGTTGCTGCATTCTCCTGAGGGGACAAGTGCTGTGTCCTCACATAGTGGAAGGTGGAAAGGCCGAGGGCTGAACACTGTGTACAGCCTCTTGTATAAGAGCCTTAAACCCGTTTATGACCTAATCGCCTCCTGAAGGTCCCACCTTCTAATACTATCATACCATTAAGTTTCAACACAGGAAGTTTGGACAGGACCCAAACATCCAAACCATAACAGTTGATGATCTATATAAAAAGCAGTTAGACCCTCAGTTCCTCTCTACCACGCCAGGCAGCCAGGCTACTAGCCCCCCTCCCCAGTGGTGGGCTAGAAGTTCATTCTCTGGAGAGGCTGAAGCAGGACTCCAGACCTGAGGACACTAGGCATGGCTGAGGGAGGGAATACTGTACGGAAATTAATTGGTTAATTAAAGTCTTACTACTTTCTTCTTACTTACTATTAAGGCCTTCAGCCACTCAGCTCCATACACACTGGGAACTAGCTCTGTAACCATCCCTCACCAAGCAGGAGATTAGAAGATTTCTCTGTGGTAAAATTGACCAAGCCAAGAGAGAACACTCACAGAAACTGATGGTTGGGGCCCACAGTGAAAGAGCCTAGTCAGCAGATGAGGTAGTGGTTTGCCAAGAGGCAGAGCTGCTAGTTAAGAACCATTTTAATATTGAAGAAGAGCTACTGTAAGGACAGTGAAGCCCCCAGGTTAACAAATACATTATCATACATAAATGTTCTAATCATATTTTCAGTGCTTTATTCTTAAATACAAATAGCCATAGATCCTCCGACATTGAGGAGACATAAAAGAGTAAAACCAACACCAACAAACATTTCTGCTAATTAAAAAAATCTTTTTAAAAAAACTTAAAATGGACCAGGCACAGTGGCTCATACCTGTAATCCCAGCAATTTGGGAGGCCAAGGCAGGCAGATCACCTGAGGTCAGGAGATCGAGACCAGCCTGGCCAACATGGTGAAACCCTGTCTCTACTAAAAATACAAAAAAGGCCAGGTGCAGTGGCTCACACCTGTAATCCCAGCACTTTGGGAGGCTGAGGCAGGCGGATCACCTGAGGTTGGGAGTTCAAGTCCAGCCTGACCAACGTGGAGAAACCACTTTTCTACTAAAAATACAAAAAATTAGCCAGGCGTGGTTGCACATGCCTGCAATCCCAGCTACTCGGGAAGGCTGAGGCAGGAGAATAGCTTGAACCCGGGAGGTGGAGGTTGCAGTGAGCCAAGATTGCGCCATTGTACTTCAGTCTGGGCAACAAGAGTGAAACTCCATCTCAAAAAACAAAACAAAACAAAAACACCACCACCACCAACAACAAAATTATCCAGGTGTGGTGGCACATGCCTGTAATCCCAGCTACTAGGGAGGCTGAGGCAGGAGAATCGCTTGAACCCGGGAGTTGGAAGTTGCAGTGAGCTGAGATTGCACCACTGCACTCCAGCCTGGGCGACACAGCAAAACTCCTTCTCAAAAAACAAACAAACAAACAAACAAAAACTTGAAATGAAAAAAGTACAAGAAACAATTGAACAGTTTAAAAGTGATCATTGAGATTCTTTGAAAAATAAAAGGAGTTATTACATCTATATATGATAGGAAACTAAAAACATTTTTCAGGAAATAAAAATAACTCTGGGGGAAAATATGGTAGAAAAAAATTCAGTGGAAGAATTAGAAGATAATCTGAGATAATATCCCCAAAATATCAACACAATAAAGAGATGAAATATAAGAGAGAAAAGAGGCTTAGTCCAGGAGAGTAATATTCCAAATAACTTGCTTAATAGATGGAAAATACTCATAGCAAAGGAAATTTCACAACACTAAACATGAAGAGAAGATTCTAAAATCTATCAGAGGATAAAAAAATCAAATACAAAGATCCATAAAAAAGATGTAATTAATTTCTGAACAGCATCATTGGAAGGTGGAAGATACAAAGAGCAGTGTCTTCAAATTCTGAGAGAAAGTGACCTTCAACACACATTTCATACCCAGCTAAACTGTCATCAAGTTTGAAGATACATCAAAGATATTTTTAGACAGAGAAAGTCTCAAACATTTTACTTATTAAGCACCATTTCTCATAAAGCTACTGGAGAATGTAGACTTCTAAAGTGAGAAAATAAAACATAAAAGAGGAAATCATAGGCTGAAAAAAACCAGAAGATTTAACACAAGAAAAAGATAGAGGGGTGCCCCCAGGATGACAGTAAAAGGAGATCACAAATCAACAGTTGTTGAGTACACCTAGAGAGCAATCAGTCCATAAAGAAGCAAGAAGTGAGAGGACGAATGAAATTCTTGCTGCATGTTTAGGAATCAATTAGAAACAGATACATGGAGCCTGGCACAGTGGCTCATGCCTGTAATCCTAGCACCTTGGGAGGCCGAGGTGGGTGGATCACCTGAGGTCAGGAATTCAAGACCAGCCTGGCCAACATGGCAAAACCCCATCTCTACTAAAAATACAAAAAATAGCCGGGTGTGGTGGCACATACCTGTAATCCCAGCTACTCAGGAGGCTGAGGCAGGAGAATCACTTGAACCCAGGGGGTGGAAGTTGCAGTCAGCCGAGATCACGCCACTTCACTCCAGCCTGGGTGAAAGAGCAAAACTCCATCTCAAAAGTAAATAAATAAATAAATAAATAAATAAATAAATAAATAAATAAATAGATACATGGAAAGCTAAGGAAGTAAAAAAATAATTTATACGTTGTCAATTCTAGGGAAAACAAAAAAATTCAATAAGAAAGGAAATCTAATCATAGTACACTACATGACCCAGCTGTGAATACTTGCTTAATTATACTTATGTATATCGTTCTGTATACATGATTATGCTGTATCTTGATCAAACTACAAAGAGTTAAAACATAATCTTATTGGGAAGATGGGAGAGTAGAAGTGTGCTGGGGGAGCAGGGTCATAAAAGAGCTGAAATTGGCCGGGCGCAGTGGCTCACGCCTGTAATCCCAGCACTTCGGGAGGCCGAGGCAGGTGGATCACGAGGTCAGGAGATCAAGACCATCCTGGCTAACACGGTGAAACCCCATCTCTATTAAAAATACAAAACAATTAGCCGGGTGTGGTGGCGGTTGCCTGTAGTCCCAGCTACTCAGAAAGCTGAGGCAGGAGAATGGCACGAACCCAGGAGGCAGAGGTTGCAGTGAGCAGAGATCGCGCCACTGCACTCCAGCCTAGGCGACAGAGTGAGACTCCATCTCAGGAAAAAAAAAAAAAAAAAGAGCTGAAATTTCACTGTCTATAACAAGAAGATTATAGGTAAAACTGAGAAATTCAGTAGTGGTAACCTAAGCATATGTTTGGAGGAAAGAAAGTATATACCCAAAAGAAATAGCTAAAAGACTGTAAGGAATTGCCTCTGTGGGGTAGGAATCCATGCTGGCAAAATGACCTAGGCTTTTGGTTTATTTGGATTTCTAAACGATATAAATATATGACAATAACAACTTTAAATTTATTAAAATGTCTAGGAAAACACCCTCCAAAGCATTGCCATAGGGTTGTGTTAACAATTTTAAGTTGATGAGAACAACCAAATCAAAGAGATGGGTTTGGGGAAAGGAGAGATACAAAGATGCTTAGGATGTGAATCTGGTGTGTGGTTGGACATGGAGGGTAAGGAAAGGGGGAAAGAAGCAAGGAAACCTAATAACTGGTAAGCATATTTGCCAGTGGTCGTGGAGAAATAAAGTTCCAATGGCAAGGTGGTCCAGAGCCCCCATCACTTACTCGCCCACTGTTCTATGTTTTTCCTTCCTCACACTTGAGTTTATGATCATGATTTTTTGCATGGTTGATGAAATCTGTCCCCCACTACACCATAAGCTCCACAAGGACTGAGTCTACAACTGTCTTGTTCTCTGTTGTGACTACAGGACCCGTGGTACCAGGCATATAGTAGGCACTCAATTAAGATTCCCTAAATGAATGAATGAAAGACTGAATTACAAGTCATTTTACTCGTTATTACTCATGGCTCTGAGCCAAACAACCTGTGAACTCAGTCTCTCTTGCTACAGTTATTCCAAGGTGGTGAAAAGAGGGGTGAGTTGACTGTTCACAGGGAAGCTGCTTCTATGGACCAACACAAATCAGGAATTAAATAGAGGAAACCAGAGAAATTAAAAGAGTAGTCTCCTTCATAGATGGGCTCACCGTTCTTTCCTTCTGTCCTAACAGGTAGGGCACGTCTAAAGTGAGCTGTGGTTGTGTAATGTTTGTCTTTTCAGCCCCTAATTAGGTGCGTTCAGAGAGACCAGAGCCTGAGTCATCTTTATGCATTCATTCGCAACTGAAAGAGAACAGCTGTCAAATCCCTAAACGTGCCTTGTAAACCTATACCAAGTTCATTGTGAATGGGAAGTTTCCTCCTGTGCAGGGCTTTGACAGCTAACTGGCCATCCTACAGAACTGTGAAACCCCAGGAGTTACTCACAGTTACCCTGATGTTGACCCAAAAGTGATTACTATGGGTCAGGGTGGCCCCCTGAGTCTCCATCAGCCCCTAGAATTGCTCCAAATAAACATGCAGTCCAAAAAACCAGTGTGCATACTACATACCCAGCCTCAAGTGGGGGAGCTGTAGAATGAGTACCCGGCCCCACTTCCAGACACCTCACCCTCCGTGAACCCCTCCTACATTGACATCCTGGAGCTTTCTCTATATTTCTATCCTTTGATAAAAGTTTAAATATCTTGTGATAAAAAGAAAAAGAACTTTTATCATTCAACAGGCTCTTTCCCCTTGAAAATGTCAGCTGAGCCTGCTAAGGGGTCTAGTTCCTGTCTCAAAACGATTTCTTAGATTATGGATCCAGTTTAAATGAATTGATCCTGAGCCATGAAATAGCAGCCAAGATTCAGTAACAGATCTCACACCCTCTATCCTCTATGTCTTGTTCCCTGGGCTCCTACTGGAGGAGACAGCGCTGGTTGTGGTGAGAGTTTGTTCAGGACAGCCTGAGACGCCCTTCACAATGCTTGCACAGGATCCAGTAGTCTCCAAGCTCTGCACACAGCCTTCTTCCCAAACTCTATCCCTGCCCAAGCAGTTGGTAGTTGAGAAGACCAGGCCAGCCCCATTCTTTCCACTTAGAGAACCAGGCGGATGTAGGTGTGTAGGGGATGCTCAGACTCACTAACCTTTAGCTCAGATGTCTCAAGCTAGAACCCAACCTGCTCTGGACTCATTCAGTGCATGTGGAAATGCGCAAGGGCCCAGGAGCAGAGGCCGCATGGTAGAGCGGTCAGTCCTGAGCAGCCACTCATACACATTTACACATTGTTGGCAGCAGGCACTGGGTAAGCATGAGCCGTGGCTGCTGGAGTCACCAGTAGTCCTGTAGACTACAGAGGAGGGAACAAGGAGGTGCAGGGGGTCCACTTCTCATCTCCTGTTCTTTGTCCCCAACTACACAGGCCATAACAGGGATGGCCATTGACAACCACCTGCTGGCACTGCGGGAGCTGGCCCGGGCCATGTGCAAGGAGCTGCCCGAGATGTTCACGGATGAAACCTACCTGATGAGCAACCGGTTTGTCCTCTCCACTAGCCAGGTACAGCCCCGTGCAGCTATCGCCCAAGAGTAGTGTAGTCAGTAAGCTTTCTAAAGAGCAGTGACAACAAGCCCACTAGCTGGAATCAGGCAAATCCTGCCTCTGCTTTTTCTGAACTATGTGACCTTCAGCAAAATGATCTGAATGTTCATTAGAAGATGGTTTACTGACCAGTCTTGGTGGCTTACAACTATAATCCCAACACCTTGGGAGGCTGAGGCAGGAGGATTGCTCCAGCCCAGGAGTTTGAGACCAGCCTGGGCAACATGGGGAGACCTCATCTCCCTATTTTTAAAAATTAGCTGGGCATGGTGGTGCGTGCCTGAAGTCCCAGCTACTAAAGAGGCTGAAATAAGAGGATTGCTTGAGCTGGGGAGGTGGAGATTGCAGTGAGCCCTGATTGCACCACTGCATTCCAGCCCAGGTGACAGAGTGAGACCCTGTCTCAAAAAAAGAAAAAAGGAAGAAGGTTTCCCATCTCCTAAATGGGAGTAATCAGCAGACCCTACTTAACCGAGGTGGAGACAGTACAGGAACACACCCATTCCGGTGCCCTAACCATTACACCTTACTACCTTTCAATCTATTGCCGCGGTTTCCACGGGCTCTGATGCCCAGCAGGTCTGCAGTGAAGTCTTGGCTTGGCCAGATACAATTATGTAGGGAGAAAGCCCAGCCCAGGGCCTGGCATGGACAGGGCCCTCTAAATAGGTCACAGATATTATTATAAAGGGCCACGCAACCAACAGCAGAACATTCGTGGCCAGCCCAACATCTAACCAGTGTGTCAGTGTGTCCTGTATGAGAGCCACTGCCACAAAGACAGAATGCAATCCATTAGAGAGAGGTCGTGGTTTAGGAGGGGAAATGCCCCACAGCCATCAATTTACTAAAATGCCACCTCATCTGTGAAAGGCTGGATGTGAGCAGTACTGGAGTTGATAAGCTGTGTTTGAGGACAGAAGCCCACTCAGTAATGGGATGTTGTCATTATGGCAGTGAGCATGCAGACGTGAATAAACGAGGACAGAACACAGCACCATAAATTTCTCAGGAAATCATCCATGGGCAAAAAATGCTTTGGAATGGCTTTATGGCCTTCGGCTATTGCACGGCAAATTTATCTGACAATGCGGTGACTCTATTAGCAAGACTAATGGTTTGTTCTGCCCCATTAAAACAGCCAGTGTCACTTCCAAAGGCCTCAGCACACAGCACCAGAAACCTGTAGGTTTAAAACAAACCAGGCCCTGCACCTGCCCAAGAATCCTTTCTATTTTTTTCCCAAGGACCAGCTAATAAAATTAATCTGGGGTGTGGGAGTTTTGTTGTTTTCCAACTGGAAAGCAGCATTTATGGCTTGAATGCTTTCAGAAACATACTTTCTTGGTTTGTGATTTGGATTACAAAATCTCAGCACTCTGATTCAAAACATACTAGGTGCATAAGTAAAACTCCAGTTGATGGCAATCTTTGAAACACCCAACTCTGGGTAATTGTGCATGGCCAGGCTGCAGGGAGAAATCAGAGAAGCCAGGCAATACTGACAGTAATTAAGGATCTGGGGGAAATCGACAGAGAGGATGGGCCAGATTTCCTCCAGTTCATAAATTCCTCCCTCCGGAAAGCATCTAACTGTGGGGTGCCACCAGGGGACCATTTAGTAAATTACCTGATTGCCTCCGTGCCTCAAATGGCCCCCAGGTGAAGTGGAGACTCAGCCCAAGACCTAGCACCAGGTCACTCCGGGAGCTTCCAACTCCACAAGTAGAGCAGATTGCACACCAGGGAGTGGGCTTGGGGCCCCTCATCCTCTGATATCATGCAGTTAGATGGGTCTGTTTTTATGACTCTGGCTGTGTCCATCCATGCTAAAGCAATCACTTGATTTGGTTAACTCAGTCAAACCCCCAGGTGGAAAATAGAGAAGCCAAGCCCAGTCGAGGCTGGCGGGCTGCATTCCAGAACAAGCAGCTCCTGACCTGTCCTCTCCTCCAGGTGCCCACAACCATGGAGATGTTCTGCTGCTATGGTCCTGTGGTCCCAAATGGGTATGGTGCCTGCTACAACCCCCAGCCAGAGACCATCCTTTTCTGCATCTCCAGCTTTCACAGCTGCAAAGAGACTTCTTCTAGCAAGTTTGCAAAAGCTGTGGAAGAAAGCCTCATTGACATGAGAGACCTCTGCAGTCTGCTGCCGCCTACTGAGAGCAAGCCATTGGCACCAAAGGAAAAAGCCACGAGGCCCAGCCAGGGATACCAACCTTGACTCCTGCCACTAGGTTTCACCTCCCAAACCCGGCCTCTAGAACAGCCAGACCCTGCAGATCCCCACTCCCGTCCCTTACCCCAGCTTTCCACAGCTCCCTGTCCTCAGGGTCCAACTCACAGACCATACAGAGACATCACACAGAGCCGGAGTGTTAGGAGGAAAGGGTCCCCTCTTCATGCATGGGAATCGTCATTTTCAAGGTGGCTTTGGGCCTGCACACTGGGAAATGGGACCAGCCTGGCTCAGAGGCAGCCTGGATGCACTGGGGAACCACACTAAGGACTCCTTCTGTGGTCCTTGGAAGCTTAGTGTTCATGTCTCCTTCCCTAGCAGGACCTAGTATGTCCAGGTGATGCTTCTGCCCACTGAAAGGATGAGTCACTCTATTACATGCAATGTACCTAATGAGTTAGGAAGGAAGAGGCTAACTCCAGGTCATTACCTCTTTTCTTTTTTGGGGGAGAGGAGGCTGTGTTTTGAGATTCAGAGCATTCCTATCGTGGCATTCCCAGTGTCTCCACTGAGCCGTACAGTCCTGCAAGCACCCGCTCCTCCCACACACACCATAGAGCCCAAGTCCATTTAAAATATAGTGACTTGGGCCCACAAACACATTTCTGCTTTCGTGCCCAGGGGCAGCCTTCTGTTGAGCTCAGAAAATTGTGTCCAGCTATTCTGAAAGGAAAAAAAAATTTATCTGTGACTGCCCTGGAGTTGCTGCCACTCTCTGCTTAGCAGGCGGCATCAGGGCCAGTCCAAGATGAGTAAACTGCACAGTCCCAAGCAGATGGTGCCTGGTGCCGGTGGGTTTGCAGAGGACCTGGCCCCTTCCCGGGGTCCTGCCATTTGCACTTTTTCTGCATCTTTTCCCCTCTCCTCCCCTCCTACATGCTCCAGTAGGTGAAGAGAGATGGTTACTTTGGGTTTTTCCATTATCTGTTTTGTTTTAAGACAGAGATTTTTAAGAAAACCACCCTGATATTAATTTCAGAAATTCTTAGTGATTCAAGCAGGACCCTTAGGCAGCTGGGCTCCTTTATTTGGAGCAGGCTATCCAGGGACTCTGACAAAAACCCATGTGGTAGAGCCTAGAGCAGGGCTCTCTTCTGGCCTCAGGGACTTTGGGGACAGCTGGCAGGGAGCAGGGCTGGGAGGAGGGCACAGCCTCGTCCAGAGTCAGCCCCAGCCCCAGCCCCAGCTCCAGCTCCAGCCCCAGCTCCAGCTCCAGCATGGGCAGGACAGGCAGGTCAGCAGAGGCAGAGTTGAGATGTCTCCAGAGACTGTGATCATAGAAGAGACGCAAGAGGCACTTCCTATTAGAGCACATTTTTATGGGAAGTCTAAAGGGCAGAGGGAGGGAGTAAGAAAGCAACCAGAGAAATCCACAGCATAGAGCCCGTGTGTTCTGCTCCACATCCCTCCAATCCTGCTGCTTCCTGCTGAGCACTCTGCTCTAGCCCAGCAATCCTGTAGGTCTCCCTTCTTTGTGCCACTGTGAAGGCTCTCCACACTTCGACCTGGACTGTCACAGGCTGGCAGAGGTGGGGTGGGCATTTGGCCTTTGCTCAGCTCTTTGAAAACACAAGCAGCCTCAAGAAGTGAGTTCCTTGAACCCCTGGTTTTAGATGGAGGATCTCTATTAGATGTCATGGGAGATTTTGGCACTACCCTTTGAACATACAAACTTAAGTCATTGGCCTGAGATTTATGCTCCTTCCCTCCCACGGCCACCTTCCTACTCTGCTTAGGAAGTTGCAGCACAACGGTCCTGGGTTTTCTGGGGAAAGGCAGCCCACCTGCTGTAAGTTGGCCCAAAGATACTTGTCTGTTCTCTCCAAGTGACCACAGTGCAGATCCGAGTTCTCCTCCGGTTCCTTTCCCTCCATGGATTTCTGGGCAGACATAGAGCTCCAGCTATGGGGCCAGGCAGCCCCACCAACCTCGGCCAAATGACATGCATGCCCAGAGACACAGTTCCCTCCACTGTCAGATGAGAACAAGAGTGTCCCCACTTGCAAGACTATGAAGATTGGAGAGCATGTGTGTCAAGGACCTTGCTGGGTCAACAATTCATTTGCCTTTGTCTGGAGTCTGCCAGCAGCAGCAGCTAATGTCTAAAAGACACAGAGGCCAGGACAGAAAAGGGAGGAAAGAACTAAGTCTCTCCTAGTCTATGGCATGCTATCATGGGGTCAAGTAGGGGCAGGGAGGCTTCATGGGGCCTACCTTTGGGATGACATTGCCCCAGTGGGCACTGTTTGGGTGGTTTTCTTTTAAACTATTTACACTGATATGACAGACTCAAACTCATATTTGCTATTCTCCGAGCACATGGAAAGGTAACTCACTCTGTACATTCAGATATCAAACTATGCACTGTGAGGGCTATGAGAAGCGCAAACAGTAAACGCTTGGCAGGAGGGTACACTTCCTCTCTCTGAGGAAGAGGCTGGAAGCTGGTCTTCCCCCTCCAAGAATACACGGGTGCACTGAGTCTTTATGCAAAGGCAACACTGAGCCACGGCCAAGGGCATCTCTGCGGGGATCCTGGGAAAGGAGCCTGCTCCAGGTGTCCCCAAAGAGATGGAAAACGAGACAGTCATTTGGAACAGTGATGCATAATAAAATGTATGTGGCCACCTTACAATACTGCTAAGTTGCTAAAATATATAAAGTTAATATTTGAGTTCTATTTTTATAAAATAGTTCTAGATTTATGGCAATATATACGTGTATAGCCTTTTGATTTTAATTTCTAGTTTTGTGCTTTGAAGAAATATATGTAAGATTAAAGAACTGTATATTGTAAGCATTATATTCAAATTATTTAAAAATTATAAGTCTATATTCAATAAAAAGTAATGCCAAGAAAGATGATGTTGCCCATTGTTTCTATCCAGACTCGCTTTAAAATGTAATGTCATAAATTCTCTGAGCTGGGCCAACAATTCATTTGCCTTTGTCTGGGGTCTGCCACCAGCAGTAGCCAATACCTAAAAGACACAGGAGCCAGGAGAGAAAAGGGAGGAGAAAACTAAGTCTCTCCTAGTCTATAGCATGCCATCACGGGGTGGGGTAAGGGGCAGGGAGGCTTCATGGGATGCTTGTGATCAGGTTGACAGAAACCTGGGTGTAGACAGGAAGTGGGTGTCTCCACTTAAGCCTGCACAAACATGTGTGGACAGCATGGGGCAGAGAAAAGAGCACAGAAGGCTCAGAGGCTGGATGCCTGGACAATAAACACAGCTCTGTTTCTAACTTACTGTGGACTTTGGGGAAGTCACTTCGCCTCTCTAGGCTTAGTTTCCTCATCTGTACAATGGGAATATTGATATCAGCATTACTCACTTCCAGGGTTGTAGAGAGATGATATGAGTTGGTGACTGTTTGAAAACTTAGGAAGTGGTGTAAAAGCCAAGCCTTCTTGTTGCAGGCTCACACAGACATACGCACACAGCTTGTTTTGCCCTGCACAGCTGAAATACATTCCAAGCCGCAAGATATCCTCATAGCCATGAAAATCCACAAAATCAGAACTGAGATTCCTCCAAATGGAAGCCCAAATGCCTTCCAATTGGACCCTAAAAAAGAACCTTGAAGTGTGTGGGTTTGTGGGATTTGGGATGCTGGAAAGGCACTATTCAAAGAGATAATGGCTAAGAGTAGTCCAGCAGGAGTGGAGGGGAAAGGGAAGAACAGGATCTGAGCAATATGGGTTTTGCTCTTATCACAGATGTCACAGCCATCCCCAAAGTAACCAGATGCAGAGACAGACACTGAGAGAAGGGCAAGAGCAGGCAAGCCGACGCGCAACATACAAAACCACGCCACCCTCCTGAGGCCTCTGAAGCTCCCTGCGGGGTGGGTGTTGGTACAGAAGCGGGGAAGAGTCCCTCCCAGGTTCACAAGAGCAGCTAGAAGTTTCCAAATTACTCCTAAGCAGTTCTCCTTGGAGAGTAATGAGAGAGAGAGAGAGAGAGAGCTAGGTGGAGGGAGGGAGACTGAGAGAGACAGTGTGCAGTGCCTTGGGTTCCCTTTATAAATTCAGCCTATCTCCCTGCTTTTGTGCTTCTGAGTTTTCATTTCAAAGAAGCCTCTTGAGTCTGCAAGGTGAACAATATGCCACATCTGGGAAAAGCTGGCCACACATCCCCCGAAAGGACCTTTCTAAAAGCTGTTCTCCATGGCTCCCAGGGACCAGCTCTGTCCTTGTTCTTCTGCTGTGTGCTCCTCCCACCTCTTTCTGGGATTTCTCTCCCTATTTCTGCTGTGTATATGCCAATGGATCCCTTAGTCTCTGTTTCTTATATTAAGGTGCAGCAATATGGGCTGAGGTGATGCAGAAGCGCCCCTCCACCTGCAAAACCATATACAAAAAAAAAAGGAAAAGTTTTAAAATATATAATCAAGAGAAAGAAAGCAAGTCCTCACATTCCAGAAAAAAAGAAAGATGTCCAGAGCATAGCACTAAGCAGGAGCCCAAGGTGAAGCAGGAGCCCAAGGTGAAGCAGAACAGAGCCTCAGTGGCTCCAGCTGGGTTCACCGTCCCTGCAAGCAGAGAAGACATAACAGCTCATGCAAGGCAGGAGAAGCAACTAAACTCCCTGCACAAACCAGGACCTCCCAGAGGCATGCCGACCATGTGACAAGAACTAGAAAAACCTTTCTCATCATCTCATCAGTGCAGGAGACAAGAAAAAAAGCCTGCCATCCACAGGGCTGTAGAGGGGGGAAAAGACATCCATGAGAAAGTAAAACCATAAACTCATGCCACATGTGGATGAGGAGCTTGAATTCATACTGCTTATATGTAAAGCAGGCACTCCAAGCCGATAATATTTTTTATTCTTGCCAAACATATTTATTTATTTTTATTTCAATAGCCTTTGGGGTACATGTGGTTTCAGGTTATATGGATGAACTGTATAGTGGTGCAGTCTGAAATTTTAGTGCACCTGTCACCTGAGTAGTGTACGTTGCACCCAATACATAATTTTTTTAATCCCTCACCACCCCCCCACACTCCCCCTTCTGAGTCTCCATAGTCCATATCACTGTGTGCCTTTAAATACCCATAGCTTAGCTTCCACTTATAAGTGAGAACATATATTATTTTTTTTGTTCCTGAGTTACTTCATTAATAATGGCCTCCAGCTCTGTCCAAGTTGCACAAAAGACATTTCCTTCTTTTTTTATGGCTGAGTATTATTCTATGGTATACATATTACATTTTCTTCACTCATTGGTTGATGGCCACTTAGATTGGTTCCATATCTTTGCAATTGTGAATTGTGCTGTAATAAATATACTTATGCAGGTGTCTTTTTGATATAATGACTTCTTTACCTTTTGACAGATGCCCAGTAGTGGGATTGCTGGATCAAACTGTAGATCTACTTTTCGTTCTTTAAGAAATCTCCATGTGGTTGTCCACAAAGGTTGTACTAATTTACATTCCCACTAACAGTGTATAATTGTTCCCTTTTCACCACATCCATGCCAACATCTATTGTTTTCTGAACTTTTAGTAATGGCCATTCTTGCAGGAATAAGGTGGTATCTCATTGTGGTTTTAATTTGCATTTCCCTGATGATTAGTGATGTTGAGCATTTTTTCATGTTTGTTGGCCATTTGTATATCTTCTATTGATAAATGTCTATTCGTATCATTTCTCACTTTTTGATGGAATTATTTGTTTTTTTCTTGGTAATTTGTTTGAGTTCCTTGTATAATAGATTCTGGATATTAGTCCTTTGCTGAATGCATAGTTTGCAAATATTTTCTCCCATTTTGTGGGTTGTCTGTTTACTCTGTTTACTTACTTTTGCTGTACAGAAGCTTTTTAGTTGAACTAGATCTCATTTATTTATTTTTGTTTTAGTTGCATTTGCTTTTGGAGTCTTAGTCATGAATTCTTTGCCTAGGCCAATGTCCACAAGAGTTTTTCCTAGGTTATGTTCTAAAATTTTTATGGTTTCAGGTCTTAAGATTTAAGTCTTTGATCCATATTGAGTTGATTTTTGTATAAGATGAGAGATAGAGATCCAGTTTCATTCTTCTACATGTGGCCAGCCAGTTTTTCCAGCACCATTTGTTGAATAGGGTGTCCCTTCCCCAATTTATGTTTTTGTATACTTTGTCAAAGATCAAATGGTTTTAAGTATTTGCCTTTATTCCTGGGTTTGCTATTCTGTTCTATTGGTCTATGTGTATACTTCTATGCCGATATCATGCTGTTTTGATAACTATCGCCTTGTAGTATAATTTGAAGTTCAGTAATATGATGCTTCCAGATTTGTTCTTTTTGGTTAGGATTGCTTTGGCTATTTGGTCTCTTTTTTGGTTCCATATGAATTTTAGGATCCTTTTTTCTAATTCTGGGAAAAATGATGTTGATATTTTGATAGGAATAGCATTGAATCTGTAGATCGCTTTGGCCAGTATGGTCATGTTCACAATATTGATTCTATGAACCCAGGAGCGTAGGATGTGTTTCCATTTGTTTTGTCATTTATGATTTCTTTCAGCAGTGTTTTGTATTGTAGTTCTTCTTGTAGAGATCTTCCACCTCCTTGGTTAAGTATATTCCTAGGTATTTTATATTTTTTCCCACTGTTATTAAAGGGATTGAGTTATTAACTTGATTCTCAGCTTGGTCATTGTGGGTGTATAGCAGTGCTACTGATGTGTGTATATTGTCTTTTTAACCTGAGGCTTTCCTGAAATTGTTAATCAAATCTAGGAGTCTTTTGGAGGAGTCCTTATGGTTTCTCTAGGTATAAAATAATATCATCAGTGAACAGTGATAGTCTGACTTCCTCGTTTCTAATTCGGATGCCCTTTATTTCTTTCTCTTGCCTGATTGCTCTGACTAGGACTTCTGGTATTATGTTGAATTGAATTGGTGAAAATGGGCATCCTTGCCTTGTTCCATTCCTCAGGGAGAATGCTTTCAAATCTTCCCCATTCAGTTTGATGTTGGCTGTGGGTTTGTCATATATGGCTTTTATTATTTTGAGGTAAGTCCCTTTTATGCCTAGTTTGTTGAAAGTTTTTATCATAAAGGGAAGCTGAATTTTACTGAATGCTTTTTCCACATCTATTGAAATGATCATATGGTTTTTGTTTTTAATTCTGTTTATGTGATGTATCATATTTCTTAACTTGCATATGTTAAACTATCCCTGCATCCTTGGGATGAAACCCACTTGATCGTGGTGAATTATCTCTTTGATGTGCTCTTGGATTCAGTTAGCTAGTATTTTGTTGAGGATTTTTGCATCTATGTTCACCAGGAATATTGGTCTGTAGTTTTCTTTTTTGTTATATCCTTTCCTGGTTTTGGCTTTAGGGTGACTTCATAGAATGAGTTAGGGAGAATTCCCTTTATCTCAATATTTTGGAATAGTTTCAGTAGGATTCCAACCCAATAAAACCAAGTTGGCCTGGATCTGTAAGACCCAAAGGACCTCAGCAGACTCAAATACAAAAGCACTTTCCACTCTGCACACACCAAACACCCACAGAGGAAAACATTCCATTAAAGATGAGCTTGCAGAGCTAGATATATAAAGCAAATATTATCAGATCTAAAGGGAGAGAAGACTCCAATACAATAATAATGGGTTGCTGAAGTCCCTCACTCTCAGTATACTCAGTATACAAAAAAAAAAAAATTGGATTTAAACTGCACTTTAGACCAAACGGACCTAACAGACATTTACAGAACATTTCACTCAACAGCTACAGAATATATACATTATTCTCATTAGCACATGAAACATTCTCCAAGACAGACTATATGTTAAAACACAAAACAAATCTCAAAAAAAACTTAAAAATTGAAATCATATCAAGTATCTTCTCGTACCACAGTAGCATAAAACTAGACATCAACAAGAAGAGAAACTTTGAAAACCATATAAATACATAGAAATTAAACAACTCGCTCCTGAATGACCATTAGGTCAATGAAGAAATTAAGGAAGAAATAAAAAAATTCTTGAAACAAGTGAAAATCAAGACAAAACAAAGCAAAATATGGAAAACAGCAAAAGTAGTACTAAGAGGTAAGTTTATAGTATTATAGTAACAAATGTCTATGTTTTTAAAAAAGTAGAAAGATTTCAAATAAAGAATCTAATAGTACACCTCAAGGAACTGGAAAAGCAAGAACAAACCAAACCCAAAATTAGTAAAAGGAAAGAACTAATAAAGATCAAGGCAGAAATAAATGAAATAGAGACTTAAAAACAATACAAATGGTCAACAACATGAAAAGTTGGTTTTTCAAAAAGATAAACAAAATTGATAAACTGCTAGCTATACTAACCAAGAAAAGAAGACAGAAGGCTCAAATAAAATCAGAAACAAAAAAGGAGACATTACAATTGATACCACAGAAATACAAAAGATCATCAGAGACAATTATGAACAACTATATGCCAACAAGCTGGAAAACCTAGAGAAAATGAATAAATTCATGGACACACACAACCAAGGTTGAATCAGGAAGCAATAGAAAACCTGAACAAACCAATAACTTGTAATGAGATAGAATCTGTAATCAAGTCTCCCAACAAAGAAAAGCCCAGGACTGGAAGGCTTCACTGCCAAATTCTACCAAAATTACACAGAAGAACCAACACCAATTATTCCAACTATTCCAAAAAAACTGAAGAGGCAGAAACTCCTCCTAACTCATGCTACAAGGCCAGCATTACCCTGATACCAAAACCAGACAAGGACACACACAAAAAAGAGAAAACTACTAGCCAATATCCCTGATAAAAACAAATGCAAAACTCCTCAACATAATACTAGCAAATCAAATCCAATGACACATTAAAATGATAGTACACCATGATCAAGTGGGATTTATCCCAGCGTTGCAAGAATGGTTCAAACAGGTAAATCAATAAACATGTTACATCACATCAACTGAATAAAGGACAAAAACCACATGATCATCTCAATAGATGCAAATAAAGCATTTGACGAAATTCAACACCCCTCAACAAACTAAGTGTAGAAGGAACATACCTCAAAATAATAAAGCCCATATATGACAAATCCACAGCTAACGTCATACTGAATGGGGAAAAGTTGAAAGCCTTTCCTCTTAGAACTGGAACAAGACAAGGATGTCCACTTTCACCTTTCACCATAATACTGGAAGTCGTAGCCAGAACAATCAAATAAGAGAAAAATAAAAGGCTTCCAACTTGGAAAAGAAGAAGTCAAATTGTTGCTCTTTGCAGATGACATGATTTTACACCTAGAAAAACCTAAAGACTCTACCAAAAAAACCTCTCAGAACTGATAAATGAATTCAGTAAAGTTGCAGGATACAAAAGCAACCTACAGCAATCAGTAGCATTTCTATATAACATTAATGAACTATCTGAGAAAGAAATGGAAAAGACAATCCCACTTAAAATCGCTACGAAAAACCAAACTACCTAGGAATAAATTTAACCAAGGAAGTGAAAGACCTGTACAAGGAAAACTACAAAATATGTATGAAAGAAATTGGAGATGACACAAACAAATAGAAAGACATCTTATGCTCACAGATCAGAATAATTAACATTGTTAAAATTGTCATAATACCCAAAGAAATTTGCAGATTAAATGCTATTCCTATCAAAATATCAACAGCATCTTTCCCAGAATTAGGAAAAATGATACTAAAATTCCTGTGGAACCAAAAAGGAGCCCAAATAGCCAAAGCAATCTGAGCAAAAAGAACAAAACAAGAGGCATTACTTTACCTAATTTCAAAATACATTACAGATTCTATAGTAACAAAAACAGCGTGGTATTGATATAAAAACAGACACATTACCCAATGGAACAGAATAGATAACCCAGAAATAAATCCATGTATTTACAGCCAAACCGATTTTCAACAAAGGCATGAAGAACATCCATTAGGGAAAAGACACCCTCTTCAATAAACGGTGTTAGGAAAACTAGATATCCTTATCCAGAAGAATGAAACTGAACTCCTATCTCTCACTATATACAAAAGCCAACTCAAGATGAGATTAAAGGCTTAAATGTAAGACTCAAAACTATAAATCTACTAGAAGAAAACATAGAGGAAACACTTTAGGACATTGGTGTAGGCAAAGATATGGCTAAGACCTCAAAAGCACAGGGAACCAAAACAAAAATATATGAATGAGACTATATTAAACTAAAAAGCTTCTGCACTACAAGGAAAGCAATCATCAGAGTGAAGACAGAACCTGTTGTATGGGAGAAAATGGTTTGCAAACTATTCATCTGATAAGGGATTATTATCCATAATATATAAGAAACTCAAACAACTCAACAGTTAAAAAATAATAACCCCATTAAAAAGTAGTCAAAGGACATGAATAGACTTTTCTCAAAAGAAGACACACAAGTGGCCAACCAGTATACAAAAAAATGCTCAACATCACTAATCATCATCACTAATCATTAGGGAAATACAAATCAAAACCACAAAGAAATATCATCTTACCCTAATTAGAATGGCTATTATTAAAAAGACAAAAAATAACAGATGCTGGTGAGGATGCAGAGAAAAGGGAACTCATACACTGTTAGTGGGAATGTAAATTGTACAGCCATTATACAAAATAGTACGGAGATTTCTCAAAAAACAAAAAACAGAACTACCATATGATTCAGCAATCCCACTACTGAGTGTCTGTCCAAAGGAAACAAATCAGTATATCAAAAGGATACCTGCACTCTCATGTTTATTGCAGAGCTATTAGCAATAGCAAAGATATGAAATCAACCTAAGTTTCCATCGACGGATGAATGGATAAATAAAATGTGGCATATATACACAATGGAATACTATCTGACCATAAAAAAATAAAATCATGTCATTTGCAGCAACATGGATGGAACTGGAAGTTCTTATGTTAAGCGAAATAAGCCAGGCATAAAAAGACAAGTATCACATGTTTTCACTCATACGTAAAAGTTTAAAAGTCCATGTCATGGAGGTAGAGAGCAGAATGATAGTCAACAGAGGCTGGGAAAGGTGTGGAGGTGGGAGATGAAGAGAGGGTGGTTAATGGCTACAAACATATAGTTAGATACAAGGAATATGTTCTAATGTTCAATAGCAGAATAGGGTGACTATAGTTAACAACAATGTATTGTATATTTCAAAATAACTGGAAGAGAGAACTTGAAATGTTCTTAACACATAGAAATTATAAATGCTTGAGGTGATGAGTATCCTAAACACCCTGACTTGATCATTATATGTTCTGTGCATGTTACAAAATACCATATGTACCCCACAAATAGATATATTATTTATCAACTAAAAACCTCATAGTAAAATGGAATTAGAAAAGATCTAACTTGGCCTGGCAAAGAGAATCTACAAAAAACCCATACAACATACATCATACAACATAAAACCCATACAACAACCAATCATATAAATGATTGGTTCCTATAAGAATCAAGTTAAAGGGAGAATATGTACTGTCATCACTTTTATTCATTGTTGCACTAGAGATTTTAATTGGTACAATAAAAAATAAAATAAAACTGGTCATTGTCTGCAGCCACTATGATTATTTACATAGAAAACCCCAAAGAATCTACAAATAAATTAATAGCATTAAAAAGGTCAAGGTAGCTTTTATAAAATCAACACATAAAAGTCCATTTCATTTTACATACCAGCAACAAATAATAAAATCACAATTAAAAAGATGTTTACAATAGTGCCCAGGGATAAATCTAACAAAAGACATGAAGAATATGCAGATCATTACAAACATATTGAAAGACATTGGAGAAGATCGAAATAAAGGAGAGGTATTCCAAGTTCACAAATAGGAGGGCCTCAGAAAGAAGTCAGTTCACTCAAATTGATCTATAGATTCAATGCAACTTAAGTCAAACTCTCAACAAAACTTCTGCTTCCATATGGCAGGCTAGTTAATTTGAACTAGGCTTCTTGAAGATGAGATCTTTTAAAATCTGGCATACATCTTTTAAAAAAGCATAAAAGAGCTTACTGAATGAAAATTAGAGAGAGAGCAAGAGTAAGTAAGCATAGCACTGGGGCTTCTCTTACCCCAGGGCTATCTAGTGCTCTTGAATAGGCAGTCTAGAGAATGACCTGCATTTTTTCAGTCCTTGCAGATGTAGAGGGTACAAGAACTGGAGTCCAGCACCACCAAGGATGGGGAAACCCTGATAAGTCACCACCCTCCTTATGCTAGGATCCCAAAGGACTGCACCACAGGAATTAGGATTAAATATAAATCAACCAATCTCCAAATGGACTGTAGCCCAGTTTTGAGTCATCTGGATGGCTCAGAAAAATCTCAAACTCTGAAATTGTATGAAGATGATCCTGGGTTGGTGCAAGTAGGAGTTAACAAGAAGTAAATTTTAAAATCTTCTATAGGGGAAGATACTATCTTAGGCCTCAAATTGTTTCTACAAATACTTTTTTAATACAACGTCCAGCACACAATTAAAATAAACCAGAACTCTAGGAGACAAGATAAAATGTGTAGAAATCAGCGGAAATAATAAACTGCAGGACAAACACATGGGTTCTCCAAACAATGGAATTCTCAAACACAGTCTATAAAATACCTATCTTTACTACAATGAAGGAGATAAAGCCAAACCTAAAACACTTGGGAAGAAACTGAAAGTGGCACAGCAGATTTGAAAAGAGAACAAACTGTAAAATTCTAGAATTGGAAAATATATAACTGGAATAAACAATCAAATTCCTGGCTTTTCTTCTCAGTTAAGAGCCAAAAAGAAAATTCGTAGACTGGATTACAGGTAAAAATGAATGAATGCATGCATACAAACGTGTATACATACAACCCCAAAAGAAGTATGGAAGAAGAAAAAAGAGAAAAGCACAGAGAAGACACATGCAGATTACAATGAGAAGGTCTAACATATACCTAGCTGGAGTCCCTGAGAATGAGAAAATGGAACAAAAGCAATATGTGAAGAAATAATGACTCAAACTTTTCCAAAAACTGATGAAGGACTTTAATTCAGTTTCAAGAATCTCAACAAATCCCAAGAGAGGTAAAATATACAGTAGCATACGTTGAGAGAATTAGTGGGAAAGGGTTTTTTAAATCCTTTACTGTTACAGTAAAACTACAGAAAGCAAGAGATAAAGAAACATAAGCAGTCTTGAAAACAGAAGAGTAACGGAAAACAACTACTCATACAAAACTTTTAGCAAAGTTAAAACAACGTTAAATTTCTAATTAATAAAAACACTACAGTGAGTAGAGGATTTTTGCCTTTAAAGACGTGTACAAAGTTTATAGAGAACCAGAAAATAAGTCCTTCTAAGACAGGACAGGTAACCACATAGAGCCAAGAGAATGAATAAGGACATCATGTACAGTCCTGCCTTCCTCCATAGTCTGCTTGGTTCAGCTGTGTTGGTGAATTCAGTGGTTCTTGTCCGATGGTGCGAAACTCAAGCGCTGGGGGAAATTATGTATGACCCATAATAATGTCAAAATTCTGCTGATATCATTCCTCTATTTAACAATCGTGTATAAACTAATTCTCATCAAAGAAATATGTATCATAGAACATACTGTACACGTGGAGAGAATTAAAATACACAGTAGCATACGTTGGGAGAATTAGTGGGAAAGGGTTTTTAAAATCCTTTACTGTTCAAAAGGAGGGTAAAAATATCAACTACAATTGAATATTTAGAAAGTAAAGAAATGCTGTAATCGCAAGGGTATTGCGATTGTTAGGTTGGGCTAATTTCTGTAATAAACAACCCCCAAAATCTCAGTGGTTATGGAATAAATGTTTCCTTCTTGCTTCGGTCACCAACTAATGCAGATGGGTGGGGCTCTATTCGGCGCAGCTACTCAGTGGTCCAGGTTTCTCCCACGTTTTGGGTCTGTCTCCCCGGGAGCCTCGGGTCCTCCCTGGGATCCCCGGGTCCTCCCTGGGATCCCGTATCTGGCTACCGATAAGAAGAGGGAGACAGCAGGTGTGGAGGAGACTTTTTAGGAGCCATGCCTAGAAGTGGTGGATGTCTTTTATGTCCAAATTCCAATGAGCAGAACTGAGCAAATAAAAGGGAATTGGACGAATTCAGTTTTGGCTCCACCAAATAGCCTAACTGGTGACAGAAGGGGCCGGGGGAAGAAGGTGGGGGAAGAAGAATGATGAACGAATACTCCCAATCAATCAAAAAGAGACAAGAAAATAGAAGAAATGCAAGGGTTTCCAATCTATACTACACCCCTGTCACCCTTGGGACCGCAACTTGCCCTCCCAGAGCCTCGGTTTTGTAAACAAAAAACATAAAATACCTCCTAGGGATGGTAAACTGATTCAACCAGATAACGCAGGGAAAGTGCTTCGCACGCCGCCTGACACGAATTTACTGTGCCTGGCTGCTGCTGTTATTTATCACTAACACTTGCCACACCAGCTCAAACGCGCGTATTTGCGGACCAGGCGCTGAGGGTCACGTGAGCAGCTTGGGGCCGGGAGGATCCCCTAGAGCCACCCCGGCCGCGCCCCGCGCGTAGCGACGCCCACCCGCCCGGGCCGGAAGAGAGGTTGCTTAGCAGCGTGTGTTTCTCCCTTGCCTCTGCGGCGGCGGAGGCCTGGCGATATGCCCAAGAACGCAGTGGTCATCCTGCGCTATGGGCCCTACAGCGCGGCAGGCCTACCGGTGGAGCACCACACCTTCCGCCTGCAGGGCCTGCAAGGTGGGCCTCCACGCCGCGTGCGCCCCTGAGGGCCCCAGCCTCTGAGCATCCGTGCAGGTGGTGCCCTGTGCCTAGGCCTTCCTCAGACCCCGACGAAGCGCCACCTCTCCAGGAAGTCTTCCCCAGGATGATGTTGCAACCTATGGCTTCCAGGGCTGGGCTAAAAGAGTGGGAACACTATTCTATCCCAGAGTGAGCTGTGGGCCCACCCAGTGCCCAGCAAATTACAGAAATTACCTCCATAGAAAAAATTACATAACCCTGCTTTAAGAATTTGGAAACTGAGGATCAAGAATATTAAGTGACTTTCACAACTCAAATGGCTGGGAAGTAGCGTTGCTGGTATTCCATCTCTTAATCGTTCATGCAGCAGACTTTTATTAAGCACGCAGTGTGTGTTGGACACCCTTCCAGGGACTGAGGACACACTGTTAAACAGTGATGAATGTCCTTGAAGTAATCTCCTTGTTAACTGCTAAATGACAGCTGTGCCTAAGCTCTGACTGAGGCTAGGTGGTGCCATGGGAGCTAACCATAGTGGGACCTGTGACTAGCCATAATGGGAGGGGAGAGGGAGAGGTCTGGAAAGGCTCATTTAAGTGGAGACTTAAATGAGCCCACATTTAAGCAGAGACTTAAATGAGCCCACATTTAAGCAGACCTTTAAAGAATGAGTAGAAACTAACCAGGTAAAGAGAGGAATGCCTTCCAGGCAGAGGGACTAATAACATAGGCAATGGCTGGAGGCATTCAATAAATGATGTATTAATATTTGTTAAACTGATGGGGGATGAGGCTGGAGAGGTAATCAGGGGCCAGATCCTGCAGTGCTGCAGATAAGTTTTAGGCAGGGGATGAAGCTGTTGCTGCTCTGAGGAGAACAGATTAGAGGGGGGCAAGAGTGGAAACAAGGAAGACAAGTCTGTTGGGGTGGTCCAGGGCTGAGATGAGAGTAGCTTGGACCATAAAGGAGACCATGGATCAAAGTGAAAGCAATGGTACTTCCTGAGAGGATGGAGGTGGAAGGTAAGGGTAAAAAGAATGTTATCCGGATCTAATCAGTGTCTGACTTGAAACAGTGCTGATGGATGGATGTACTGTCCACTAAAATCAAAGACACCAAAGATGGACCAAAATTTGGAGGAATATGTGGAATCGTTCCAAAGGAACAGTCTATTTTGGTCATACAGATAGTTCCCAACTTAGACTTCTTGACTTTAGGATGGGTTTATTGGGAGGTAACCCTATCCTAAGTTGAGGCACATCTGAACCTACAATGGTTCCACTTAACGATTTTTCCACTTTATGATGGGCTTATCCAGGTATTAAGCCCACTTTCCATTTACAGTGGGCTCATTGGGACCTAGCCCCATCATAAGTCAAGGAGCATCTGAATTAAGCTTCATGTGCTTTCGGCTACCTAGACAGAAGTGCTGAATCAGCTCTGTTGTTCTGGAGTTCAGAGAAAAAGTCTGAAATGGAGATAGAAAGACGTGAGTCATCGACTTGGAGAGAACATATAGAATGAGATGAGAGCCCAGGAATGACCATTGATGAACTCCCATCATATGACCCAAACTAAGACTCTTCCAGGCAAAATACCCTGAAGTCTAAGAACACAGAAATTAGTTTTAGCTGAGCAATCAGGGAAAGCCTTCTGGAAGAGATGGCATTTGAGTTTGAGTTTGAAGGATGGGTAGGATTTCAATCAGCAGAGGGAGTTACTTTCTGTGAGAGAACAGTTGATAGAGAAATTTCTGTTGCAAATACCTCCATGTTTGTATTTGTCTATTGGGATTGCCAAAACAAAATACCATAAGACTATGGGACTTAAACAATAGAATATATTTTTTCAGTCTAAAGGCTAAAAGTCCCTGATCAAGGTCTGGCAAGGTCAGCTTCTGGTGAAGGCTCTGGGCGCTCTTCCTGGCTTGCTGACAGCCACCTTCTCTCTTGTCCTCACCTGGTGGGATTATATGGGGAGAGCGGGGAGCAAGCTCTCTGGTGTCTCTTCTTATAAGAAGACAGACAGTAATCCTATCAGATTGGGTCCTCATCCTTATAACTTCATTTAACCTTAATTACCTCTTTAAGCACCTATAGTCACATTGGGAGTTAGGGCTTCCATATATGAAGTTGGGGAAAGGGGGGCAACAATTCAATTCCTAGCAGTGTTGCATGGTGATGTTTAAAATGTTTTGTAGTTTTGGCTAAGAAGACAGCCTAAATAAGTGACTTTTCTCTTCCTCCCCCTCTGATGAGCCACACCTACCCACCCTCACCTCATAATCTACCTTTAGTTTATGTTCACTTTCTCTAAAAATAACGTGGGTAAAACATATATTTAAAATTTTGCCATTTTAACCATGTTAAGCATACAATTCAGTGACATTAATTATCTTTACAATGTTGTGGAACCATCACTATTCTCTCTTTTTAAAATTTTTCAACACCCCAGACAGAAACTGTATTCATTAAGCAACAACACCCTATCCCTCTGTGTCCAGAATTTATTCCTTCTGGTGGGTTCATGGTCTCGCTGACTTCAAGAATGAAGCCAGGGACTTCGCGGTGAGTGTTACAGCTCTTAAAGGTGGTGCGTCCAGAGTTGTTTGTTCCTCCTGGTGGGCTCGTGGTCTTGCTGACTTCAGGAATGAAGTTGCAGACCCTTGCAGTGAGTGTTACAGCTCTTAAAGGTGGTGCAGACCCAAAGAGTGAGCAGCAGCAAGATTTGTTATGAGGAGTGAAAGAACAAATCTCCCACAGCGTGGAGGGGGACGGGAGCTGGTTGCTGCTGCTGGCACAGGTGGCCAGCTTTTATTCCCTTATTTGGCCCCGCCCATGTCCTGCTGATTGGTCCATTTTACAGAGTGCTGATTGGCTCATTTTACAGAGTGCTGATTGGTGCATTTACAATCCTCTAGCTAGACACAGAGTGCTGATTGGTGCATTTACAATCCACTAGCTAGACAGAAAAGTTCTCCAAGTCCCCACCCGACCCAGAAGCCCAGCTGGCTTCACCTCTCACCTACACCCCCAGCCCCTGGTAACCTGCAATCTACTTTGTAGCTTATTTCACTTAGCATAATATTTCAAGGTTTATCCATGCTACAGCATGTATTATACTACTTTATTCCTTTTTGTGGCAGATATGCCATATTTTGTTTATCTGTTTATCTGTTGATAGACACTTGGGTTGTTTCCACATTTCCACTACTGTGAATAATGCTGTTATGAACACTGGTAAACAAATATCTGTTTGAATCCCTTTGTTTTAAGGGACTGAAATTGCTGAGTCATATGGTAATTCTATATTTAACTTTTTGAGGAATGACCAAACTGTTTTCCAAAGCAGCTGCACCATTTTACATTCCCACTAGCAATGCACAAGGATTTCAATTTTCTTTGGTTTTGATTACAGCCATCGCAGTAGGTGTGAAATGGTAGCTTGTGGTTTTCACTTAAATTTCCCTAATGATTGGTGATGTTGAACATCTTTTTATGTGCTTATTGGCCATTTGTATGTCTATGGAGAAATGTCTGTTCAAATCCTTTGCCCATTTTTTAAATTGGGTTGCACTTTTTTTGTTACTGAGTTGGAAAATTTCTTTAGATATTCTGAATATGAGACCCTTAATAGATAAATGATTTGCAAATATTTTCTCCCACTCTGTAAATTATCTTTTCACTTTCTTGATAGTGTCCTTTGATGCACAAAATTTTTAATTTTAATGAAGTCCAATTTATCTGTTTTTTTCTTATTTTGCCTGTGATATGCTGTTTAAGAAACCATTGTCTGCTGGGCATGGTGGCTCATACCTGCAATGCCTGCACTTTGGGAGGCTGAGGCAGGTGGATCACTTGAACCCAGGAGTTCAAGACCAGCCTGGTTTGAAGTTCAAAACCAGCCCTTTTTGTAGAAACCAGCCATCTCTATAGAAAACACAAAAATTAGGTGGGTGTGATGGCACGCACCTGTAGTCCCAGCTACTCAGGAGGCTGAGGTGGAAGGATCACTTGAGCCCTGGAGGCCGAGGTTGCAGTGAATCAAGATTGTGCCACTGCATTCCAGACTGGGTGACAGAGCAAAAGACTCTGTCTAAAAAAAAGAAAGAAACCATTGTCAAATCCAAGATTATGCAGATTTGCCCCTATGTTTTCTTCTAAGAGTTTTATAATTCCTAAATTTAGATCTTTGATCCATTTTGAGTTAATTTTTGTATATGGTGTAATGTAAGGGTCCAAATTCATTCAAAAGATATTCATATGGATATCCAATTATCCCAAGACCTTTTGTTAAAGCGACTGTTCTTTACGAATTGAATGGTCTTCGCACCCATGTCAAGAATCAACTGACTGTTCATTCACATCAGTCACTGTGAACATTTATTTCTAGGCTCTCAATTCTATTCCATTGCTTTATATGTCTATCCTTATGTCAGTATCACATGAGTTTGATTACTGTAGCTTTCTAGTAAGTTTTGAAATCAGGAAATGTGAGTCTTCCAACTTAGTTTTTTCTCAAGATTGTTTTATCTATTTTAGGTCCCTTGCAGTTCCCTATGAATTTTAAGATAGGTTTTTCCACTTCTGCAAAAAACACCATTGGGAATGTGATAGGTATTGCATTGAATCTGTATAATCCTTTGGGTAGTATTGTTATTTTAACAATATTAAGCCGTTTAGTCTATGCACACAGGATGCATTTTCATTTATTTCGATCTTCCTTAATTTATTTTAGCAACTTTTATAGTTTTCAGTGTATAAGACTTGCACCTAATTGTTTGCATATATTCCTAAGTGTTTTGTTCTTTTAGATACTACTATAAATGGAATTATTTTATCTCCTTTTCAGATCAATCATTGCTAGTGTGTAGAAATACAACTGCTTTTTGTGTGTTAATTTTGTTAATTCCTTCAACTTTGCCAATTTCATTTATTAGCATTAACAACATTTTTTTAAGAACACTAGCAGTTTTGGGATATAAGATTATGTAATCTGCAAATAGAGGTAGTCTTCTTCCTTTCCAATTTAGATGACTTTTATTTCTTTTTCTTGCCTAATTTATCTGGCTGGTACTCCTAATACTATGTTAAATAGAAGTGCAAAGGTGGGCATCCTTGCCTTGTTCTTGATCTTAAGGGGAAAACGTTCAGTGGGCCTCCTTCAATCAGTTGAAGGCCTTAAGAGAACAAACATTGATGTTTTTCAAAGAACAAGGGATTCTCCCCAAGACTGCAACATAGAAACTCTACCTCTGTCTGTAGCCTAGCCTGTGAACCAATTCCTTAAAATCTCTCTGCTCTCTTTCTCTCTCTCTCTCAAACACACACATACACACACACACGCACACACACAGATGGTCCCTGACTTACAATTGTTTGACTTTTGATTTTTGACTATATGCTGATGCTTTCAGCTGTGTACATTAATGGTGAGTACCCATACAACCCCATTCTGTTTTTCACTTTCAGTATAGTATTCAATAAGTTATGTAAAATATTCAACACTTTATTGTCAAATAGGCTTTGTATTAGATAATTTTGCCCAGCTATAGGCTAATGTAAGTGTTCTCAGCGTTTTTAAAGTAGACTAGGCTAAGCTATGATGTTGAGTATGTTAGGTGCCCTAAATGCATTTTTAACTTAAAATATTTTCAACTTACAATGGGTTCATCAAGACTTAAGTTCACTGTGAGTTGAGGAACATCTGTACATGTGTATAATGTATATATATTTGTGTATGTATATGTACACACACACACACTTACACACACATATATTTTATTGGTTCTCTTTCTCTGGAGAATTCTGACCAATACAACAGGTTCTTGTTTTTTTCCTTTCTGCACTTTAAATATGTATCCCACTGCCTTCTGGCCTCCATGGATTCTGATGAGAAAGCTGATAATCTTATTGAGAATCTGTGTGTGATGAGTCATTTCTTTCTCACTGCTTTCAAGATTCTCTCTTTGTCTTTTGACAATTTGTTTATAATGTGTCTTAGTATAATACTTTTTGAGTTTATCCTGCTTGGAGTTGGTTGAGCTTCTTGGATAGGTACTTTCATGTCTTTCATCAAATTTGGGGAGTTTTCAGCCATTATTTCTTCAGATATTCTTTCTGTCCCTTTCTCTATTTCCTTTTCTCCTGGGACTTTCACTAGGTATATGTTGTTGTACTTGAGGGCATCCCACAGGTCTCCAGGGCTGTTCATTTTTCTTCATTCTTTTTCCTTTCTACTCCTCAGACTGGGTTGTTGCAGCAAGTCAGGGACCCTGAACAGAGGGACCAGCTGGAGCTGAGGCAGAAGAACATAAATTGTGAAGATTTCATGGACATTTATCAGTTCCCAAAATTAATACTTTTATAATTTCTTACACCTGTCTTTACTGCAGTCTCTGAAAATAACTTGTGAAGATTTCATGGACATTTATCACTTCTCCAATCAATACTCTTATAATTTCTTATGCCTGTCTTTACTTTAATCTCTTAATCCTGTTATCTTCACAAGCTGAGAATGTACGTCACCTCAGGACCACTATTTTACAAATTGATTGTAAAATATGTGTGTTTGAACAATATGAAATCAGCGCACCCTGAAAAAGAACAGAATAACAGTGATTTTCAGGGAATGAGGGAAGATAACCATGAGGTCTGCCTGCGGGGTCGGGCAGAATACAGCCGTATTTCTCTTCTTGCAGAAAGCCTAGAGACAGATGTGTGAGTAGGAGAAATGTCACTGAATTCTTTTCCCAGCAAGGAATATTAATAATTGAGACCCTGGGAAAGGAATGCATTCCTGGGGGTAGGTCTATAGACGGCTGCTCTAGGAGTGTCTGTCTTATGCGGTTGAGATAAGGACTGAAATACGCCCTGGTCTCTTGCAGTACCCTCAGGCTTACTAGGATTGAGAAATTCCAGCCTGGTAAATTCTAGTCAGACCGGTTGTCTGCTCTCGAACCCTGTTTCCTGTTAAGATGTTTATCAAGACAATGCGTGCACAGCGGGACATAGACTCATCAGCAATCCTAATTTTGCCTTGCCCTGTGATCTTTATTGCCCTTTGAAGCATGTGGTCCTTGTGACCTACTCCCTGTTGGTACACCTCCTCCCCTTTTAAAATCCCTAATAAAAACTTGCTGGTTTTGCGGCTCGAGGGTGCCATCATGGTCCTACCAATACATGATGGCACCCCCAGAGGCCCAGCTATAAAATTTCTCTCTTTGTACTCTTTCTCTCTGTTTCTCAGACCAGCCAACACTAAGGGAAAATAGAAAGAACCTACATTGAAATATTGGGGGCTGTTTCCTCCATTACTGGGTAGTCTCAATTGCCCTGTCTTCAAGTTTGCTGATTTCTTCTGCTTACTCAAATCTGCTGTTGAATCTGTGTAGTACATTTTTCATTTTAGTTATTATACTTTTCAACTCCAGGACTTGTTTGGTTCCTTTTTATAATTTCTCTTTACTGATATTCTCATTTTGTTCATACATCATTTTTCTAATTTCTTTTAGTTCTTTGTCCCTGGCTTCCTTTGGCTCTTTGAGCATATTTAATATAGTGGATTTAATGTAAGCCCAATGCCTGGGCTTCCTCAGAAACAGTTTCTGTTAATTAATTTTTTCCTTTACATGGCCCATACTTTCCTGGTTTTTTGTATGCTTTGTGATTCCTTTTGTTGAAAACTGGACATTCAAATATGATAATGTATAATCTCTGGAAATCAGATTTCCCTCTTTCCCCAGAGCTTGCCATTCCTAACTGTTGAAGGCTTAGCTTGTGGTCAATCAGTGTTTTGACTAAAGTTTCTTGAGTGCAAAGAGCTTTAAAATCAAACAAACAAATAAAAACCCTCTCCCATTATTTGTGTATTTGCTCCATTTTGAGACACTCCTATAACACTTGGCCAGGCTGTTACAATTTTGCCTCAGCCTTTACGTCCTGCTTTCATGAACCTATAGATCAGCCAGTGATGAAATTGCAGGATCTTCATGGTCTTTTCTGAGCATGCATCCTGATCTGAGCCTGTACTGACTTTCTAAATTCCTCAGTGTACATGGGTGCCTTTGAATGCCCTAATTTTTCAAAGAAACTCTCTCTAGCTTTTCTCTTAGGCTTTATGAGATCTATTGTGTGTCTTGACTATAATCTTTTGCCCAGGCAGCTGCAGGTTTTTCATTTGCCTTACAATGTTTGTGAGCACTGCCCACGGCTTTTCCACCCTGTGTGAGTTCCAAGTTAGGCAAACAAACACAAGTGCCTTGAGTCAGTTCTTCAGGAAGCCCACAGATGGGTTAGAACAAACACAATAATTTGTAAATAAGGTCCACTCTGCTCCCTCTGGAATCAAGAACCAGAGTCCCGTACTGGGAACACAGGCTGCTATCTTCAAGACTGCCACCAGGTCAGAGAAAAGGTGAGGCAAGGGCAGGCAAACATGCCACAAAGCTTTCCTACCATTTTAAAGTCGCCTTTTCTTTGATTCAGTATTCACTTGGTTGCTGTAGACCTTTGACTGTTTTCCAGAGTTTTGACAATGTTGGTTCTGACCGTTTCTGGGTTTTGTTTTGTTTTTTATGTATCTGCAGAGGAATGGGAGTTTGGAGCTGTCTGCTCTGCTGTTTTGCTGACATAAGTTCCTTGCTCCTGCCACAACCAGCATGATTGTAGGAGTTCCATTAGATCATTTACATACCAAAAATTTTATTAAAGCAGGATCCATAAATGAACATTTTGTTATAATACACAACTTATCAGTATTGGGGGGGAAACTCCCCATCTAGTTTGTCCACAAATCATGTCAGCTTTAGTTGTCACCTCTCCCTGGTCACTTATCTCCTGTCTACATTTTTGGCACTTCTGGCAGGGAGATGGCATGAGCAGAGGATAAGCACAAGGGCTCTGAAGTCAACACATATGGTTTGAATTGGGCTCCACCATTTAGTAGCTTTGCAGTCAAGGTGAAAATCAAGTGGTTTTACCTTTATGAGCCTCAGTTTCCTTGTTGGTAACAGAGGAATGTGAATCCCTGTCTCACCAATGTGAGATTCTGATGAGCAAGTGCATGTAAAGTAATTAACTCCATGCCTACACACAGTCAGGGCTCTGCAAGCATTAGTTCTTATTGCTCCTGAGGAAGGCTCATTGGGAAGGGGAGGTGCAGGCAACCTGGGCACTTCTGGGGAGCAGCAGGCTATTGGGTCTGGTTGGAGGAGGATGTGCAACAAGAGAGTCCAGCCTGTCTCATCCTTGGCAACAGGAAGCCAGTGAAGGTTTTTGAGCTAAAGGATGATGAGATCTGGGATGTACCTTAAGAGTCCAATTTTGGAAGAAGAAATTTAAGAAGGAGAAATGGCAGGGTGTGGGGTGGAATGAACTATTAAGAAATATTAAGCCAGTGGCTGGAAATTACGTTCTGGAGTTTGGAAGAAAGATGAAGGCAGGAGATTTGAGTCAGGAGTAGCTATGACTTTAAATGACTTTTATATGCGATGAACTTCCAAATTTATGTCTTTAATCAGGACCTCTCGTAGCCACTGGCATGTTGAGTAGGCATCTCAGACTTAGAATGCCCCAAATTTCCAGCTAGACCCCTAGCACTCACCCCCACCAGCAGCTCTGCCCACTTTCCCTCTCCACTGCTCACAGCAGCTCCATCTTGCAGTTTCTCAGGCCAGACACCCTGCAGGCACCTCTCACTCCTCTTTCCCTTACACTCCCTGTTTAGTCTGTCAACACAATTTGTCAGCTCTGCCCTCAAAGTGCGCCCAGAATTAATCCCTCTTAGGCCTCCTGACTACCCCTTCTGCATTTTTTGTCCACCCGCCATCATCTCCTGCCTGGATTACTGCCCTGGCCTCCTGACTTCCCTGCAACCCTCATCTGCTTGCAGTCTGTTCTCAGTACCACAGCCAGCTGATACTGGTAAACCTGAATCACATGAAACAGCATGACCTTTACCCCTGAGAACATTCCAGGGGCCCCCAGCTCACTCAGGGGAGAAGCCAAAGGCTCACATGGCCCTCTAGGCTCCTTATGGCCCCCCTCATCTCACCCCCTCCTGCTTCTGCCTATCCTCTCTCTGGCCCGCTGCTGCAGCCACAGCCACAGCCACCTCCTGCAGTCCTTCAATGATCCTAGCCAGCTCCCACCTCAGGGCTTCACAGCCGCTCCTCCTGGAACGCTCTTTCCTACGTGGTCTTCAGCTTCATTCTCTCAGTCTCAAGATATTCCTCAAAAGTCACCTTCATGGGCAGGCCTTCCTTGGGCATCCCAACAAAAATGTCAACACTTCCCTCTGCCTCCCTCTTCCTGATCTCCCTTCCCTCCTTATTTCTTCTTCGTGCTCGTAATTACCTACCTCAGCACGCACTCACCTGTATACCTTGTTACCCTTCTCCCCCACTTGGAGGCATGCTTTGAGGAGGGAAGGGGCAGGAGTTCTTTTCTGGTTCTGTTCTCTGCTGGGTACCAGCCCAGAGCTGTGCCTGGCATATTGTAAGAATAAACATTAGTTAAGAAAATCAACCTGCGTAAAGCCGAATGCTAGAACCACAGGAGGCAAGACTGTGGAGGAAGCAAGGAAAGACAGGACTGGAGATGGCAGGATGACGAGACAGCCCCCCGAGGGCAGGGTGTGTTAAGAGGAGCAGCCTGTGGAGGAGCAGGGGCAGAGGGAGGAGAGAACTGGAGGCATAAGGGGGCAAGCGATGGTATTTCAGGAAGAAAATTACCAGTGGGCTCCAAACTATTGAGTAGAGGTGATTTCTAGGAGAGAAGAATTCATGGCTGATGAAAGACTGAGAAAAAAAGTATTTTCCTAATTTACCCTCGGCGGGAGAGTAAATTGAACTGTCTCCTTTAGAGGACAACTTGGCAGTGTCTGTTAAAATGTGATCATATACTGTAGAATCCAGCTGTTCCATTTCTCAATATCTTCCTTACAAAAGAAAAAACAAACCTCACACACGCACTAGGATGCATGCTGTGAATGTTTTCTACAACATTCTCAGTGATAGCGAAAAATTGGAAACAATCAGAAAAAGGAATGGGTAAATAAATTGTAGTGCATACATCATGTAAAATCCTACACAGCGCTGAAGAAGAATGCAGCTACTCTATGTGTGTGACAGGGCTGGGGCACACGATGCAGTGCGAAGGGAACAAAGCATGGTCCTGAATGCCATGGTCTTACTGCCACTGAAAAAGACAGAGGGAGAGAAGAATTAGGGGTCATTTTTAAAATGTTGTCCTTTTCTATAATTTTAAAGTTTTTTTAAAAAAGAATTATGAATCTTCATTACATTGATAACTTGATTTTTAAAATTTAGAGATCAAAAAACATATTTGTTTTTACCATCAAAAGTATTTTAAAGAAACAAGAAAGGAGGTGGGTCCGAGAGGGATGGGGAGCGCTGGGAAGCCATTGAATGTGCGATGGTTTCCTGACCTCTGAGAGGGCAGGCTCTGGACATGGTGAGCTGAAGGCTTCCCTGCAGGAGGTGAGCGGGTGGAAACACAGCAAAAAGCGAAGGCAGCAGGCGCAGGCGGCTCTTCCCACAATAGGGGAAGGGAAGAGTATTTGGAGAAAGAGCAAGAGGAGCATTTTTATGGCTGAAGGAGACTTGAGGGTTGCAAGGTATCAGTAGGTGGTTGATTTGTAAAGTCAGTTCTGTGTTTCGATGAATGATAAGTCATGTAATACCGGCAGCCAACAAGGGCCAGGGTGTTCACCGCAGCAAAGCAGGGAGCATCTGCACCCCCCACAACTTTAGATCCAGCACTCACCGCACAGCAGGCAGAGAGTGGTACCTTTGCAGGCCCTCCTCTGTAAAATCTACATCTGAATTCTATGTGTTTCTTTTAAAATTACAGCTCTTTATCATTTCCCGAAGCCCTGCTGGCTTTAGAAATAGACCTGATCTTTTCTGAACTTACCATGCCTTTAGCAATCTGAACATTTTTGTTCTTTCTTTATTATCCATGAATTATAATAACTCAGCAAAATGTTTCCACTATGGCCTCAATGCTGGTGAAGCTAAACTAATGCTTAACAAAAAGTTCTAAGTAATTTCCCTGGCCACACTTGCCCCTTGCATGCTCTACTTAAGTTTGCCAAATGACCCACTCAAAGGGCTTGGAAGGAATTGAAACCAATCCATAAAATAGAATCCACCCCACGTAGCTGAGACACTCTGTGTGCCATTCTCCTGTGCTAGCTATGCATCAGCGGCCCTTGCGCGGGGGCGTGTGTATGCCTCTGTGCTGAGTAGAGGAGGAAGAGAGGTCTGTTTACCTCTACTTCCTGACCAGCGGCATTTAAATCATTCGCAGATGGTGTGCAATTCCACCAGCACCGGCAAGGAGGGAGCCTTTTCCATGTCCCTTTCGTTTATTTAGATCCCCCTTGAAGAATGAGGTGCCACTTCAAAGAGGCAGGCGGACTGCAGGTGGCCTTATAGCTTCTGGTTGATTTATGCTGGAGTTTACCCAGTGCCTTCGCACAGGCTTTGTTTCAGGGAGTATATTTATCTGACCTTTCTTTGACTAGACAACCCCACAGCAGCTCATGGGAGGAAATGGGTGCTCCGTGTAGAGAAGTGGCATTTGGATGAGCTGCAGGAATTCCGGGGTGTCTAGTGTTTGATCCCTTAAGCCTGCACTGGCCACCTTAGAGCCAGCTCAACACCTCCCAGAGTGATGGGAAGGGAATGTCCTGGGGCTGAATATTCAATGTAGACTCTGAGGTAGCTTGTTGCTTTAGCAAGAATCAGACTTTGGTCACTCTGTGGGTCCAAAAGTGTCGTGGGCAGTGCCCAGGGCCATTCTGTGTTTGCCTCTTCAGTGAGCCTGTATTAAAACCAGGCACTTGGAGATAATTCTGGTCAGTGAGGAAGACACATGCCCTTTAAGAGCACGAGAGCCTGTGCTTTGCAACCCTGTAGAGGGCAGAGTGAGGAGTGGTGTGTCTCTTAAGAGGGTTTCTTCCTGTTGGGCTTCATTTACTCGAAGATGAGGTGGACCCCCATTATTCGGCACCCCTCACCTCACTAGGGTGAGTGATTCGGTGGATCAATTCCTGTTTCTGAGCTACACCATGCCGTATAAGTGCCACTGTCCTCTTAAACGCCAAGCTCAGATGCCACGTGAGGCTTAGTCAGCAGGCCCTGCAGGAGGGCCAGGGGCAGGCTGCAGTGTGCTCACCTCCTGGGGCCTCCGCCGGTAGGGCTGCTCCTTGCCCACAGTCCATGCACCCTCACTTCTCCAGGCCTTAGAGAGTTGGCACTGGGTGTTAACTGCCGAGTGGCAGCACCTTGCCTCACAGGTGGAGGTTGGGGGGGCGGGTGTAAGGTGGGAATGGAGAAGTTGTTTTGCTCCTGATTTCTTCCTATCAAATTGAAGTCCATCCTCCAGGAGTGTCTTCAGACAAATGCAGCTCCGCCGTCCTGAGGGATTGCTGCTGAGGGAGTGTGGGATCCCAGAAATCTCTGCCCATGGACTGCCTTTATGTCTCCCTAGATGATCAGCTGCCTTTCCACACGAGCTGGACTGCTTCATTTAAACAAGTCGTGGGTCCAAGCTGAGTGCCTTCTTCAAAGACGTTTAAGAACAAGACACTTAAACAGGATGCAATATCATAAATATGCCAATGAAAAAGATGCAGGCATTTTTTTAGAGACGCATTAGCTGACACGGGTCAATTAGGGCCTCCTATGGGTACCCAGGGAGTGCTGTCTTGTTAATGGAGATCCTTGCTGAGTCTCTTTCTGAAGTTCCTTTCCAGAAGTGAAATTAAAATCGCGCAATTAAAATGTTCACAGTTGGGGCTGGATGTTCTTGAACTGATTGAAAGATGAAGAAGTGGACACACCAACGTTTTGAAACAGCAATTGTCTCTGTAATTAAATGCAATTAACTGACATAACTGTTTGCTTTACTCCGTGTAAAACTGATTGAAATGGCAAGACTTTAAAGAATATGCCCCCGTCTGTTTTCTCTTTCCATCCTAAACAAAGTTCTCACCAACATATGAAGACCAACAAAGGTAATGATCGGCACACCCACTCTAATATTGATGTTATGGGTTAAATATATCCAGGAAACTGGGGAGAAATACATTGGAAAAAATAGAGCTCTAGGCTGTCCAATGTACATCATTTCTTCTAATCCACACACCTTTGCATTTCCACAATAAAAAGATTAAATCTAACAATTATTCCATGACTGTTCTTTGGGGAAGGAGCCATTGAATGCAAGTGATAATCAAAATGCAGATTCCAAAGATGAGAATAAAAAGTTAGTTCATTAGCTTTTCTAAAAAAGATTTTTTCAGATTATTATAGGCGATCTGGAAAATGCTGAAAGAATAAAGAGAAAAAAGTTTCCCATAATCTCACCACAGACAGATAATCAATAGGTATTTTCTTCATTCTTACATACATATTTGAATTCATATTGACTATATATTTTAAACATGTATTATATATATTTGTATCCTAAGTTTTTGCTTATATTGCATGTATTTTTCTTGCCATTAAAAAAGTTCACGAACATTTTTATAAATGTCTAAATAAAATCTCATCACATGGACATTCCACCGTTTATCTGGCCATCCTCTCATTATTGGATATATAAGTTATTCACAGTATTTTGCTGTCATAATAATGGAGAAAAGACATCTTGTTGCAAAAATCTGCCTGTATTTTTTTTCCTTAGGAAGCTTTCTTTTAAGTGTAATTTCCTGGACTAAAGATTAGAATCATTTTTTGAGGCTTTTGGTAGGTACTGCCAAATTGCCCTCCAGAAGGTGTTCAATTTGTACTTTCATCAGCAGAGTAAGAAGTTGCCTATTCCCCCAAGTCTTCTCCAGCACTGAGTGTGGTCTCTATAAGATTGAGCCTCTGGAAAGTCCAATAGCCCTTTACTAGAGGAAGCTCATTGTTTAACAGATCACCTTGGTGTAGGACAAACAGCAACTGAAACCTGAATTACTCAGGCCTCTGGCTGTGCTTCCCAGCAAAGGTGAGGGCACCTGGGGCCAGCACCCAGAAAGTGCCTACCAGGGCAGTTGAGTGATACCCATGAGCAACTAGATGGCAGGCAAGCTACTGTCATCATGAGGACTGCTACCAGTCAGGTTAGTTTGAAGTCTGACCCCATGTCACTCACCTCCTTTTCTGTCCTTCCCAGCTGTGTTGGCCATAGATGGACATGAGGTCATCCTAGAGAAGATAGAAGACTGGAATGTGGTGGAACTCGTGGTGAATGAAGAAGTCATCTTCCACTGCAACATTAAGGACTTCGAGTTCGGTAAGCCCTTTGGCGATGCTTCCAGCCAGCAATTTGCCTCCTCTGAGGAGTCCCTCAATTTCTAGTTGAAATGATCAGTGTATCATGCCTGGATTCAAATTGGGTTTCTTTCTGAGTTTGAAACTCGTACTGAAAGCCCTGTGCTTTCAGTGGCACACAGAGGAGAGTATCCAAAACCACACAGTAAAGTGTGTGATGCTCCGAGTTTCCCCAAACATTGGAAACAGGAAGGAAAATGAAGTGAAGCCCTGGACTTCAAGGGATGTGATGGAATTAAGGGATAACAGGTTTTTGTACTTTAATAATATGTATTCTGTTATTATTTGCTTTCGAAGCTGCTTTTGTTCCACTTGTTTATTCTATCTAGACTTGCTAAGACACTTAGAGTTGATATGCCAGCAGTGCATGACACTATCAGCAACATTCAAATGAGAGCTTCTGGCCTGGCAGGCTGGCACCGTGCGTGCCTCTCTGTGCTCAGAAGTTAAAGCTTTGCAATCCACTAACACTCTATTAAAAACTAGTTAACATTTTACCAGCCCATGGCCTTTGAAAATGCACTCTGGGTGGAAGCCATAGGTATGTCTGATATGATAACAAATTGTATATAAAGCTAACCAAAAGACAATTATATCTGTTTCCCTAGGAGGCGATGGTAAACTAGACCCACTGTGTGAAAAGGCCAGGATAGCCGTGCTGAATGCCTACTGATCTCCTCATGGAACAGGCATCTCAAGTCGGCACAATAGCAGCTGCCCCAGCCATTCTACGATGCAGGCAGAAGTGGCTGTGCCACGGTGTGGACACTGGGCTCAACTAGTCAGAACAGGGCAACTCGGGCCTGACCTCCCGCTTACACAGCCTCAGGATTCTCACCTGGCTGCACAGGAGCCCACAGAAATAATAAAAACCACATCATTTATAACATGTCTCAGTTTCAACCCATGGGGAGAGCCCTCCAATATCAGGTACACATTGAGCTGAAGGAAACAATAAAATGCAATCAAATAACAAGGTGCCATTCCTGACTAATAACACATAGTTGCCAGAAGCATCTGAGATTCCATTGTTTAGTACTCAAAGAGCTCAGAACAGGTAAAATTAAAGAGAGGTTGGGGGAAGAGTGGGAATAAAGGCTTTTGAAAGTCTGAACCAAAAGCAAATGTTAATATTTGGAAACCTTGCTATTCCTACAGATTTATTTCTGACTCCTGAGGGAATAAATATTTTAAATTGCTATTATAAAATTAGCTGAAATCAAATCTTCAGTTTCTCTCATCTAAAACAAGAAAATGATCTGCCTTCTTTTGCATTAAGATCGTCTGAGGAGGGCGCGAAAGAGTCCTCAGCAGAATGTGAGATGGTTCCCTGGTCCCTCTGGAGTAGAACACAGCCCCATAGAGTTAAAGAGGGTTTTCACTATGTTCAGTGTGAAAATCAGTCATGTCGAAATGTTATTTTTACTTTCCACTCTTATGCACCAATGTGTAGTATATATTCTTAACTATAGAGTAACGGAGAGGTGGAAATGCAGATACTGATCTAATGACGTCAAATGGGAGGTCATGGTAAGAAGGCCTCACACATACAGGAGAAAACCAGATTCCCTAACAGAAAACTCTGGACCCGGGGCACCTGTGCTGAAGGAGCAGGGCTTTCAGGATCACTCAGAGACCTGCGGCTTCGCCCCCTCTGAGAGCAGTCCTAACCATCGCCCCAGGCAGCCTCAAACCCTCCTGCACCCCAGAACTTCAAAGGCCACTGGGGACCATGAAACTGCTTGCACAAGTTCCTTCTAACACAGGACAAAGTAGGGGATATAATTTTTAAAACCCCAGCCCAAGCTTCACTTGTCAGAGTTGATTCAGGGATTGTGAATCACTTAGAACTCTATGGAACTATTTAAGCATCTCCTTACTGAGAAACTGAGGCTCAAAAAAGATTCTTCCTCCCAGTGTCTGGTGCCGGTTTTCACATATCTTTTGTAACCCTACATTTAGTCCCTTTTTTCAAAACCCAGTTTAAGTTACTATGGATGTAGCATTCAATCTTTGTTTCCATATAACATTTTACTACAAGAGAAATCCATTCTCATTAAAGAAAAATGGAAAAATACAGGTAAAAATACAGTACAACTTTAGTAACATTTTTATATATTTCAATTTGGGTTTCTTCTATTTATGTCTGAATATTCATAAAGAGATAGACATATAGAAATTGACTTCATCCATTTGAGATTTATGCACAATTTTGTAAGTTTTTAAAAATTTTTCAACTTTTATTTTAGATACAGGGGGTACATGGGCAGGTATGTTGAATCTTTTTTTAAACGTAACATTTTACATAGAGCCTCTTCCCGCATGATTTGTTGACTGTCTGAGCATTTTGTCTTGAATCAGGAAATCTCTCCCTTGAGCTGTGATTTCTACTTTCATGGCCAAAACTTTTTCAATGCTGAGAACTGAAATTGCTAGCTTCCCCTGTCTGCATTTGGAGTGGGAACTTCATCTCCAAACACAGTGGAATCCTGTCTCCTCTAGCCCTGCAACCCCGGCGTTAAACTGGTACCAAGTGCTTCCCTCAGCAGCCCCATGCCCTCCTCCAGCATCCGCCTCAACCCCGCAGGTTGTATTTGTGCCTTCAGAGTAGCACTACAAGCGAAGAAGACCTGCCCTCCTTGGCTTCATGACCAGAGCTGAAGGGCAGGTAAGGCGAGATAGTACACGGATTCTAAGAAATACCGGAGAAGCTTCTGGGAGATTCCTGTGCCCAGAGCCCTATGTTTCAGTTTGGATCAGAGGCAAATGATGTCTGAATCAGCATTGCTGGGAAAAATCACAGAGGTTTCCTCTGAGCAGTGGGATTGGGGGGTGTGGGGGGCAGGTGAGGTAGAGGGAGGAGGTTTGCAGGGCTATTCTGCCTTCCGTATTGTAAATGTTTTTAGTGGTGGAATTGATTTTCACTTTGTATGTAAGTGTGTGTTAGGGGTACTTTTCAGATAAAAACTTAAAATCAGGGCCGGGCACTGTGTCTTTTGCCTGTAATCCCAGCACTTTGGGAATCCAAGGTGGGTGGATTTGTTTGAACACAGGAGTTCGAGAGCAGCCTGGCCAACATGGTGAAGCCTCATCTCTACAAAAAATACAAAAATTAGCCAGGCCTGGTGGCATGCACCTGTAGTCCCAGCTACTTGAGGGGCTGAGGCAGGAGGATCACCTGAGCCCAGGAGCTAGAGGCTGCAGCGAACCTAGATCACGCCACTGCACTCCAGCCTGGGTGACAAAGTGAGACCCTGTCTCAGAAAATAAAATAAAGATTTTGACATAGAAGCCAACTGTCTATGGCCTTATCCTCCTCTGTCACTGATTAAGAAGAACTTACTCTATGGAAATCTCTGAAGAATGTGCTGTCATCCTCCTCCTTTGCCTCCCTCTCTCGAGCACGCACCTCCCTGCCCAGAAGCAAGAGACACAGCTTGCTCCCCATCAAAGGCAAAAGTGCCCTGTGCTTCAACGTGCTAGACATTCGGGCACCTTCATGCTTTTAAAATACCACTGATTAAATCACATTTTAAGTTTTATAAGATGTCAAGTCAATGTCGTTATGATTAACATGTAAAGAAAGTGTATTTTAAAATAAAGTTAGAAGCATAGCTGTGTCTTAATTGTTTTTGTTTTTGAGACAGTCTTGCTCTGTCACCGAGGCTGGAGTGCAGTGGCACGATCATGGTTCACTGCAACCTCTGCCTCCTGGGTTCAAATAATCCTCCTGCCTCAGCCTCCTGAACAGCTGGGATTACAGGCACTTGCCACCAAGCCCAGCTAATTTTTGTATTTTTAGTAGAGACGGGCTTTCTCCATGTTGGCCAGGCTGGTCTCCTGACCTCAAGTGATCCACCCACCTCGGCCTCCCAAAGTGCTGGGATTACAGGCATGAGCCACACCAAGCCTGGCCCTTAATTGTCTTTAAATGAAATTTGGAGTCTCTAAACTTTTTCCATTTACTTCTAAAATTTAAAAAGAATAGATTTTCAAGGGGCCTTCCTGGGCTCCTCCCTGGGGCCTTATTGGCTATATCTGCTCCCTTGGTAGGATAGCCCTTAAAATCTGATGATTGGCTGGAGGCTGTGGCTCACGCCTGTAATCCCAGTGTTTTGGGAAGCCAAGATAGGACATTTGCTTGAGGCCAGGGGTTCCAGACCAGCCTGGGCAACATAGTGAGACCTCATCTCTACAAAAAGTAAAAAATTAGCTGAGTGCAGTGGCATGCACCTGTAGTCCCAGCTATTTGGTAGACTGAGGTGGGAGGATAGCTTGAACCCAAGAGTTCAGGGCTTCAGTGAGCTACAATCACACCACTGCACTCCAGCCTGGGTGACAGTGCGACCCTGTCTCAACAAACAAACAAAAAAACCTGACAATCCTTGCAAGAGGGCCATATACAAGGGAACTGTGTGAAAAATCAGCTCTCCAGGTAGGTTGCTGGGACATCTCAGTGGTGCGGAGACGAAGGGAGGACTGAACACATGGTGCTGAGGGAGGACTGGACACATGTCCTGAACAAAATCACACTGGGATTTGTTACTCTGGTCCCCTGCTTCAGACATTCATCCCCAGCCCTGCAAGCATTACAGTTAGAGAAAGAGAACATCTCAACTGGTGACAATCAACAAATGCCCTGGGGGTGTAAGGTTTCCACTAAAAACACAGCAGTTGGCCAAATCCAGGTAAAAGACAAGAAAGTGCTAGCCCAGGTCTCGGGCATAAGGCATGTGGAACTATTCTTCCCAAACTGTCTGAATATTGAAAATGCTGGTGGAAGGGAGCTTCCTATGAGACAGTGGTGTAATCAGGTGCTATAGTGGCAGCTGTGAGTGGATGTTCCCACTCATAGGACGGGGCACTGCACTTCTCCCCCATGCAAATCAGAGCACACACCCGAGGCCTCCGAAGTCAGGCAGCAGCAGACTGAGGGCACCATGCTGGTGTAAGACAACAACAGGGTGGACAGCGTAGTGAGTGCCAGGGACGTGGGGAGCAGGCAGCTAGGCTAACAGCGGTGGAGGCAGCTCAGCTCTAGTGATGTTGCTGTGCAGGGTATCAATCTTCTGAATTGTTCCAGAAAAGCTGGAAATCTGGATTTTTACTAGAAACTTTTGGTTTTAAAATGTTGGTTCAATTTTGCTTTTTGGCCAACAGTAAAATTTTACTGAAAGGCATTTTTAAAATAGCCCAATAATATGTCAAGATTTATCATTTTTCTTTCTCTTGTTAACTTTTTGTTTTGGTGGCTCAATCTTTTTTTTTTTTTTTTTTTTTTTTTTTTTGACAAGGCCTTGCTCTATTGCCCAGGCTGGAGTGAGTAGCACAGTCATAGCTCACTGCAGCCTCAAACTCCTGGGCTCAAGCAATCCTCCTGCCTCAGCCTTCCGAATAGCTGAGACTACAGGTGCATGCCACCATACCCGGATACTTTTTCTTATTTTTTGGTAGAGATGGCGTCTCCTATGTCACCCAGGCTGGTCTCGAATTCCTGGGCTCAAGGAATCCTCCTGCCTTAGCCTCCCAAAGTGCCGGGATTACAGGCACAAGCCACCACACCCAGTATGGTGGCTCAATTAAAAAAAAAATTGGTGCCAACTGAAAAACCAAAACAACCACATTTGTAGCCCGTTACTGTGATGATCACCTGCTCCTGATCAAGGAGCATGGGATGCTCCTTGCAGGGGACACTCCAGTTTACACCTTTGGTCTGAGAGTCATTTTCCACATTAATTCCACCGTCACCCTTCCCAGAAGGCCCCTGGCTCTCCTGACCACAGCTATAGTGTGTGCAGACTACTCTTGTTTTAATGAAACCACTTGACCCAACCATTTGGTTATGTAAATGAAAAAGCAAAGACTATTTGCAGATCTATGAAATAAAGACATTTGAGAAGCTAAGACCTAAAAAGCCTGATTGTTCTGTGATCAGGTACAAGAGGGCCCAGCTGTAGACAGAGCTCATCCCCCAGATCAGGTTGCCCGAGGGGAAGAGCCTCCAGGCAAGATGTGAGCCTACTTTGCCTGCATGGTCACAGGTCTTTGTGAGCGTGCATGTCCCTGTTCTGTGGATGTTCTGTTTAGAGGAAGTTAAGAGCTGAGACCCAGCAGACTCAACAATGGTGAGTTAGCCCCTCCTCACATGGGAGGAACCTGTCAGGTGAGGCTTAGTCCAGACCGCACCACCGATGTCTCCATAAAAAATACTGAACACCAAAGCTTCTGACTCCAAGGAATCCATTGGCATGGCAGTCCCTTGTCAGTGGACTCCAGGCCCCATTCCCATGTTCTGATTTAATGGGTCTGGGAGGGACCCAGGAATCTACTTCTTTCACATGTGAGCCACCTGATTCCAGTGCATCCAGGCCAAATGCACTGAGAGAAGTGGCATCAGGGTGTTAGGACAGGACTATATTGTCCCTGTAGGTAGCAGTGGGCATTTCCCCCCAAGAGGAATGAAGCTACCCTCTGTCAGTCATTCTGGGAAGTGCTAGGAAGGTTATCCCCCACCCAGACCAGGGAAATGGGATGTTTCTTCCCTCTGGGCCTCATGTTCTTGGGCCTGGATTCCAGGGACACTAGAAAGGCTTGGAAATACTCTGGGTTGGCGGTTGTGAGAGAGGCTGGTCTCTAGAGTATGGCCAGTAAACCATGGGCATGTCCACTTCTCCCTGATTCTCATATCTTTCTAACAGTCACAGTACCACTGGAGCTGTGATGTGGAGAGGTCAACTCTTTTGCTAGATCTGCACCTACTCCTAGGGTGGAGGAAGGCCTGGGGGAAGAGAATATACTCCCAGGGTGAGCACAGCAGCAGCAGCAATGGCCTTCAGAGTCTCACCCTGGAACCTGCTGGAAGTGAATCCAGGCAGTGTGGACTCCCAGAGCCCAGAACTATGAGGGAAACCACTGGGCATGCAGCCCCCATCCCTCCTGTCCACAGTAAAAGCACATTAGATGATGCAGGCTGGTCCTTTGACCACACAGGAGGACTCTTTTGAGCAAACTTGGGGTTTTATTGCTAATCTGCCACTTGTACCCTGAACCAAGAAGAGCCAGGCTGCATTTAGGATATATATATATGTATATATATGCACATAAATGATGTGCCTTTATTGACATATCTATTTATTAAAATCTGCATTTACATTAGTGGGTCTTTTTCTTTGGATACAAAGCAATACAGGTACTCCTCACTTTACAGATAGGTACACTCCAGCGGAGGGCAGCACTCAAATGCGTCTCTTGAGAGAGAGGAGGGGAGTTGAGAGAGAGGGCACAGCTCCCTAAGGGTGTATCAGGTTTCAGCTCATTCAATCTGCAGACACTTTCAGCAGAGGCTGAAATGGTCACCTGGAGAGGGAACCTGCAGCTAACTGCCCCTCTATCACTGATGTGAGTGTGTGCTAAATGGGGGAAAACTAGGTTGAGAACCAGAGCTATATGTTTTGTACAAATTGCTGCGTTTTTTTAATTAACTTTTATTTTACACTTAGAAGTATATTTCTGAGCTGCTATAACTATTGTACTACAAATTGTTCCCCAAGTCATTGTGATTTTTCATACGTTTTAAGTCTGACCAGTGACCCAGACCTTATTCTACACACAGTCAGGGTACCCCAAATTTCTCACAGTTCCTCAAAGTAAACCGTAGTCTTTTCTCTGACTTCCTTGTGCTGCTTCCTCCTCACGGAAGGCCATGCTGTGTTCTCTGGTTGACAAACTCTTGCTCAGCCTTCAGGTCCCTTCTCACCTATCAGGCCCTCCTTGAAGCCTGCCCTGCCCTCCCACCACTCCCACCCCCGTGGCACCAGGGACGACCTTGGTGGAGCATCGCATGCCAGAGACACTGGCTTGCTGGTCTCTCCAGTGCCTCTGTGTGATGAGCCCATCAATGACGATCTCTTCTCTTTGCCTTTGTGCTCTGGATAAGAAGAGTCAAAATCAGCAGCATGTTGAATAATGGTGGAAGAAATAACAGTGGTTGGCCGGGCGTGGTGGCTCACACCTGTAATTCCAGCACTTTGGGAGGCCGAGGTGGGCGGATCACTTGAGGTAGGGAGTTTGAGATCAGCCTGGCTAACATGGTGAAACCCCATCTCTACTAACAAAAATTAGCCAGGCATGGTGGTGGGCGCCTGTAATCTCAGCTACTTGGGAGGCTGAGGTAGGAGAATCACTTGAATCCAGGAGGCGGAGATTGCAGTGAGCCGAGATTGCACCACCGCACTCCAGCCTGGGCCACAGCGTGAGACTCCGTCTCAAAAGAAAACAAAGAAAAGGAAGGAACAAAGGAAGGGAGGGAGGGAGGGAGGGAGGGAGAGACAGTGGTCAAAACCAGTGGGAAGTTGGGGTGGTTAATTGTATGTATCCAGTTGACTGGGCCATGGGGTGCCTAGGTATTTGATCAAACATTATTCTGGGAGTTTCTGTAAGGATATTTCTGGCTGAGATTACCATTTGAATCACTAGACTGAGTAAAGCAGATTCCACCCCCACTCAAGGTGGGAGCCTCATCCAGCCCATACCTCATCCAAATCTGAATAGAGTGAAAGGTGGGATTTGGAGAAATTTGCTTTCTCTGCCTGACTGTCCTCAAGCTGGGATGTTGATCTTCTCCTGCACTTGAACTGGGACTTACACCACTGGCTCTCCTGGTTCTCAGGTCTTCATATTTGGACTTAAACTACCACCTACTCTTGGGTCTCCAGCTTTCAGCCAGCAGGTAGCAGGACTTCTCAGCCTCCATAATTGTGACAATTCCATACAGATATAGGTTTAGCTATAGATGTAGATAGAGACTATATAGATATACATATAGATCTCCTATTGGTTCTGTTTCTCTGGCGAACCCTGACTAATACAGAAGTCAAGAATTGAGGCCGCTCCTCAGTCCCAGAGACCCTGACTCCAACTACCTCTACTAACCACCATCTAAGCATGGAGTGTTCTGGTCCATGATGTCTACCAAGTTCCAGCCACCAGATATATGTTGCAGGCATCTGGAAGGAGGAAGGGACAAAAAGAGGAGTTTTCCCTGCTCCCTTCTTTTTCTTTTTTCATCAGAGGCCTACAAGGACAGTGTACCCCGCCCCGCTCCCTCAAGGGGAGGGGGGTTGCCGGGGGCCTCCCACTTATTCTACACCTCTTGTGTCTCTTCACCATGCCAGACTAGAGTCAAGCTCAACAAGGTCTTCTTTCCCCGCCAATTCCTCCAAGACTTTTCCCTTGGCTGTGGTTTCACCGGATAGTAGATAGGGATAGTGAGAATTTCCACTTCATTAATTCATGCACATCACTAATTAGATGACAAGGCATTCAGCTACTTAAGAGAGTCATAGTTACTCCTTTACCTGAACTTCATTGAATTTCTTCACTTTGGCATTCAGAGCACTGGGCAGAAATTATATCGTATCAACACACGCCATGGGCCTTCACAACACCCCCTCCCTTTTAAGAAGAATTCTCAGAAGCCTCACATGAGCCTCCATTTGCATGACCAAATCTAGCTGTGAAAAGGACCGAAAATTGGAGCTGTTTAGCCAAGCAGCAGCGTTCTGCTAAAATATCTTATTAGTAAAGAGATGGAAGGAGTCCATGTAAGATGGCCAGCAGCCCCAGCCACATACTGGCACAAGGTAGGTGCTCACGGAGTGCCTGCTACATGCAGTGAAGGGAACTTCGTCACCACTAAGGGCTTGTGATGCCTGGTCTTGTGATAAACTGAGTGCTTTAGATCTGGGGACATTTCTAGACCATCCTAAAGCCCTCTCATCATAACTCCTTCCTCCTGCTGGATACAACAGGCAGACTCATCATAAAACATCAACACTCCCTAATTAATATGTAAATGTAATGCTATCCCAATAAAAATGCCAGAAAGACTTCTTGAAAACAAGACAACCTGATTATAAAGTTTATATTGAAATATGAACAATAGTAGCCAAAAATAGAATCGAAATCTAAAAATTGACAAACAGAGGAATGTAGTATATGATAAAGGGCCTCTCAAATCACTGGAGAAAAGCGCTCATTCTTAAAATGTGGTTAGGACAATTGGACCACCATCTGGAGGAGCGACGCCATTCCCGCCTGTCCTTATCCTACTATAAACTCCAGATGGAGCAAATACTTACATGTAATAAAGAAAATCACAAACTTGAAACCTTTCATAAACTTGGAAGAAAGAAGGCCTTCCTAAACATGATTCGAAACCCAAAGACATAGAAGAAAAAAATGATTAAATTCAACTTCATAAGAAGAAAAGTGGTTTTGTGTTTTTAAAAACAAAGCAAATCACATCAAAAGTGAAAATACTTGTGAAAGAAGGCATTTGCAACTCATATCCTTAACCTACAGAGAGCTCCCACAAATCACTAAGAAAAAGGCTAACAGCCCACAGAAAGAAGACAAAAATGTAAGGAGGCAATTCACAGAAAAGGAAACATAAAAAGTACATAAACAGAGGAAAATATGTTTAACCTCATTCTTAATAAGATAAATGCCAATTGAAACTGAGATACTAGGCCAGGCGCAATAGCTCACACCTGTAATCCCAGCACTTTGAGAGGCAGAGGTGGATGGATCACTTGAGGTCAGGAGTTTGAGACCAGCCTGACCAACATGGTGAAACCCTATCTCTACTAAAAATACCAAAAAAATTAGCCAGGCATGGTGGTGCACGCCTGTAATCCCAGCTACTCAGGAGGCCAAGGTGGGAGAATTGCTTGAACCCAGGAGGCAGAGGTTGCAGTGAGTCGAGATTGCACCACTGCACTCCACCCTGGGTGGCAGAGCGAGACTCTGTCTCAAAAAATAAAAATAAAAAAGGAAATACTAAAACAAAAAATGTTACAGGACTCTGTGTTGGTAAGGATGTGGTAAACAGGCACTTATGCTTGATAGAGGCAGAGTAAGTTGACAAAATGTCTACAGAGCAATCTGGCATTGTCAAAAAAATCTAAAGCATATATCTTTATACCTCCCTAAAGGGATTTGTTCTAAAGATACTATCTAAATCTATTCAACAAATTTATGTGCATACAAGGAAATGCTTGTAATAACAAAAGATTGAAAGCTACCCTGTATCACTAACAAGGGCCTGGTTAAATAAACCTGGTTCATTCATTCAATGAAGTCCTATGTGTCCAGTCAAAAGAATGAGAGAGACTTTTGGAGTACTGTTATGGAAAGCTCTCTAAAATATATTGCTAAGGTCAAAAAAGTATGGTGTGGAGGAATATATATACTGTATGATTTATGAAAAAATGAGAAAGAACATATGGGTATGCATTGAATCTGCTTAAAATAGCAAGAAACAGGAAGAAGCTACCTCTAGAGAGGGAGGCCTGGGGCGGCAGAGGGACAGCAATGAGCAGGAGATCTTTCACTATACATCCTTTTTACCTTTGAAAATTTGTATATATTATATTACCCATTCAAAAATAATGTTTTAAAAATAAGGCAGTTGTATTTAGATTGACAGAGAAGCCAGACCCTAGCATAGCAGAGGGCCATGGAAGATAGGAGAAACAGGAATTGACTGGAAGACTGTTTGGATTAATAAGATAATTCAGTTTGGAGAAAGATCCAAAAGCCACTTGCCTCAAGAAATACTGCAGGGACAACTGGATAGCCACAGGCAAAAGAATGAAGTTGGACCCCTACCTCACACCATATACAAAAATTAACTCAAAATAGATCAAAGACCTATATGTAAGAGCCAAAATTATAAAACTCTTAAGAAAAAAACCTACAGTTAAATCTTCATGACCTTGTATTTGGCAAGTGTTTCTTATATATTAAACCAAAACACAAAAGAAAAAATAGATAAATTGGACTTCATCAAAATTAAAAATGTTTGTCTTTCAAAGAACACCACCAAGAAAATGAAAAAATAACTCACAAAATGAGTTTTTAAAAATCGTATATCTGATAAAGTACTTGTATCTAAAATAAAGAACTCCTAAAGCTCAATAATAAAAGGACAAATAATTTAAAAACAGGCTAAGAATGGGAAAACCATTTCTCCAAAGAAGACATACAAATTATGACAAGCACAGGAAAAGATGCTCAGCATCATTAGAGGGAAATGCAAATCAAACCCACCATGACATACAATTTCACACCCACAAAGATGGGTTCTATCAAATAGTCAACAAGTGTTGGTTGATGGGGGTGTAAAGAAATCAGAACCCTCATACACTGCTGGTGAAATGTCAGATGGGCAGCCACTTTGGAAAACAGTCTGGCAACCCCTAAAAAAGTAAAACATTGACCCAGCAATTCTATTCCTAGTATATACCCAAGAGAAATGAAAACATATGCTGACACAAAAAGCTGTACACAAGTATTTATAGCAGCATTTACTGATAGTAGCCGAAGTTGGAAATAACCCAAATGTCCATCAACTGATGAATAAACAAAATGTGGTCTATCCATACAATAGAATATTGTTCCACCACAAAAAGGAATGAAGTTCTGATATATGCTACAACAGGCATGAACCTTGAAAACATCATGCTAAGTAAAGGAAGACCACATATTGTATAAGTCCATTCATATGAAGTGTCCAAATAGGCAAACATTTGGAGACAGAAAGTGGATTAGTGGTTGCACAGCACTGGGGGAAGGGGGACTGAGAAGATGAGGGCTAAAGAATAAGGTGTTTCTTTTTTTTTAACATGATGAAAATGTCCTATAATTGATTGTAGTGATGGGGTTGTACAAGTTCATGAACATAGTAAAATCCATTGAATTGTACAGTTTAAATGGATGAATTGTACATATGTGAATCCTACCTAACTACCAAAAAACGTCAGTTGCCTCCTCCCTCCAAACTATTTGAACAACATTAAAGGCACTGATGCAGTGTTTACATCTATTGTATGTACTGGTTTTGCAAAGATGTCCATATCACATTTACATGAACAATTTTCTGGTGTGTGTATAGTGTGTGCATACTCATTTGCACAAGCAAAACTATGCCAGGAAGAATATTCTTGCCCAGGGTTACCTGAGAGCAAGATGAGTAGGTAGAAGAACAGGAGGAAAACACTCCTTTACTCCTATGTTGTTTGATTTTTTTACAATGAGCACATGCTACTTTGTTAGCATACAACAAAAATTAATAAAAAACAAAAATTGAGCTCCTTTGCTGGCATTCATCAATGATCGAGCCCTGGTCACGAGCCTCACATGGACCATCTCAGATGTAACTCCTGTCCGCTAATCCTCACAAGAGCCCTACACACCCTACAGTGTTTTCTCCATTTAACAGGTGGGGAAACTGGGTCTTAGTGGAGGTGAGGGACCTGACCAAGCTCAGTCACACAGGAGAGAAGTGGCCAAGCCTGGGGGCAGAGCCCATATCCACAGGATGGACCCCAATGTTAAGCTTTCCCACTCCATCCCTTCCCATCACTGGAATGGGACTCAAGCTATTTTTGTAATTTTCCCAAAACTGACCTTAGGAAGTCTCCATCACCATAATCAATGACAAGCACAACCAGCTACAGTGCCCATATACAGTGAACCAGGTTCATGCAAAAATTCTCAGGTTTCACCAGAACTTAGGCAACAGCCTAAATAACACCAAATAAGATTCAGAGCATCTGGTGATCGAGCTCCAAGACTTGACTGATTCTTGTATTTAAAATGTTCCAGTCGTTTAGCTGTTCAGTGGAAATTCAGCATCACTGAGGAAATGGGTTAAATGAGTTAAATACCCAATTCATAATGGAAAAATATCTTAAACCACTTGTTGATTGTTGTCTTTTCTGAAGCAAGCAGTGGAGTGGCATGGAAGCCAGGTAGCACGTGGCATTTGAATAGTGTGTGCTTCTTGGGAACTGTCTTCAGAGGGATGTCCATTTTCCTCTGCTTTGAAAATGCTTCTGAGGCATCTAATAGTATCTCAGTGGTTTTCCTTAGAAATGAAAAAAAAAAACCCATTGGCCTCATTGTATTTTTAACTGTCTCAAAGTTTTTCTCAATTTGCTACAAACATTAGTGCTTTATAAGAAGGGTACCAGTATTAGTGCCTGGAGTTCTAAGTGTTTCCAAATGTATTTCTGTACACCACCCAAGTACTGGCCCATCTCCTGGTTCTGTTCATGTGTTCTCCCCTGCACACTCTATTGTCATATCCACAGCTTCAGCTCCACTTCCCAACGTCTTTCTCCAGCCCTGATTTCTTTGTTACGTGCTAGATCCCAAATCTCAATGGTTAAGTCAGGAAATGTTCATCTTCAGGCAGTTTAAGCCAGCTGCAATTGGCTTAAGAATATAGGAAATATATTGGTTTGTATACCTGAAAAGTCCAGCTACAGGCATAGGTGAATATGAGTGTTCAGTCGACAACAGCAGGACTCTGTCTCCATCTCTTGATGCTGCTTTCTTCTCTGTTGTCTTTGTTCTCAGGCAAGCTCACCCCAAGTAGTGACAAGAGGACCACCAGCAGCTCCAGGCTGACATTTCACCAGCTTAGCAGCCCGTGTGGGATGAAAGTTTCTCCTTTGCAACAGTTCCCACAAAAGACCCAGGACCTGACTTGTATTGTATTGGCCCAGATTGGATCATGTATCCATTTCCAAACCAATCTTTGTGACCTGGGTTGGCCAGGCCTGGATCACATGCTCATTTCTGGACTAGAGAAGAGGGGAACTCAGCCCTACTGAAATCGACAGGACAGATTGTGGGAAAGGGGTTCATTTCACAAAAGGTGGGTCTGTTTCCAGAATAAGGGTGAATAGATGCTGAGTCCCCCAAAACAAAAATTGTCCCACATCTCCTGAACCTCTCCAGCTAGATGTCCCACAGACAACCTGTGGCAAACCCAACACGATTCTCCCCAGCTCTGAGTCTCTACAACTGTATTCCCGTGTTGAAGTTATGATTGATGAACTACTTACTCAATTTGGGAACTTGGGGACAGCCCTCACCATCTTCTGAAGTGAACTGATCTGCCCTTTTCTCAACAATGCCAGTGCTTTCGCCCTGCTTTGGGATTTGGCATCTCTTCCCCAAGCTGTTTCACTGGATTCCTATCTCGTTACTCTGTCTCCATTATCTCCTCCTGCAAACCACTCGCCACATGGCTGCTAAAATCATCTTTCCCAAGCATTGATCTGCCCCTATTTCTTCCGTGTGCATTTATTTTTTGGCTTTCCATTGTCATGTTATACTTGGGGACCTCTCCACACTGTGAGTCTTGGTGGAAACAGAGTCTTGACATGAGCAAGTAACCCATGCTCCACCAGGGGAATGCACTGGCCCTAGACCTCAACTCTAGGGCTTGAGGCACAAGGATGGTAAGAGAAGGAATGATGTGTTCTGTGGCTCTAGCAGCGGCAGCTACATCCAGCTTCTGGGGTCAGCCAGGGCAATCATGCCAGCTACTACATCCAGCATCTAGCAAGGTTAATGGGGTAAGCTGCCGTTTCTGGCCTCGGCAGCATGACCATGGGCTCCTTCCAGGCCTGGTTTTGTGGTATGACACGGCCTGAACCTCTGGCTTCAGAGCCTCTCCTTGGGTCCCTGTATTTTATCCAGCCTGCTTCTCCAGCCTTCTAGGCCAGTCCTTGAGATCCTGGTTTCCTCTCAAACAATTCCTTTTGAGCCCATCTCAGCCAGAACCAGCTCTGTTGCTCACAGCTACAAACCTTGACCGAGACACTCCTGTGTGGTTTCAGGAGAAAATTTAAACTCTTCAGCCAGGCATAAGAGACCCTTTATAATCTGAGCCTCACTCACCTGTTCCCTGGCCCACTGCCCACCCCACAGCCCTAAGTGATTAGCAAAGCAGGCCTTTCACATTTACAGGCCTCTGCCCTCCTGGCATCCCCTTCTCCACCTGGTAAATGCTGCCCAACTCAAGCAGCAACTCCTACCATCATCTTTCCCCTTCTCCCTTCTCTCCCAGCAGAACGGTGGGCTCCCCTCTCTGGTTCCCTGCAGCCTTGCTCTGCATAGGCTCTGATGAATGCCTGGCACCCTATATCTGTGTGTGTGTGTGTGTGTGTGTGTGTGTGTGTGTGTGTGTGTGTGTGTGTCTTGGGAGGGTCATAGAGCTCCTCAAAGCAGCAGCATGTCAACTCCCCCACGCCCCACGTCTTTGTGCCTCCTACCCTAGAGCCCAGCATAGCACTTGTCCCATAGTGAGCCCTCAACAAACACACAGTTAACAAAGGATGGCAATCAATGCTCCATCCTGCCAGTCCTGGACACAACACCCAACAGTTGCTCGAGGGTCAGTGTGGCATTCTTACTTAATAAAACATGTTGGAAAATGTTTGAATGTCTCGGGGAAGAGTGCTTAGTACAAACTGTTGCAGACATTTCCATGGCATCTCTCTTGGGGATTATCAGTTGACTGGCTGGGAAAACTGTCTCCCTCAGGTTCTGGTGGCTGGAAGAGCCTTGTCACTGTGGAGCAGGGAAGACATGGCTGTCTCTTTTGGCCACTGTGGTGGACAGGGGCTGCTGTTGTCACTGCCTCCCTGCCTCTCCCCACTCTCAGACTATGTGGTCCCCTGGACTCCACACCTTGCCTTGTTGCAGCTGAAACTCGTGTCCAAACAGTCAGAGCACATCGCCCAGGCCACAGCAATCAGCTTTTCTTAGGCCAGTGTAAGTTAGACTTCTTATCACTTGTAATCAGAACTGAAATGTTTTTTGCTACATCAGCCACTAAACTCAACAGTGGGTGCCCAGCAGGATTAAGTGGGCCTCCTCTCATGCAGGAAAGGGGTGGCTCCCTGCAGCTCCTGGCACACCCAGCTCTAGTCCGGGACTTGAGTCCCCCACACCCCGCTGCAGTAGCTGATGGCTTTAGCTCCGCATTTGCCCCCTCACCCCCAGGCTCTTCTCTGTCTCACTCACCCCAGCCCAGCCCTTCCCTCCTTCTCCCCATTCCCGGGCTCTGCCTCCTCCCCCTTTTCAGGAGTAAACACTTTCCTGTTTTCTCCTCCGGCAGTTAATGCCTCCCTGTGTTTGATTCCAGGCAGACGTAGACCACAGTTCTGGAAACTTCACCCTGTTACCTGCTGTAAGCGAGGAAACCATGGCATGGGCGTCATGGATGTTCATGAGTTCTCAGCAACCTGTGAGCTAACAGGCCTTGCTATCCAGACTTTTAAAACTGTGTTTCAGAGAGTGAAGTCACTTGCCCATGGCCCCAAGGCTGGCTGGGGGCAGAGTCAGGGCTCAAACCCAGGTCTACATGACTCAGATGAAGCTGAGATGGGCAAGCAGAGTGCTGATGAGCAAAAGAGAGGCAGTGGAGGAGCCGAGAACACACAGATTCACTTCATGCGACGTGGGGAAGGTGCTAGAACATGTAAGGGCTTTTAGCCAAAGTACAGACATCTAAATTGTAGAGGTTGTCCTGAAAAAAAAAAATTGTAACTGTGAAATATTTGGGAAAATAGCCCCCTTTTCCAATATGTTGTTCAGTTTGTCAAAGTGACTGTTGCCATTTTCCAAACAGCTTGACTTGCATGTTATATGAGTTATGGCCCCTCCCATTGTGCTGCACGGACGGCTGCTGTGTCCTTCAAAGCACACATTTCAACAGGCTCTAAGATCCTAGCAAAAAAGCGCCCCAAATCCCTTTACTGCAGAAGACAACCTTGGGCACGCCTATGTGTGAGCAAATGCTTTGAGGGTTGCTCGAATGGAAGTATGTGTGTCATTTTATGGAACGGGGGCATAGGAGAAAGAAAAGATTGCTGTCTTCTTTGTCAACCACACAATATACACAGCTCAGGGGTGGGGATGCAGAGCCGGGATGTGAATGCCCACTCCCCTCTTGCTGTTTGTAGTATTGAAAACGTACTCAGCGTCTCATTCTCAGTTTTCTCACCTATAAAATGGGGGTGGCAATAACATGTCCCTCCTGAGGCTATTATGAGGATAAAATGAAATGCTGTAAGGAGCTGAGCCCACTGGCACACGGTTAAGCCAGCAGTAAATGTGAGCGACCATCATCCCAGCTTCTTTTGTTTAGGTTCTCATTTTTACTCAAAGGACATACATTGCTTTTCCACCAGGAAAAACATGAAGTTTGGTTTTTAGGATCATCTACAATAAAGCAGCAGCATTTTTTTTTTTTTTTGGCCTTTCCTTCTGGGCCCAGCAGTCCTGAGAAGGAGGTGACCGCAAGGTGTTTTCGTCTTACACTTCAGCTGAAGAGAGAGGTGACAGAACGCAGAGGCAGATAATGTGTAATGGAGTTCCGCCCCAGCCTCCAAATTTTGAGAATTCTTTCTCGTTATGCTGGAAATTTCCTTGGGTATTTAAAGAGAAAACAGCTCACATCATTCTCTCGCTTCCCCCATCTATGGAGAAAAGCCAGTGAGCCCCAACAGACCCGCATTGACTGACCTGGCAGGCACTGAGCCACCACCAAGGACCAAGCACTGTGTCGGGGCTCTGCCTGCACCGCCTCACTCAGTTCCCACCACAGCCTTATGAAGAAGCACCTCAGTCCAGAGGCAGCATGGCTTAGGGGCTCAGTATACGAACTCTAGACCCAACCGGCCGGGTGTGAATCCCAGCTGTGTGACCTTAGGAAAGTTACTTGACCTATCTGAACCTCAACATATTAATCAGTAGCATAGAAGTAAAGACATGCCTCATAAGGTATAGTGAGGGTTAGGTGGAAGGGATGGAAAACAATGGCAGCCCCCTGGTAAGGAATTGAAATTACTTGATAAATATCAGCTGCTATTATTGTTAGCACACCTACCCAGTAGCAAAGTAGCATGGGCCTCCACAGGTGTTCTGCTCAACATCCAAATCCCCTTCTTCTGGAAACCATACCCCAATTTTATTTGGAGGCTCCTCCCCCATTCATTGTACACAGTCTTGGGTAAACTGTCAATCAAGTTAACCCAAGAAAGACATGGATAGCCCCAAAAAATTGCCAATCAGATATTTTCTCTTGGAACTTGGCTGGGCACAGTGGCTCACCCATGTAATCCCAGTACTTTGGGAGTCTGAGGCAAATGGATCAGTTGAGGTCAAGAGTTTGAGATTAGCCTGGCCAACATGGTGAAACCCCATCTCTCCTAAAAATACAAAAATCAGCCAGGCATGGTGGCACATGCCTGTAGTCCCAGCTACTCAGGAGGCTGATGCATGAGAATTGCTTAAGCCCAGGAGGCAGAGGTTGGAGTGAGCCAAAATCACCCCACTGCACGCCAGCCTGAGTGACAGAGCAAGACTCCATCTCAAAAAAAAAAAAAATACATATATATATATATATATATATATATATATATATATATATATATATATCTTTGGGGCCAGAAACAGGACAGAAGTGCAATTTCTGACAGGTCAGACAAGTCAAGTAACTTTCCTAAGATCACACAGCTGGGATTCACACCCAGCCACTTGGGTCTAGAGTCTGTATACTGAGCCCCTAAGCCACGCTGCCTCTGGACTCAGTTGCTTCTTCATAAGGCTGTGGTGGGAACTGAGTGAGGTGGTGCAGGGAGAGCCCCGACACAGGAGTGGCAGTAGAGAAGCTGCAAGGATCCTGAGCACTGGCTCCAGGGCAGGGAAGGAACCCAGGAGCTTGGCTTTCACAGGGTAATAGGCCTAAAAATATCCCACATGAGGCAGAGGGCTTGCAGCAGTTTCTCTGCTTAAAACCAGTGTTGGGATGTGGATCTACTGGTCAGGAAATATGGCAAAAACAAACTCTGACCTACTACCTGGAACACTGGTTTATGTGAGGTTCTGGACTTAAAGAGGAGGCTGGATAAAGAACTTAATCAAGATCGCCTGCTGGCTTCTTGCCTGGGCCTAGCATCTGTCTAGCATCACCACAGAAGAGAATCCATAAAACTTCATTATAATGTTTAGTCCAAATGAGATGAGATGAGGCTTAGTAAAGACAACCACAAAAACGAAAAACTGATGCACAAGGCAGGAGAGAGAAGAGAAACAAAACAACACAAACGGCCTAAAACACCCCACTCTAAATAAGCCAGCAAATCAACATTCCAAATATAAGGGAGAATGCAAGTACTGAAAAAGACGGCCAACAAAGTCAACCTCGTCGGAACATGAGCTCACTCCAGACAAAATTAGGTTTATAAAACAATCTGACAAATGCTTCACAATTATTATAAGCTGCACCAAGAGATTTTTTAAACAACATCCATGAAAAATAAAATACTTTTAAACAGGCAGAAATGAAGAATGTATACTACAATGACAGATACCAAGGACATATGAACAATTTCAAAATCTTAGAAAAGTATAGTCATTGATATTTTTTAAAACTCACTAGATAGGATAAATTCTATATAGAAACTAATAAAGGAAAACATGACTGAATTGGAATATAGTCCTGGAGAATTCACCCATGACAAGACACAGAGACACAGAAAATAAAAGATTCATTTGAAAAAAACAGCTATGAGACCTGACGTCTACTTTGAAATGTTCTAACACCTATCTAACAAGGGTTACAGAAGCAGGGAATGAGAAAAATAGAAAAAAATACATATTTGAAGAGATAATAACTTAAACAAATATAGAATTGAAGAAAGGGTTCTCAGAGTACACTATGAATATGGAGCCAGGACAAAGAAAGATAAATCTACACCTAGAGAATCTGTAACAAAACTGAAGAACATCAAGGGTGAAAAAGGAAATGTTAGGCCAGGTGTGGTGGCTCACGCTTGTAATCCCAGCACTTCGGGAGGTCAAGGTGGGTTGATGATTTGAGGTCAGGAGTTCCAGACCAGCCTGGCCAACATGGTGAAACCCCATCTCTACTAAAAATACAAAAATTAGCGGGGCATGGTGTTGGGCACCTGTAGTCCCAGCTACTGGGAGGCTGAGGCATGAGAAGAGCTACTCCAGGAGGCGGAGGTTGCAGTGAGCCGAGATCACACCACTGCACTCCAGCCTGGGTGACAGAGCGAGACTCCATCGCAAAAAAATAATAATAAAGAAGATGGCCGAATAGGAACAGCTCCAATCTACAGCTCCCAGCGTGAGCGATGCAGAAGACGAATCATTTCTGCATTTCCAACTGAAGTACTGGGTTCATCTCACTGGGGATTGTTGGACAGTGGGTGCAGCACACCCAGCGTGAGCCGAAGCAGGGCGAGGCATCGCCTCACCTGGGAAGCACAAGAGGTCAGGGAATTCCCTTTCCTATCCAAGAAAAGGGGTGACAGACGGCACCTGGAAAATCGGGTCACTCCCACCCTAATACTGTGTTTTTCCAATGGTCTTAGCAAACGGCACACCAGGAGATTGTATCCCGTGCATGGCTCGGAGGGTGCTACACCCACGGAGCCTTGCTCATTGCTAGCACAGCAGTGTGAGATCAAACTGCAAGGCTGCAGCAAGTCTGGGGGAGGGGTGCCCTCCATTGCTGAGGGTTGAGTAGGTAAACAAAGCGGCCGGGAAGCTCGAACTGGGTGGAGCCCCCCGCAGCTGAAGGAGGCCTGCCTACCTCTGTAGACTCCACCTCTGGGGGCACGGCATAGCCAAATAAAAGGCAGCAGTAACCTCTGCAGGCTTAAATGTCCCTGTCCGACAGCTTTGAAGAGAGTAGTGGTTCTCCCAGCACATAGCTGGAGATCTGAGAGCGGACAGACTGCCTCCTCAAGTGGGTCCCTGACCCCCGAGTAGCCTAACTGGGAGGCACCCCCAAGTAGGGGCAGACTGACGCCTCACACGACTGGGTACTCCTCTGAGACAAAACTTCCAGAGGAACGATCAGGCAGCATTTGCTGTTCACCAATATCTGCTGTTCTGCAGCCTCCGCTGCTGATACCCAGGCAAACAGGGTCTGGAGTGGACCTCCAGCAAACTCCAACAGACCTGCAGCTGAGGGTCCTGACTGTTAGAAGGACAACTAACAAATAGAAAGGACATCCACACCAAAACCCCATCTGTACGTCACCATCATCAAAGTCCAAAGGTAGATAAAACCACAAAGATGGGGAAAAAACAGAGCAGAAAAACTGAAAATTCTAAAAATCAGAGCACCTCTCCTCCTCCAAAGGAACGCAGCTCCTCACCAGCAGTGGAACAAAGCTGGATGGAGAATGACTTTGACAAGTTGAGAGAAGAAGGCTTCAGACGATCAAACTACTCCGAGCTAAAGGAGGAAGTTCTAACCCATGGCAAAGAAGTTAAAAACCTTGAAAAAATATTAGACGAATGGCTAACTAGAATAACCAATGCAGAGAAGTCCTTAAAGGACCTGATGGAGCTGAAAACCATGGCACAAGAAATACGTGATGAATGCACAAGCCTCAGTAACCGATTCGATCAACTGGAAGAAAGGGTATCGTGATGGAAGATCAAATGAATGAAATGAAGCGAGAAGAGAAGTTTAGAGAAAAAAGAATAAAAAGAAATGAACAAAGCCTCCAGGAAATATGGGACTATGTGAAAAGACCAAATCTACGTCTGATTGGTGTACCTGAAAGTGACGGGGAGAATGGAACCAAGTTGGAAAACACTCTGCAGGTTATTATCCAGGAGAACTTTCCCAACCTAGCAAGGCAGGCCAACATTCAGATTCAGGAAATACAGAGAACGCCACAAAGATACTCCTCGAAAAGAGCAACTCCAAGACACATAATTGTCAGATTCACCAAAGTTGAAATGAAGGAAAAAATGTTAAGGGCAGCCGGAGAGAAACCTTGGGTTACCCACAAAGGGAAGCCCATCAGACTAACAGCTGATCTCTCGGCAGAAACTCTACAAGCCAGAAGAGAGTGGGGGCCAATATTCAACATTCTTAAAGAAAAGAATTTTCAACCCAGAATTTCATATCCAGCCAAACTAAGCTTCATAAGTGAAGGAGAAATAAAATACTTTACAGACAAGCAAATGCTGAGAGATTTTGTCACCACCAGGCCTGCCCTACAAGAGCTCCTGAAGGAAGCACTAAACATGTAAAGGAACACTCAGTACCAGCCACTGCAAAAACATGCCAAATTGTAAAGACCATCAAGGCTAGGAAGAAACTGCATCAACTAACGAGCAAAATAACCAGCTAACATCATAATGACAGGATCAAATTCACACATAACAATATTAACCTTAAATGTAAATGAACTAAATGCTCCAATTAAAAGACACAGACTGGCAAATTGGATAAAGAGTCAAGATCCATCAGTGTGCTGTATTCAGGAAACCCATCTCACGTGCAGAGACACACATAGGCTCAAAACAAAGAGATGGAGGAAGATCTACCAAGCAAATGGAAAACAAAAAAAGGCAGGGGTTGCAATCCTAGTCTCTGATAAAACAGACTTTAAACCAACACAGATCAAAAGAGACAAAGAAGGCCATTACATAATGGTAAAGGGATCAATTCAACAAGAAGAGCTAACTATCCTAAATATATATGCACCCAATACAGGAGCACCCAGAGTCATAAAGCAAGTCCTTAGAGACCTACAAAGAGACTTAGACTCCCACACAATAATAATGGGAGACTTTAACACCCCACTGTCAACATTAGACAGTTCAACAAGACAGAAAGTTAACAAGGATATCCAGGAATTGAACTCAGCTCTGCACCAAGTGGACCTAATAGACATCTACAGAACTCTCCACCCCAAAGCAACAGAATATACATTCTTTTCAGGACCACACCACACCTGTTCCAAAATTGACCACATAGTTGGAAGTAAAGCACTCCTCAGCAAATGTAAAAGAACAGAAATTACAACAAACTGTCTCTCAGACCACAGTGCAATGAAACTAGAACTCAGGATTAAGAAACTCACTCAAAGCCAGTCAACTGCATGGAAACCGAACAACCTGCTCCTGAATGAATACTGGGTACATAACGAAATGAAGGCAGAAATAAAGATGTTCTTTGAAACCAATGAGAATAAAGATACAACATACCAGAATCTCTAGGACACATTCAAAGCAGTGTGTAGAGGGAAATTTATAGCACTATTGCACACAAGAGAAAGCAGGAAAGATCTAAAATTGACACCCTAACATCACAATTAAAGGAGCTAGAGAAGCAAGAGCAAACACATTCAGAAGCTAGCAGCAGGCAAGAAATAACTAAGATCAGAGCAGAACTGAAGGAAATAGGGACACAAAAACCCTTCAAAAAATCAGTGAATCCAGGAGCTGGTTTTTTGAAAAGATCAACAAAATTGATAGACCGCTAGCAAGACTAATAAAGAATCAAATAGACACAATAAAAAATGATAAAGGGGATATCACCACCGATCCCACAGAAATAAAAACTACCATCAGAGAATACTATAAACACCTCTATGCAAATAAACTAGAAAATCTAGAAGAAATGAGTAAATTCCTAGACACAAACACCCTCCCAAGACTAAACCAGGAAGAAGCTGAATCTCTGAATAGACCAATAACAGGCTCTGAAATTGAGGTAATAATTAATAGCTTACCAACCAAAAAAAGTCCAGGACCAGATGGATTCACAGCCAAATTCTACCAGAGGTACAAGGAGGAGCTGGTACCATTCCTTCTGAAACTATTCCAATCAATAGAAAAAGAGGGAATCCTCCCTAACTCATTTTATGAGGCCAGCATCATCCTGATACCAAAGCCTGGCAGAGACACAACAAAAAAAGAGAATTTTAGACCAATATCCCTGATGAACATCGATGCAAAAATCCTCAGTAAAATACTGGCAAACCGAATCCAGCACACATCAAAAAGCTTATCCACCATGATCAAGTGGGCTTCATCCCTGGGGTGCAAGGCTGGTTCAATATATGCAAATCAATAAATGTAATCCAGCATATAAACAGAACCAATGACAAAAACCACATGATTATCTCAATAGATGCAGAAAAGGCCTTTGACAAAACTCAACAACCCTTCATGCTAAAAACTCTCCATAAATTAGGTATTGATGGGACGTATCTCAAAATAATAAGAGCTATCTATGACAAACACACAGCCGGTATCATACCGAATGGGCAAAAACTGGAAGCATTCCCTTTGAAAACTGGCACAAGACAGGGATGCCCTCTCTCACCACTCCTATTCAACATAGTGTTGGAAGTTCTGGCCAGGGCAATCAGGCAGGAGAAGGAAATAAACGGTATTCAATTAGGAAAAGAGGAAGTCAAACTGTCCCTGTTTGCAGATGACATGATTGTATATCTAGAAAACCCCATCATCTCAGCCCAAAATCTCCTTAAGCTGATAAGCAACTTCAGCAAAGTCTCAGGATACAAAGTCAATGTGCAAAAATCACAAGCATTCCTATACACCAGTAACAGACAAACAGAGAGCCAAATCATGAGTGAACTCCCATTCACAATTACTTCAAAGAGAATAAAATACCTAGGAATCCACCTTACAAGGGATGTGAAGGACCTCTTCAAGGAGAACTACAAACCACTGCTCAATGAAATAAAAGAGGATACAAACAAATGGAAGAACATTCCACGCTCATGGGTAGTTGAAAATGACCATACTGCCCAAGGTAATTTATAGATTCAATACCATCCCCATCAAGCTACCAATGACTTTCTTCACAGAATTGGAAAAAACTACTTTAAAGCTCATACGGAACCAAAAAAGAGCCCGCATTGCCAAGTCAATCCTAAGCCAAAAGAACAAAGCTGGAGGCATCACACTACCTGACTTCAAACTATACTACAAGGCTACAGTAACCAAAACAGCGTGGTACTGGTACGAAAACAGAGATATAGACCAATGGAACAGAACAGAGCCCTCAGAAATAACGCCACATATCTACAACTATCTGATCTTTGACAAACCTGAGAAAAACAAGAAATAGGGAAAGGATTCCCTATTTCATAAATGGTGCTGGGAAAACTGGCTAGCCATATGTAGAAAGCTGAAACTGGATCCCTTCCTTACACCTTATACAAAAATTAATTCAAGATGGATTAAAGACTTAAATGTTAGACCTAAAACCATAAAAACCCTAGAAGAAAACCTAGGCAATACCATTCAGGCCATAGGCATGGGCAAGGACTTCATGACTAAAACACCAAAAGCAATGGCAACAAAAGCCAAAATTGACAAATGGGATCCAATTAAACTAAAGAGCTTCTGCACAGCAAAAGAAACTACCATCAGAGTGAACAGGCAACCTACAGAATAGGAGAAAATTTTTGCAATCTACTCATCTGACAAAGGGCTAATATCCAGAATCTACAATGAACTCAAACAAATTTACAAGAAAAAAAACAAACAAACCCATCAAAAAGTGGGCAAAGGATATGAACAGACACTTCTCAAAAGAAGACATTTATGCAGCCAAAAGACACATGAAAATATGCTCATCATCACTGGCCATCAGATAAATGCAAATCAAAAACCACAATGAGATACCATCTCACACCAGTTAGAATGGCGATCATTAAAAAGTCAGGAAACAGCAGGTGCTGGAGAGGATGTGGAGAAATAGGAACATTTTACTCTGTTGGTGGGACTGTAAACTAGTTCAACCATTGTGGAACTCAGTGTGGCGATTCCTCAGGGGTCTAGAACTAGAAATACCATTTGACCCAGCCATCCTATTACTGGGTATATACCCAAAGGATTATAAATCATGCTGCTATAAAGACACATGCACACGTATGCTTATTGTGGCACTGTTCACAATAGCAAAGACTTGGAACCAACCCAAATGTCCAACAATGATAGACTGGATTAAGAAAATGTGTCACATATACATCACGGAATACTATGCAGCCACAAAAAATGATGAGTTCATGTCCTTTGTAGGGACATGGATGAAGCTGGAAACCATCATTCTCAGCAAACTATCGCAAGGACAAAAAACCAAACACCACATGTTCTCACTCACAGGTGGGAATTGAACAGTGAGAACACATGGACACAGGAAGGGGAACATCACACACATGGGCCTGTTGTCGGGTGGGGGGAAGGGGGAGGGATAGCATTAGGAGATATACCTAATGTTAAATGACGAGTTAATAGGGGCAGCACACCAACATGGGACATGTATACATATGTAACAAACCTGCACATTGTGCACATGTACCCTAAAACTTAAAGTATAATAAAAGATAATAAAATAAAATAAAATAAAATGTTAAAAGCTACCAGAAAGGAAATATAAATTGCTAAGAGCGCAACAACTAAACTGATGGAAGACTTTTCATCAGCAAAATGAGAGCCAAGAAAATGGAGGAACAGCTTCCAAAGGACTGAGGGTAAAAAAACTGTCAACTTAGAATTTTATGCCACATAAACTATCATTTATGAGGAGTAATAAAAGTTTTTATAACCAAAAGACTAAGAGGGCTCACCACCGATAGATTCTCACTAAAGGCATGGCTTGTTTTAAGGGCCACTGGGTTTTGCTTTAATCAGGTGTGGTAAGACACACAAACACAGAAATGGCTGTCATGAAGAAAGAAGTTTGTTTTACTCATAGCTAGATAGAAACAGGAGGTACCACATGCCAGGCATGGCACGGTGGGTCAGGGGCAGAGGGAGTGAGGAGGAAATGTGGGTAAGAGCCTTTTTATTACAGTTTCTATGGGAAGAAAAGGACAAAGGAGGGGAAGCAGGCTTACGAGTGGCTAGCTTCAATGGTTTCAGCAGGCTTTTAATCCTCATGGGGAATGGAAATGTCCTTAATTATCTGGTACCGGGCCCTAGGGTGATTAGGGCCTGTGATTGGGAAATGGACTCTTCATTGGTTGGTTTGCGTACAGAAAGCCTATTCTCGGGGGAGTTGTTTACTAACTCTACAAATTGGTTGGCCCTGGGAGGGGCAGTCCCTCCGGGGTTAGCAATGTCCAGAGATGTCAAAGCATCAGAAAATAAAAAACACGATTACAAGGTGGGTAGATTGTTTGAGGCCAGGAGTTTGAGACCAGCTTCAGCAACATAGCAAGACCCCTTCACTACAAAAAAAATTTTTAAAGGTAGGCGGGTGTAGTAACAGGTCCTTGTAGTCCCAGCTACTCTGGAGGCAGAGGCAGGAGGATCACTTGAGTCCAGGAGTTCGAGGCTGCATAAGCTATAATCATACCACTGCACTTCAATCTGGGCAACAGAGTGAGAGTCTGTCTCTAAAAGAAAAAAAAAGATCAATTACAAAGTTGTATTTCAGTCCAAAGTAAAATAAACCAAGAGAGAAGTTGTGGGATTCAAAATACAATGCTAAGCACAGGGATGAATAAAACATCACTAAATTTAATTAACAATAAAAAATAGTTAGCTGGGCACAGTGGCTCACACCTATAATACCAGCATTTTGGGAGGCCAAGGCAGAAAGATTGCTTGAGCCCAGGAGTTAAAGACAAGCCTGGGCAACATATCAAAACCCCATCTCTTCTTGCACTTTTTGTACATAAAGTAGAAAAATTAGCAGGACGTGGTGGCTCGCATCTGTAGTCCCAGCTACTGGGGAGGCTAAAGTGGGAGGATCACTTGAGCTGAGGGAGGTCGAGGCTGCAGTGAGCTGAGGTCATGCCAATGCATGATCCTGTCTGTCTCAAAAAAAAAAAAAAAAAGGAAAATAGCCATATTAAAATAATATAATTTCTGTGTTTAACAATATTGTTTTTAGATAAAAAGACTAAAATGGGAGTTATTCAAGAAGTTCCTTTGTTAAAGAAGTTAGAAATACTAAATAACAAATTTTTAAATAAAATCATGCATACAAAAGAATTATTAAGAATAAGAATGGATACTAAAATGAATATTGATATGTATTGCTTCCAAACCAGCAGATGATAATTCGGATTATAAGAAAATTAAGCCGGGTGTGGTGGCTCATATCTGTAATCCCAGCACTTTGGGAGGCTGAGGTAGGCGGATCACGAGGTCAGGAGTTCGAGACCAGCCTGGCCAACATGGAGAAACCTTGTCTCTACTAAAAACACAAAAATGAGTTGGACGTGGTGGCCTGTGCCTGCAGTCCCAGCTACTTGGGAGGCAGGGGCAGGCTTGAACCCAGGAGGCAGAGGTTACAGTGAGCAGAGATGGCGCCATTGCACTCCAGCCTGGGCGACAGAGCAAAACTCCATCTCAAAAAAAAAAAGAGAAGAAAAAAGAAAACTAAAACTTTTATTCAACAAAAGATGGGATAAATAGAAAGATAACTTACAGTTTGGAAAATGATACCTGTAACACATGTAACTGTCAAGGCTCAGATTCTAGAATTTATAAACAACTGCTAAAACCCAAGATGAAAAAGTAACAAAGAGCTTCCACTGTATTTGTTATGCTTTATTGTTGTAAAAATATGGAAAGCATGTAGATCAAGACATCAGAATTTGATCAAGATGAGTGGTTGATGGATATACTGATGTCTGTTCTCATATCCTTTTCACTTTTCTGTATATTTTATTTTTTTGAGACAGAGTCTCACTTGGCTCACTGCAACCTCCACCTCCCGGGTTCAAGCAATTCTCCTGCCTCAGCCTCCCGAATAGCTGGGACGACAGGTGTGCACCAACACGCCCGGCTAATTTTTGTGTTTTTCATAGAGATAGGGTTTCACCATGTTAGCCAGGCTGGTCTCAAACTCCTGACCTCAGGTGATCAACCTGCCTTCATCTCCCAAAGTGCTAGGATTACAGGCATGAGCCACCATGCCCAGCCTCCTTTTCTGTATATTTTAAATATTTCATAATATTATTTAAGAATTAGAAAGAACCATAAGCATTATAGCAGAATCAAATACATCCCCATTTGATTCCCATTTTTACCTTAATTACCATAGTAGACAGCAAGTGTGGTCACTGTCCCCCCACAACCATGGTCCCAGCGTTGAGACTAGCTGACAGAGATGGTGCAGACAGGGAGCCTGGCGAACTCAGCTCTGCCAAGCAAAGATCTCCGACCCTCCACAGAGGAAGATTCCACATAAGTGGCAGGTGTGGTCCTCCAGCTGGCCTCACCCTGGGGAACCAGGGACAGGGACCCACTGGCTGCTGCATGGGGCTCACAGGGAAGGAAGAAAGACAATGCTGCCAACTGGAGCCCCCTTTCTGCTGGCTTCTCAGCACTGCTCACTCCCCAGCACCTCAAGACCTTTGGGCTAGAGATGTCAACACAAGGAAATCCAGTTCAGCAGTTAAGAGGAAGATCAGCAAACTGAAGTAGCATTCATGCCATGGGATGTTTCAGATCCACATTCTATACTGTTTCAGGGAATATAAGCTTCATAGACACAACATTTGTAGAAGTTGCTCCTTAAGCAACAACTTAACCAGCAACTCCAATTTAAAACCAAAAAGCATATCAATACAATCAGAGTGTTCAACTTAGCGCTGCCTAGCTTTCATATTGATCACAAAGCAGGTACTTTTTGGAGGGACCTCACAACATTTTGCTGAACGAAAAAAGCTCAATCTCAACCAGTAACACACTGTGTGATTCCATTTATATAACTTTTTTTTTTTCCAAGACAAAGCCTTGCTCTGTCACCCAGGCTGGAGGGCAGTGTCACAATCATAGCTCACTACAGCCTCAAACTCCTGAGCTCAAGGGATCCCTCTGTTTCAGCCTCCCTAGTAGCTGGGATTGCAGGTGCATGCCACCACCACACCCAACATATATAATATTCTTGAAACGACAAAATTTTAGAGATGGAAAAGAGATTAAAGGTTGCTAGAGGTTAGGGACAGTGGCAGAGAGGCTGTAACTATACATAGGCAGTATGAGTGAGATCTTTGTGATGCTGGATAATAGTCACACAAGTCTACATATGTAATAAAATGGCATTGGCTGGGCATGGTGGCTCACGCCTATAATCTTTGGGAGCACTTTGGGAGGCTCAGTCAGGCAGATCACTTGAGGCCAGGAGTTCAAATCCAGGCTGACCAACATGGAGAAACCCTGTCTCTACAAAAAATACAAAAATGTGGCCTGGTGCAGTGGGTCATCTCTGTAATCCCAGCACTTTGGGAGGCCAAGGTGGACAGATCGCTTGAGGTTAGGCATTCAAGACCAGCCTAGCCAACATGGCGAAACCCCATATCTACTAATAGTACAAAAATCAGCCCGGCATGGTGGCAGGTGTTTGTGGTCCCAGCTACTCAGGTGGCTGAGGCACGAGAATCACTGGAACCCAGGAGGCAGAGGTTGCAGTGAGCTGAGATAGTCCAACTGCACTCCGGGCTGGGCAACAGAGTGAAGCTGTGTCTCAAAAAAAAAAAAAAAAAAAAATTAGCCTGGCATGGTGCCACACACCTGTAATCCCAGCTACTGGAGAGGCTGAGGCATGAGAATCGTTTTGAACCCGGGAGCAGAGGTTGCAGTGAGCCAAGATTATGCCACTGCACTCCAGCCTGGGTGACAGAGAGCGAGACTGTCTCAAAAAAAAAAAAAAGGTATAAAACTATACACATATTGTACCGTTGCACTGTAATTATATAAAATATACTCACTCGGGGAGACTGGCTAAAAGGTACTCTGTACTATGTTTGCAAGTTCTTGTGAATTTATAATTATTTTAAAATTAAAATTTAATAAAAAAATCACTTACTTGTGTATAAAGTTAAATAAAATCTATAGATTAGGGATGGGCAAACTATGAACAATAGATCAAATCTGGCCCACCACCTATTTTTGTATGACCTGCAATCTAAGGATAATTTTTATATCTTTAAGTGGTTAAAAAATTTTTAAAAAGAATGTTTTGTGATACATGAAAATTATGTGAAGTTCAAATTTCAGAATCCATAGGAAAAGTTTTATTGGAACACAGACATATATATTCATTTACATATTATCTATACATTACCTCAGCAGAGTTGAGTTATTGCTTGCTATAGAATGAATGTTTGTGTCCCCTAAATATGTTGAAACCTAATTCCTAATGTGATGGTATTTGAAGGCAGGGTTTTTGGGAACTGATTAGGCCATGAAGGTGGAGTCTTAATAAATGAGATTAATGACCTTATAAAGGGACCTCAAAGAGCTCTCTCACCCCATCTGCCATGTGAGGACACAGTGAGAAGATAGCTATCTATGAACCATGAAGCAGGCACTAATAAGACATTGAATCTGCCAGCATCTTGATCTTGAACTTCCCAGCCTCCAGAACTGTGAGAAATAAATTTCTGTTGTTTATAAGCTACACAGACCATAGTCTTTGTTACAACAGCCTGAATAGAGTAAGACATTGCTACAGAAATCATATGGCCTACAAAGCCTAAATTACTTACAGTCTAGCTATTTACAGAAAAATTTTGCCAATCCTTGCTATAGAACATTTAGGGACTTATTAATTCACTATTTTGAATAACGCTGAAATGAAAAATCTTTGTACTCATTTCTGTATACACATGTATAAGAATATCTCTAGGACAGAAACCAAGAAATGGAGGTATTTAAATTTTTAATACATACTGCCAAATCTTCCTTCAAAGATGGTGGTTGTAGGGAACAGCTTCTGGTAATGAAAGAGGAATTTGTATCAGATTAACCCTCCTGCTGATAACATTTACAAAAATCTGGACAAAAATGTAAAAAGAACAACTGTTTGAGGCACTGTAGATCAACTAAAAGTAGGGAGAAATTGATGAGATATGACTACTCTTATGAGAAGAAAAGCAAAGTAAGAGCAAATGAACCCTAAAATAAGCAGAAGAAAGTAATAAAGATGAAGGCAGAAGTCAGTAACATAGAAAATGAAACAAATCGAGAAAATCAATAAGACCCAAAGTAGGTTCTTTGAAAAGAGCCAAAAAAATGATAAATATTAGTCAGACATGTCAGAAAAAAAAAGAGAAGACACAAATTGCCAAAAGCAGAAATGAGAGAAGAGCCATTACTACAGAGCCTACAAACATTGAAAGAATAATAAGGCAATAGTAGGAACAATTCTATGCTAATGAATTCAACAACTTACTGAAATGGAAAAATTTTTTGAAAGACTATGTATTAGTTTCCTAGGACTGCCATAACAAAGTACCACATAATTCCTCACAATTTCTCACAATTCCGAAGACTAGAAGATTGAGATCAAGATGTCAGCAAGGTTGCTTTCTTCTGAGACCTCTCTTCTTGGTCTGCAGATGGCTATCCTCTCTCTGTGTCTTCACATTCACATGGTCTTTCCTCTGTGTATGTCTGTGTCCTAATCTTCTCTTCTTCTAAGAATGCCAGTCATTTTGGATTCAGGCCCATGCTAATGACCTCATTTTAATTGAGTTATCCCTTATAGGCCATATCTCTAAATATGGCCACATTCTGAGATGCTGGGAGTGAGGACTTCAGCATGTGAATTTAGGGGATACAATCAAGCTCATAACAGGTGCAAAAACTCACTCAAGAGAAGACAGATAATACGAGTGGCCCTAAATTTATTTTTTAATTGAATTTATTATTTAAAACCCTTCCACAAAGAAAACTCCAGGCCCAAGTGGCTTCACTGGTTAACTCTACCAAATGTTTAAAGAAGAATTATGCCATGTCCACATAATCTCTTCCAGAAAACAAGAGATGATGGAACACTTCCCAACAGATATCAAAATTTGACAAAGACATTATAAGAAAAAAACTACAGAACAATGTCTCTCATAAACATAGATGTAAAAGTCTTAATCAAAATTTTAGCAAACCAAATCTATCAATATATAAAATAAGTAACACATTATGACCATGTTGTTTATCCCAGGAATGGAAAATACATTTAATATTCAAAAGTCAATCAATGTAATCCACCATATTAAAAGACTAAAAAGAAAAACTATATGATCATCACAATAGACAAGAAACGAATTTATCAAAATCCTACATACATTCCTTATAAAAACTCTCAGCAAACAGGAATAGAAAAATTGTGCTTAACCTGATAAAGAGCATCCAAGAAAAACCTTTGGTTAACATCATACTTAATAATGAAAGACTAAATGCTTTTCTCTAAGAATAGGCAACTTCTTACAACTTCTATTCAACACATTACAGAAGATCCTAGCCAGTGCAGTAAGGTAAAAATAATATAGGCAGAATACATAAAGATTTCAAATGAAGATATAAAACTCTATTTGCAGATTATATGATTATCTTTGTAGAAAATCCAAGGGAATCTATTTTAATAAGCCATTAGAACTAGTAAGCATGTTCTCAGTATATAAAAATCAATTCCATTTTAATACACTAACAATTAATAATTAGACATTGAAATTTTAAAACTACCATTTATGGTGGCTTTAAAAACTAAAATGTTTACGGATAAATTTAGCTAAATATATGTTATTCCTATACAATTAAAACTGTAAAATGTTGTTGAGTAGAATTTTAAAAGATATAGATACATGCAGGTATAGAACATATTGCTGTATTGTAAGGTATCATTTCTCCTGAAATTGATATATACACAATACAAATCAAAATCCCATCAGGCTTTTATGGTAGTTTTATAATAAACTGTGAAATTAGGTAATGAAAGTCTTCTGCGTTCTTCCTTTTCAAAGTTGTTTTAGTTAAATATTTACAAATAGATTTTAGAATAAACTTCTCAATTTCTATAAAACAGTTTGATATAATTTGAATGGGGGTTGTGTCAAATCTATAGACCAATTTGGGAAGGATTGATTCTTAACATGGTATAACTCTCTCCCTTTATTAGAGTTTAATTGTCTCAGTAATATTTTATACTTTCAGTGTACAGGTCTTGCACATATTTTCTCATTTTTATGCTACGTAATTGACTATATATTATGTATGCAAAGGTGCCAAGTTAATTCCATGAGTAATGGATAGTCTTTTAAACAAATGATACAAAGTCAATTGAGTATCATCCAGTAAATAATAAATCTTGACCCTCACCTCACACCATATACAAAATAACTCAAAATGTATGTTTATAGACCTAAACTTAAAAGTTAAAACTATTGGTCGGGCATGGTGGCTCATGCCTATAATCCCAGCACTTTGGGAGGCTGAGGCAGGCGAATCACAAGGTCAGGAGATGCAGACCATCCTGGCTAACATGGTGAAACCCTGTCTCTACTAAAAATACAAAAAAAAAAAAAAAATTAGCCGGGCGTGGTGGTGGGCACCTGTAGTCCCAGCTACTCGGGAGGCTGAGGCAGGAGAATGGCATGACCTGGGAGGCGGAGCTTGCAGTGAGCCAAGATCACACCACTGCACTCCAGCCTGGGCGACAGAGTGAGACTCTGTCTAAAAAAAAAAAAAAAAAAGTTAAAACTATTAAATATATAGAAGAAAATACAAGAGAAAATCTTAACATTAGGTTTAAATTTTTTTTTAGTTAGGACACTATGATGGCTAGAATATCTGTGTTCACCAAATTCATATGTTGGAATACTGACCCCTCAGTTGATGGTGTAAAGAAATGGGACCTTTGGAAGGTGATTAGGTCATGAAGGTAGAGACCTCATGAATAGGATTAGTCCTTATAAGAAAGTTCTAGGTCTTCACAGAACAAGAAAAAACAATCCTAAAGTTAACGTGAACGGAACCAAAAAAGAGCCCACATAGTCAAAGCAAGACTAAGCAAAAAGAACAAATCTGGAGGCATTACATTATCCAACTTTAAACTATATCATAAGACCGTAGTCACCAAAACAGCATGGTACTTGTATAAAAACAGGCATATAGACCATGTGCAGTGGCTCACACCTGTAATCCCAGCACTTTGAGAGGTCGCAGTGGGCGGATCACTTGAGGCCAGGAGTTTGAGACCAGCCTGGCCAACATGGTGAAAACCTGTCTCTACTAAAAATACAAAAATTAGCCGGGTGTGGTGGCACACATCTGTAATCCCAGCTACTTGGGGGGCTGGGGTACGAGAATCGCTTGAATTCAGGAGGCGGAGGTTGCAGTGAGCCTAGATGGTGCCACTGCACTCCAGCCTGGGTGACAGAGTAAGACCCTGTCTCAAAAAAAAAACAAAACAACAACAACAAAAACAGGCTTATGGACGAATGGAACAGAATACAGAATCCAAAAGTAAAACCAAATACTTACAGTCAACTGATCTTCAACAAAGCAAACAAAAACAAAGTGGGGAAAGGACACCCTAATCAACAAATGGTGTTGGGATATTTGGCAAGCCACATGTAGAAGAATGAAACTGGATCTTCATCTCTCACCTTATACAGAAATCAACTCAAGATGGATCAAAGACTTAAATCTAAGAACTGAACCCATAAAAACTCTAGGAGATAACATTGGAAAAACCCTTCTAGAAATTGGCTTAGGCAAAGACTTCATGATTAAGAACCCACAAGCAAATGCAACAAAAACAAAGATAAATAGATGAGACTTAATTAAACTAAAAAGCTTCTGCACAGCAAAAGAAATAATCAGCAGAGTAAACAGACAACCCACAGAGTGGGAGAAAATCTTCACAATCTATACATTTGACAAAGGACTAATATCCAGAATCTACAAGGAACTCAAATAAATCAGCAAAAATAAAAACAAACAATCCCATCAAAAAGTGGGAGGACATGAATAGACAATTTTCAAAAGAAGATATACAAATGGCCAACAAACATGAAAAAATGCTCAACATCACTAATGATCAGGGAAATGCAAATCAAAACCATAATGCAATACCACATTACTCCTGCAAGAATGGCCATAATCAAAAAATAAAAAAAAGATAGGTGTTGGCATGGATGTGGTGAAAAGGAAACACTTTTACACTGTTGGTGGGAATGTAAATAGTACAACCACTATGCAAAACAGTGTGGAGATTCTTTAAAGAACTACAAGTAGATCTACGGTTTGATCCAGCAATCCCACTCCTGGGTATCCACCCAGAGGAAAAGAAGCGATTATACAAAAAAGATAATCGCACATGCATGCATCTAGCAGCACAACTTGCAATTGCAATAATATGGAACCAGCCCAAATGCCCATCAGCCAACTAGTGGATAAAGAAAATGTAATACACACACACACACACACACACACACACACACACACCATGGAATACTACTCATCCATAAAAAGGAATGAAATAATGGCATTTGCAGCAACCTGGATGGAATTGGAGACCATTATTCTAAATGAAGTAACTCAGGAATGGAAAACCAAACATTGTATGTTCTCACTTATAAGGCGAAGCTAAGCTATGAGGACGCAAAGGCATAAGAATGATACAACGGAACTGGGCATGGTGGCTCACACCTGTAATCCCAGCACTTTGGGAAGCCAAAGCAGGTAGATCACTTGAGGTCAGGAGTTCAAGACCAGCTGGACCAGCATGGTGAAACCCCATCTCTACTAAAAATACAAACATTATTTTGTATGATGGTGTGCACCTGTAATCCCAGCTACTCAGGAGGCTGAGGCAGGAGAATCGCTTGAACCTGGGAGGTGGAGGCTGCAGTGAGCTGAGATTGCACCACTGCACTCCAGCCTGTGCAATAGAGTGAGAAAAAAAAGAAAAGAATAAAGAATGATACAATGAACTCTGGGGACTCAAGGGAAAGGGTGGGGGGGGGGTGGTGAGGGATAAAAGACTACACACCGGGTACAGTGTACACTGCTCAGGTGATGGGTGCACCAAAATTTCAGAAATCAACCACTAAAATTCATGTAACCACACACCACCTGTTCCCCAAAAACCTATTGAAATTTTAAAAAATTAAATTAAATTAAAAATTTTTTAAAACAGAGGTCCGGGGGCAGACTTATTTGCCCCTTCTACCATGGAGGGCACAGCAGGAAGGCACCATCTCTGAGGAGGCCAGGCCCTTACCAGACACCAGATCTGCCAGTACCTTGATCTTAGATTTCGTAGCCTGCAGAACTGTGAGAAATATTACAAGCCACCCAGTTTATGGCATTATGTTATAGCAACCCAAACAGACAAACACAAATGATTAAAAATGATAAATTGAACTTCATGAAAATAAAAATCTTTCACTCTTAGTGAAATTTAAAATACAAGCCACAGACTGACAATATTTGCAAAATACATGTGGTAAAGGACTTATTTCCAGAGTATATAAGGAACCCTTACAACTCAATAGGGAGCAGACAACTCATTTTTTAATTAAACTTTTGTATCTGATATCACTGTAAATTTGCATGCCATCATAAGAACTACATCACAGAGAGCCTTTACCCATTTTTCTCCAATAATAACATCTTACAACACTCTAGGATAATCACAACCAGGATACAGTGACATTGATACAGTCAAGAGACAGACATTCCATCACAAAGATCCCCTGTGTCTTCTCCTCCTGGGATTCCTGTTAGATGCAATATCAGCACTGTGAAACTCCTGTGTTCTCCATGTTTCTTTAAAGAACATTCTTTTTAAAGAATTTTAAAATATATATATTTGTTCTTTGTTCAGCTTTCTTCGGAGAATTCCTTGGCCTTGTCTTCAAACTTATTTTGTATTTCAGCTGTGTTTGTTCTGCTATTCAGCCTATCTATTGAGGTTTTAATTTTGGGAAAATTTCTTATTTTTTTAACATCCAATTATTTTAAAAATAGTCTGTTATTATTTCACAGCAGCAATATTCTCCTTGCCCTCTGAAGTTACTACAGTTCATTTAAAGCCTTCTGCTTGTTCCATGAGCTTGTTTTATTTCCCAGGGTTAGTTGTTTTTTTGGTTTTGTTTTGTTTTTTTGAGACGGTGTCTCGCTCTATCACCCAGGGTGGAGTGCAGTGGTGTGATCTCAGCTCACTGCAAGCTCCACCTCCTGGGTTCACGCCATTCTCCTGCCTTAGCCTCCCAACTAGCTGGGACTACAGGCGCCCACCACCACGCCCGGCTAATTTTTTTTTTTGTATTTTTAGTAGAGACGGGGTTTCACTGTGTTAGCCAGGATGGTCTTGATCTCCTGACCTGGTGATCTGCCCGCCTCAGCCTCCCAAAGTGCTGAGATTTCAGGCTTGAGCCACCGCACCCGGCATCCCAGGGTTAGTTCTTATGTTTATAGGGTTTGGAGCCGTTTTTTATGTGGTTGGTTTTCCCCAGTTTGGTAATCTGGTGGTTGCACCTCTTCCTTTTTTTTTTTTTCCTAAAGAGACAGGGTCTTGCTACGTTACCCAGGCTGGTCTTAAACTCCTGGGCGCAAGTGATCCTCCTGCATCAGTCTCCTGAGTAACTGGGACTATAGCTAGGAGCCACCATGCCTGGCTGATTATACCTCTTCCTGCAGGTGATGACCTCCGGCCTATCTACAGCCTTCCCGTACCCACACTAAGGAAGGGACTGTATGCACCTTGGGCAGGCCCCATCCACCATCTGATCCCCAAGGGCTCCTGCACAGCCCAGGTGCCTCACCAGTTGCTGCCTCAGCCAATCGCAGAGAAAGCCCAGACTAGTGGATTTCTGTGGGGCTAGGAATGCATGGTATGGGAAGAGCTGATTTCCCCAAGGGAAGCAATGTGGTCTTGAGGACAGAGGTGAAGTCCAAAGCCACCACTTCCTTAGCATGTCACCTTGGGCAAATAACTTTATATGAACCTCGATTTCCTCATCTATAAAATGGAAACATTCCCAACATGCAAAGCCATGGTGAAGATTAGACAGCGTTTAATTACACACGCAAAACATCCAGCAGAAGGCCCAAGACACGACAGACACTATAAATGGGGGCTACAATTCTTTTCACTTTATGTCACTTTGAATGTCCCTGTGGTAGGATTCAAAGTATATCTCAACAAGATATACTCTGTGTTTTTTTTTTTTTTTTTAAACAGAGTTGCTCTGTCACCCAGGCTGGAGTGCAGTGGCACGATCTTGGCTCACAGCAACCTCCGCCTCCCAGTTTCAAGCAATTCTGCTGCCTCAGCCTCCTGAGTAGCTGGGATTACAGGCACGTTGTCACCATGCCCAGCTAATTTTTCAACAAGCTATTTTTGAGGCTGATAAAACTTAACACTCCACTGTCCAACCTCACGCTGATCGTTCTTTTAGGTTGCTCATGCCAGCCCTATGGTCAGTATTTGTCTGTTCCAGAGAGGTTCATCACTCTTTTCCTCTTCCTTTGAACACCACCTGTTCCAGGGATCCTTCCCTGACACCCACAGCTGTCTGCACTGACTTCCAACATAACTCATAACTCAGTGAATTAAACAGCTAACATGTCTCCCCACTGGACTCCCGATGCGAAAAGCCAGCATGCAGACGGATGCCTTCCACCCGGGCCCCAGTGTCCTGCACAGAGGAAGTGCTCTGAGAAGGGGATAAATGAACACATGATCTGTTCTGAGCAAAACATCCCTCCTCTGTGGCAGCTTCTCCAGTATCTCCGCAGGGAAGCAAAACCCACAAAAGGCCAGAGTGGAGAAGCCAACAGACACTACCTGGTGCTCAAATGAAAATCTGGCGCAGTGGCTCACACCTGTCATCCCAGCACTTTGGGAGGCCAAGGCAGGCGGATCACTTAAGGTCAGGAGTTTGAGACCAGCCTGGCCAACATGGTGAAACCCCGTCTATTAATGATACAAAAAAATTAGCCGGGCATAGTGGCGCATGCCTGTAATCCCAGCTACTCGGGAGGCTGAGGCAGGAGAATCACTTGAATCTGGGAGGCGGAGGTTGCAGTGAGCCAAGATCGCGCCACTCCACTCCAGCCTGGGCGACAAGAGCCAAACTCCGTCTCAAAAAAATATCCATGGAGGCGGATATTTTCTTCTCTCCATTTTTTTAACTTTCACCCCATTCCCTACCTTCTCTCAACTGCCTATCCCTCCCCCAGTTTTACAACATGAAATGAAAACAGCAAATCTCTCTGAAGCATGTTTTTATTTCTCTGTGATTTGGTTTTCTACTTTGGTATACATGAGCTGTGGCTGCATTTCACACAGAAGCTGATACATCTCGCAGGAATGCCCCATAAAACAGAGCGCAAACACATCACCCAGCAGGTTCACTTCACCTGGCTGTTACTGCTGAACTCCCTACTTCTAAGAGCACAGAAGAGAACATCGCTTTGAATCTACAGATAAGCGAGGGTGGGGCGAGCAGCAGCCAGGGCTGCCAGGATGGGAGCGCCCACAGACACAGGCCCCTGGGTGTCTGTCTTGAGATACAGGTGGAGAAGCCGCCCAAGAAATTCCAGCAAGATGGGAGCAGCTGGGGGATGCTCCAGCACAGTAGCCTGCCTATAGGACTCCTCTGGCTCCCTCAGTCCTGGTAGATTCTGGCATGACACCAAGGCCAGCAGTGCTGGCTCTCGGCCCTGTCACTGTGTGAGTCTGTTTTATCCTGGGGCCCCACAGCCCCTCTCCTGGGCAGGAGCTCTGCCCCTCCCCTTTTCATCACCCCCTTGGTCCCCAGCCAACCCACAGCGAGACCTACACAGGTCTTGCCCAGCTCTAAAATGTCTTGCCCTCAAAGGCCTGGAGATTGAAGGCAGTATCCAGAAACTTCTTCAGTGACACCAGGTGAGTGTTCCTGTTTCCTGTGGCTGGTGCAGCCGCTGGGTCCCGGCCAACATACCTGGAGGAGGAGAGACAAGCTAAGGGGAAGGCGGGGCCTAGCCGCCCCCCAACCGCTGCCCTCACTCCAGGACTGCAGGGGGCACGCATCTGAGAACGGCTGACCTCGAAGCCATAGACCCTGCCTTTTGGCCCTGGCACCACTTCCAATGAGCTGCAAAGCCTGGATCAAACTCAGTCACCTAGCCACAGAAGAGTGGGGAGAAACTGTCCCTCCATGTCACTGCACTTGCCCATGAGGACAACAAATGAGGCAACAACTCAAAGACTTTGGGGACAAACACACTTTTGGCTTCTTGGAGTTTCTCAGGACCCTCTCCCATCTTCCCAGGAACACATGATGCCAGTATTGGGAACCCACCATGTGCCAGAGCTAATACATACATCAGATCTAATCTTATCACCGCCCTTTGTAGAGATGCAGGGACTAAGGCTCCAAGGACTACATAACCGGCCTAAGATCTAAGGCAGGAGTTTTGAGACATGTAGCAGGTTCCCTAATTCAGTTCTGGCTGCAGAACAAACACAAAGCCAGTACTGATGATGCCCCATCATTGCTCATCACCAGAGAAGGGCAGGGCCAGTTCTGGGTAGCATGGCCTATGGGACAGACGGAGCCAGGACAGAGCCTCAGGGCCGAGGTGAGGGGCAATCAGCGGCCCCACCATGTACCATATGGGCCGTGCGCGCCTCAGGATGGTCATGAAGCGTGGGCTGATGTAGTCATAGTAGCCCATGTTCTTGTGCTCCTCCTGACACCAGACCAGCTCCGCACCTGGGTACTTCTCTGCCTCCTGCTTGATCAGGTCGAAGGGGAATGGAGAGATCTGGGGAGGCAGAAACAAAGGAGCATAGCCAGGGGAGGGGCGGTATATCCCCAGCACCCCCGGACAGGAGGCACAGGGCCTCACCGGCCTTCATCTGGCCTGCCTGGCACATTGGCCAGAGCCGGGGCCAGCAACATGAGCTTGCCCATCACTTGACTGTACAAGGGGCTCAGGCACACCTGCTCCAGGCGCGTGATGGCCACTTTCTCCTCCAGGCCCTGGCTGCTCCGCTCCTTCACCAGGTCATAGTACACCTTTCCCGTGCAGAAGATGAGCCGCCGCACCTGCTCAGGGGCCCGTGCTGCAGCCCCATCTTCAGGAATCACCCGCTGGAAGCTGGTCCCTGAGGGACCAACAGGACATGGCAGAGGCGTTGGTACCCAGAGGGGCTGGGGCAGCTCAGGACCAGGCCTGCATCCCCAGGCTCTCCTTAGCCACTGACACTAACTGCAGGTTTGGACTTGTGGCTGCAGTGGATACCTCTTGAACTAAAAGATGGAGCAGGGGGCAGATGACACTCTGAGCTGTCATAGGGAGAGGGGTGGAGACACCCAAGGGTTGAGCCCTGGAAGCATCACATTTAAGGTGACCGGAGGTGGGGGTACAATGAGAAGCGCCCTGAAGGAGACAGAAGGCGACATGATGGCATCATCTTTTGCCCCAACCTTGCTTCTGCCCAGCTGCGCCCACCTCCTGCAGAGCACTGCAGTCCCCCACCACTAAGCAGATGTCCCAGGAGGCTGCTGCATGCTCCTCCTCTTTCAGCCTGGCAGCTGAGCTTCACCTCCAAGCCCCAACCATTCTTCCTTCCTGAGCCCATGATCCTGACCCCAGGTCACGCACACTGCAAAACCTCTCAGGAGGCTACTGTAGTGTCCTCACATCCCTGCATCTCAGGTGAAGACTCTGGGGTAGAGAGGACAAATGGATCCCAGGCCCTCAAGAGAGAAGCCAGAACAGGGCAGGTAGCCCAGGTAGTCCAGTCCCGACATCAGAGCTCTAACAGCTGCCCACCTGCACAGAGGGGACATCCAAACACATGGGAGAAAATCCAACCCCTGTCCATGCTGAGGCCCTTCCCAGCCCTCCCTCTACTGCCCAGGACCATTTTCCAAGACAGCTCTGCTCCACCAGCCTCACACCTGTCCTTCCCTGGACATAGTCACCTCTCAATTGCAACTATAGGTGTTTTATCTGATCTGACTCCCAGGTAAATAAGGCCAAAGACTCCTGGAGGGGACACCAGGACCCCAGGGCCTGTAATGTCTGTTTGGCTCATGAATTTTTAAAATGGACAAATGAATGAATGATACTCAATATCTTGCGAACTCAGCAGGCCTCTGCCAGGCCTCGACCAGCCCTGCTAGGGTCTAAGGGGGCCCCAGTGGACTCTACCATGGATGCAACCCACATGACCTGAGCTGGCCCAGGTCAGCCATTGTGCCAACCTCCCAACCTTACTGCTAGTGGGACCATGCCAGGAGCTGCTGCAGGTCAGCAGAGCCACAGGCAGAGGGGAGGATGGAGAAGCCCCAGAAGCAGAAGCCACACGATGGGCCACCACCCCAGTGTGGGCTGCCCCACACACCCAGGCCAGGCACATACCGGATACCATTTGGTCAAAGCTGGACTTGGCCTCTGGGTGCCTCAGCAGAGATTTAGGTGTGAAGATAATCAGCTGGAAGGGAAACACACGCCCAGCTGCCAGCTGGCCCTGCCTGGCCAGGCCCCCTGCGTGTGACCCCTGCCCTGGGACGGAGACTCACCGGCTTGCGGAAGGGCAGCAGGATCTGCCGGCGCAGCACATGGAAGTAGTTGGCCGGTGTGGAGCAGTTGACCACGATCCAGTTGCAGTCATAGAGCTGGCTCACCTCGAAGTCCTTGGTGAATGCCTGTGGGGACGAGATGCATATGGCCAGGGTGGCTGTCTGCTGCACCCACACCCTGGACCCCTAGCCCTGTGGGCACAATAGGGCACGTCCCTGTCCTGGGGACAGCAGCAACACTCACAGGGTAGGCATCCGAGTCGTCATTGCTCATCTGCAGGAACCTCTCGGGCCTCGCTGACGAGTGCTCTGGGCCCTGAAAGCAAACGCCAGACGGCCAAGGCTGGACCCCACCATGGGACAGACATCTGGCCCTGCAGGGACCCCAGGCTCAGGGGAAAGTCTGGAGGGCTTCTCAGCAGATGTGCCCTCACCCTGGAGCCTGAACCATAGAAAAGAACCAAGAATGTGGAACAAGAGCAGAATGGGAATCCTCAGAGTGGGGTCCGCCCAGAGCTAGCACAGTATGTGAACTTGCAGGGACAGAAGAAAAAGCAAAAAGCCTGCACTGAGACATGCTTTCTCTGGAATGTCCTGGAACAGTGGCTGCCACTGACTGAGCACCTGCTGTACAGGAGGCGGAGTTCTAGGAATCCCACACGCCTTACTCGCTAACCCCCAAAGTAGCCCCATGATGCAGACACTCTTCCCCACTGCACAGATGAAGAGGCAAGGAGAGGGTAAGAAACCACCCATGACCACACAGCCAGGCAGGGGCCAACCCAACTCGGCCTGGGCCTCGCCCACCCTCACCCACACGGACCGCTCTGCTCCATGAAAGCAGCAAGACAAGCCCAGGGGCATCTCCAAGCCAGCTCCTGCAGGACGGGGGTGACCCACTGCACAGCTGCCACTTGCCCTCTCTTGGTGGGGACGGCCAAGGACCCAGCCCCCCACACCCAGCCTGGCCCAGATCCGGCCTCCCAAGAAGCTGCCTTCACGGCAGGCAGCCCCAAGCAGGGAGCCTCACCTCCCTCCTCACTGATACCTGGTGTTGTGAGGATCCCGAGTACGCAGCCTGTAAAGTGTTCATAACATGCCACTCAGGGATAATGGTGGCAATGAGCCCCCTGCCTGTCTCCCTTCTGCCTGGTCAGGCCACCTGCCCACCAGATGGTATCACATGACACCCTGCTCCTTCCTCCCTTCCTGCTAGCCTAGGAGCCTCCAGAGGATGCACCCAGCCTGCATGTCTTCCCTCTGCCCCACGTGTGGCTGCAGAGGCAGGTCATACAGGAGGGGACCAGAGAACAGGCAGTACTGCACAGGATAGCTTCAAACCCCAGCTACTAGCTGTGAAACCTTGGGCAACCTACTCCCCAGCTCTGTGCCTCAGTTTCCTCATCTGAAAAGCAGGAACACAGCCTACTTCATTAAGTTGTATGGATTGGAAGAGTTAACATTCAGAAGCGTTGAACAGTGCCTGGCGCACAGCAAGCACTCATACGTGGTAGTGCCTTCTGCTGCCAGGGGTAGCATCATCGTCTCAGCAGCTGCAGCACGCACATGTGCAGACCCCACCCTGCACAGACCCACGTGCTCCAGGGTCCTGGAAGGCATATACCGTCCAACCCGACAAGGGGCCCAGGGTCCATCCCGCCCCTTCAAGGCCCGCCAGAACCCACCAAGCCACCAGCCACCACCGCAGCCCTCACCATGCCTTCCATGCCATGGGGCAGCAGCAGCACAATGCCATTATGCCGCACCCACTTGGCCTGGCCGGTGCTGATGAACTGGTCGATGATGCACTGGGCCGTGTTGTGGAAGTCCCCAAACTGGGCCTCCCAGAGGACCAGGGCATTGGGGCTGGCCATGGCATAGCCCAGCTCAAAGCCTAAACAGAAGACAAGATAGAGCTTGCTGCACGCAGTCACCAAGTGGCAGTGGCTCCAGTCAAATTTAGCCCTTTCTCAGTATATCCTCCATGCCCCCACCCATCCTTCTCACAAGCCAGGACAAACCCAGGGATTCCCTGGGATTCAAAGGGTACAATGTACCATCCTGGGGGCTGACAACATGCCCAGAGATGCTACCCTCAGCCCTGCTATCATGTGTGGTCAGGTTCAACCTTATTTAGGTATCCTGGGGAGGCAGCAGGGACCATCTGTCAAGAACTCCTTAAAAACATGCAGAGCTGCTAAGGAGAAGGGGCAGAAACAGCCCTAGAGGCATTTGCCTGGGGGCGGGGGGCTGCCTGGCCTCTAGGGGCAGGCAGTGAGGACGAGGTGAGCCAGCTAATGATGCATCTGAGGGAGAGCATGCACAGGGGACATAGGCAGGGAAGCCCAGAGCCCAGAGAAGGGATCTCAGGGCAGTGTTCCTAGGGTGCAGGGCAGAGGAGGCAAGACGGGGCTCAAAGGAATGTGAGAGGGCTGGGCCAAGACTGGACTGCTCAGCAGCTGGAACCCGCGGCAGACTCTGTTGGGCTCTCTGTCTGCGCCCACTGGGGCCCTGATACCCACAAAGCCCCCTCAAGGCAAGCAGGGCCCCCCAACTGGGATCCCCAAGGGGCCCAGATAGGACACGATTTCACCTCCCACATGGCCTTAGATGAGGGCAGCCCAATCACCATCCCCCAGAGCCATCCCCTAAGGGCCTCTGAGCATCTCTCGCCCCTCCCAGGCCCTGGCCCCAGCCCCTTCCCAGCCCATCTCTGGTCCCCAGGTGTCTGGGGCCTGCCTGGCCTGCAGGAGAGCGTGGACCCACCCAGGACTCCATACTCCGAGAGGGAGCTGTTGCACACGGTGTACGGGGCCTGGTCAGGCCAGAGATGATTCATAGGCACACACGTCCTGCGGTCAACCTCCTGGTCATGGAGAACATGGTGCCGGTGACTGCAGAGACACAGACCGGGGCAGGGACAAAGGGCAGGTGGGCTGGCACCTGTTCACCTGGAGCAGGGGAGCTGGGCAGCAGGAGGCAGGCAAGCCTCCGTCACTGTCCCAGGAAACCTGCAGGGTCCCACAACATGGCATCCAAGAAGGCTGTGGAAAACCAGAGCCGTGTGGTCCCTCCTGCAGCCTGTCCCCCGCCAGGCCTCCCCAGCCTGCCCCCTGCCTGCTAGCAGCGCCCACACACCACGCACTGGGGGGTCTGGGGGAAGGAGCTGTGAGTTGTGGCACCTCTCTGAATGTCAGCTTTTCACCCATAAAGGGGACCTGATAAGACACTTCCCAGGTGCCAGCTAGAGCCAGAGACCCTAGGAGGCCACTTCCCCTGCCCCGTCTTGCTGGCTTCTTTACCATCTCACCAGCCCTGTCCCAACTTACAAGAGACAGAAACCACTGTGCAGTAGCCGAGGTGGGCACAGTAAGTGAGGGGCGCCTGGCTGAACCCCAGTCCCTGGCAAGGACTGATATGTAGCTCAGGGTGCATCAGAGGGCCACCTGGGCCCTGGCTGGAGCAAGACCAGCCGAGATGAGCAACCAGGAATGAGAAAGCCAGCTGGTCAAGTCCTGGAAGCCACACCACCCTGGCTTGCTAACCAGGAGCGGACTGAGGCAGGATCTACAACATTTTAGGAACCCGAACCAGAGGAAATGTGGTGTGGACAACTGACAAGTGTCAAGTCCCCATTTGGATTCACAAAGACAACTGCAAACAAGCAAGATAGGGGCTGACTTAACAGCAGTACACACACACACCACACACATACATACACATGCCACACATACCACACACACATACACATCCCCACACACCAAACACATACATACACACACACACCACACACATACATACACACACCACACACACCAAACACCACATACACACACATCACACATACCACACATACATGCAAAACACACCACACATATACACCACACACATCCATGCACACACACTACACACACCACACATACATACTACACACACCACACATACCACACAACACACACACCACACAGACTACACACCACAAACACAATCACACACACCACACACACTACATACACTACACACACTACACACACACCACACACACCCCACATATACCACACCACACATGCACCAAACATGACACATACCACACATCACACATCACACGCACACACTACACACCACACACTCCACACATACCACACACCACACAAACACCCTCACACACATTACACACATACACACCCTACACACACACCAAACATACACACACATCACACACACCATACATGCCCCACACACACTATACACACCCCACACACATACGCACACCCCCACAAACCACACACACACCACACATACACACACCACACATACCCCACACATACACCACACTCAACACACAACACACACCACACACACCACAAACGCACCACACCCACCACAAACGACGCACACCACACATGCACCACACAACACACCACACACACCCACACATACACACCACACCCCCACACACACCACACACACCATACACACATACACACCACACACACCATACACACATACACACCACACACATACACACTCCACACACACCACACATACATCACACACACCATACACCACACACACACCACACACTACACACCACACCCACCCACGCATACCACACATATTCCCCTACATACCACACACATCCCCTACACACACACCACATACACACACCATACACATCCCCCACAGACACACATACCCCTACATACCACACACATCCCCTACACACACGCCACATACACACACCATACACATCCCCCACAGACACACATACACACCACACACATACACAAATACTGCACACATACACACCCCACACATACAACACACACGACACACCACACACATACACAAACACTGCACACATACACACCCCACACATACAACACACACATGACACACCACACAACCATACAGACACAAACACATACACCACACACACCACATACACAACAAACACGCCACACACAAATACCACACACACACACCCCCATTCACCACACACCACATACACACCATTCACACTACACATACACTCCACACACACACCACATACACACCATACACACCACACATATCCCCACACACACACCACATACATACACATCCCATCCACACACACCACACACCCACACACAACACACACACTCCAAACTCCACACACTCCAAACACCACACAAATACACCTACACACACATCACACACCCACACCACACACACACCACACAAACATGCCACACACATACCCACCATACACACACACACACGAAATACACCACACATACGACAAACACACCACACACATGCACCACACACACCCCCATACACTCCCCCCACTCACCACATACCACACACACACCACATACACACCACACACACACACCACACACAACTCGCCCACACTCACCACACACCCCCCACACACACATGATCCTGAGGACCACAGATGGCCCCCAGCTTGACCTTAGTGGACAGGTTGGGCCCAGCAGTGAGCTCTGCACACTTGCCCTGGGGGGGTCAGCGAGGTGGCCATCTGATGATGCCACCTGAGGGCAGGGGCTAGGGATGCTGTGAAGATCCCACCCCAACAAAGGCCCCCTCGGGATCCCCAAGCCAGGCCCAGCTTTTGCTCCAGGTCTCCTGTGCGGATGCTGAGCCCCACTGCACTCACCTGAATGTGCCCCTCTCCACATCCTGCCCGCTGAGCCGCACATGGATGCCTTCCTTCAGCAGGGAGCCAAAGGCCATGTACTCTGCCAGCGCCCAGTCCACCGTCCGGTTCTTGGTCATGTCCGCACGGCCCCGCAGAATGCGAGAGAGGCCTGTGGGAAAGGAGTGCTGGCCTGAGGGCCACGGGACAGCCAGCCCTGGGGCGGGTAGGTAGGTGCTCAGCACACACCCCGCACAAAGCAGGGCAGCCATCTGTTGATTTGGCTGGAGGGCAGGGATGCTGCAGGAGGGCCCAGGGCCAGGCACCCTTCCTCCAGCTGAGACAAGGGACCACCCTGAGCCTGTGGAGGGGTGGAGCAGGTACCACTTGGCAAGCATTGGCCACGTTGCAGACACCGTCAGGCGCAGAGTCATTTACTCAGATCACACAGCTGTCAAGGTACTTGGATTTGACTCCAAGTCCCCAGGCTTATGCTGTGCTCCTGTCAGCCCCACACACAGAGGCTAACACACAAACAGAGCGGGCACATGCCCCAAACGCTGTCAGCAGCTGCCCCAGGACATTCGGTCTCGGTGCACACTGTAAGGGAACCCCCTGAGAACTCCCCCAGGTGGGTCAGAGGGTGTGTAGGCACCCCAATACAGCCACAGGGGACCCTCCGGACTTCCCAGGCAAAGGTCACAGTGGCCCCAGCCAAGGGGTGCAGTCGGTGACCACCCACATTCTAGTCTCACCCCGGAGTGGGAGGGCTGCCCTCGGTCATTGGTCCAGGCCCCGGCAAGCCACCGTCCTTTCAGCTGCAGAATCCTGCCCACGTTCCAGGCAGCGTTCCAGCCCCTGTATGGGAGCCCTTGCTTTCCTGCTCTTCTGCCTGACCCAGGGACGCCCCGGCAAAGGCATTTGGAAAATCCAAGGTCCCCAACCTAAGACTAGTCACTGGTACCCAGCTGGGAGTGTGGCATCTGGAGCTGCCCAGCTCGCCACGCCCACCCTGAAAAGAGCTACTGTCACGGGCACAGACGTGGTGCCGAGAGCTACGTGGACCCACTACAGACTGAGCAGGAATGCGACACACCATCTCTCTTGCATCCCAACCAATCTCCCTTCGAGGTACAGTGTTGGGGTGGGGCCAGCAGCCTGGGCTGCAGCCTGCCCAGCAACCTCACCGGTGTGGATCTTAAAGTCCTCCAGGGGCACAGAGCTGGCCACGCTGCCGATGTGGGTGAGCATGTCCTCAGGGATCCCCGTGGCTGGGCATGTCATGCTCTTGGGCTCCCCATCTACGTTGAAGAAGCCTGAGAGGGAGAGAGGCTCTGTCCACACTGTGTCAGTGGTGGGCTCTGATCCCCCTGGCCAGCCTGCCTCCCCAGGACTGAGTGGCCCATGGCTTCCCAAACTCCACCGGCACTCGGACTCACCCTGAGCCCACCCTTGGGACCTGGGACAGCTGGACAGCCACAGCTGCAACTCCCCCACAGGCCCAACACCCACCTCTGGGCCCCAGGGTAACAGCTCTTCTAACCCTGCCCCCCAGGGAGGCCCTCTGAGCACCCTGGCCCCAAGCATCCAGTGCCCAGGGCTTCCTCTCCCACCTGGCTGTGCCCTCCCTTTTCAGTGAGCACCTGGCCATCCATGCTCAGAGGGCAATGCTATCCTTGACTTAAAGGAATCGGCCCCACGCAGCTTTGGGGACTCAGTGATAGAGCCTGCAGCCTCTAGACTAGGCAATGACAGCTGTCACCCAGGGCCATTCCAGTCCTGATCCCAGTGCAAGACCTCAAGGCCCAGGGGAGTCCCTCTGAGCCACACACTGCTCGCTCACCAGGCCAGGGGGAGTCCAACCAGTGCTTTATATGCAGGATCTTTTTATCCTTGGACCTGCCATAAGCCTCCTCACAGATCCGGTCGTATTTGGCAATTTCTTCCTGGAATCAGGATGAAGATGTGGACAGAGCACCAAAGCCCTGGGCAGCCAGACGCCCAGTCCACTTGGACTCGTAAGTCCTGGTCCCCATCACCAAGTTCTTCTAGAACTCTCTGTCTCTGGCCTATAGGGACCTCATGGCTAGAAGCCAAAGTCTCAGAGTTCAGGGGATCCTGTACAGGTACCCCGAGGCTGGGCAGGCCTGCAGTGCGCTCAGCAAGGGGCTTGGAGAAGGCTCCGGAAACTTGTAGTCCTTGCTCTCAGAGCTCCATGAAGGTGGAAGGACGAACACTCCATAGATAATTATGGGGACAACCCCAGCTCAGGGCTGCCTCCTACAGGAAGCCTTCCCGCACTCCTGCTCAAGGCTGGACTTCCCCCACATTGCAGTACCCACTGTGTCCCACTTGGCTGTAACTGCATCCTTAGTTCTTGGTCCCCTTTGGTAACTGGGGCCTCTTGGGGACAAGGACCATAGCGGCTACTTCTTTAAATCCTTAGTGCCCAGCACTGGGCTGGTAACATCTACAACCCCTCTCCAGGGTCCCCACCCAAAGTTTGTCTTGGGCGCCCCTGCAGCCTGCCTGCCCACCTCAAACTCCTGCAGGGTGACTGTGCCCTCGGCAATCAGCTTGTCTGCGTACTTCTTCAGCACAGGCACCTGTCTGTGGATCTGCTTGTACATGAGCGGCTGGGTGAACATGGGCTCGTCCATCTCATTGTGGCCGCGCCGGCGGTAACAGACCTGCAGGAGTAGCCAGAGGGGCTCAGGCCCTCCCCTACGCTGTGTGGTCAATGTAGCTGCTGCAAAATTGGGGAATATCTGGGTAGGGCACACCCACTGGGAGCCCTTTGAGCTCCACTATCACCTATCACCGAATGAATGTCCCGTCCCAGGCCTTTGCACAGATTGCTCTTGGTGGCATAAATCTCTCATCCAAGAAGCACTCCCAGCCCCGAGTGCTGAAGATGCTGATGACCTGGCTGGCTCAGCATAGCAGGGATGGGCCACCCACCCATGCCTTGGCCTCAGTCCCCAGACCCACCAGGTCCACGACAACGTCTTTGTTGAAAGTGTTTCTCCATTCGGCTGCCACACTGCACACATATATCACAGCCTCTGGGTCATCGGCATTCACATGGAAGATAGGCGCATTGACCACCCGGGCCACGTCGGTCGGGTATGGTGAGGAGCGGGCCATTCGGGGGTCTGTGGTGAATCCAATCTGCAGAGGCAGGAGAAACCTGCTGCGCCTCTCAATTTACTTAGAGTGAGATAGAAGGTGCCAGCCTTGGAGACTGAACAGGGGGATGCTCAAGGTCCACTGAGGTGCCCAGGAGGAATGTGGGACACAACAGGGTGATGGTGAGCAGCCCCACAATTAGACACAGCAACAGCTCCCACGGGGACAGCAGCAGCACCAGCCGGGTGGAGCCTGCTCTTTTTCGCCGGTCACTTTGACACACTGGTAGTGAGGAACATAGGCCTGGAAAATCCAGTCCTAACAACGGCTAACTGCAACCTGGGGCAAGGTGCTTACATACCCACAGCCTGTTTCCTCATCTATAAAAAGGGGTCACTTAAATTCCCACCTCACAGGATGTTCAAGGACGATGACGTGACTTAATGCAAACAAGGCAGTGAACACAGGGCTTTCTAGACTCCATATGAGCTGTTAGAAGCTCAGCTGCCTTAGAGAAAGGGCACCAAGGTCCCTGTGTCTAAGATTGCCCATGTGGGGCTGCACACGGCCAGCCTCCATGAGGCACTCGCTACACAGGTGCTCCTTTGGTCCTTCCAGCCCTACTTATCCCTCCCTATTGTGTCTTCCAATTTCACAGACCAGGACACCAAGGCTGGAAAGAGCAGGGTCCTGCCTGGTAAGCAGCACAGCAGTGGGCTCAGAGCCAGGAGCATCTCACTTTCCCCCCAAGCTACTGCCTGGATTTCCAGGGATGCTGACGCTGTGAGGCCCAGCGTGGAGCCTACATGCTCACCTGGTTGTTGACAACGACGTGCACGGTACCATTGGTCGTGTAGGAGGGCAGGTCGCTCAGGTGGAAGGTCTCATATACCACGCCCTGGCCAGCAAAGGCAGCGTCCCCATGAACCAGGATGGACATGACCTGCAGGGCAGGTGTGAGCCAGGAGGGGCTGCGTGCCCCAACCCATGTAGCCCAGCCGGCACCTGTACTGTGGAGACCCAGGGTCCAGCCCAGCCCTCTGGGCCCACCCTGAAGGGCCCAGGTCCTCTGGGTTCCCCCAGGTGAGCTCACCTTCTTGCCCTGGGCGTCTCCACGGTAGAACTGCTCTGCCTTTGTCTTCCCCTGCACCACAGGGTCCACTGCCTCCAGGTGGGAGGGGTTGGCAACCAGCGACAGAGTGATGTTCCGGTTGGTGACGCGGTTGATCCTCTCATGGTACATGCCCAGGTGGTACTTGACATCCCCGGAGCCCTGAAGGTGGAGATGGGAACATGATGGATCCTCCCCTCCCACATCAGACAGGCAGATACACAGGCAGGCACTGCAGCCCACAGTCAGGCTGGCACATTCCCCCGATCCCACTGCCTCAGAGGGCCAAGCTGTCTCTGACCCCTCTCTCCTCATCACACTGCCCCTCCTCACTGGCCTGAGGGAGGAAGGCAGGGACCCCAGGCCTTGGCTCAGAGCCTCTCTGTACACTGACCATGGAGCAGGAGAGCACAAGAGTGGGGAAGGCCATCCAGCGGCAGGGAAGGCAGGGAGAGAAGGGCAGTGCCTAGGCATCAGCGTGGAGACCCTCGGCCAGGCCACCAGCAAACACTGAAGCTGAATCCCCTGACTCCTCACACCAATGGTAGCAATGAGGGACACACAACATTTTATGACCCTGAAGCAAGGAAGACTTACAGCATTCTACACGATATCCTAACACCAGAGAAAACACAAAAGACACCTAAATTCTAACAAATTTGCCATGGGGGAGCAAACCCACGCCCAGCGATAGGGGAAACAAATCAAGCTGAGAAAAATATTCATAAACAAATGCAGGCAAAGGGCAAATTCCCTCAATGTACAAAACGCTTTTACAAATCAGGAAGATAAAGCCCAAAAACTCCATAGGAAAATGAGCAAAAACCACAAGCAGGAATTTACAGAAAAATATGAATGGCTCAAAAGCATGTGAAAAGATAAGCAACTGAATTCATAACAACGAAATGCATTACAACAAAATCCTCTTTTGAACCTATTATATCGGCAAAGATGAAAGGATTCGAGAGCGTGTGGGAGGAAGTGGGGTGGGGGCTCTGGCACCATCACACACTGTGGATGGGCTCGCTGACATCTGCCAGCTCCTGGGAGGGTCGTTCAGTCCCACCCCCGTAGCTCCAGCCGCTGCACTGCTCGGACACCATCTAACAGATAAACTCGCTCACACATGTGCAAGGACCCTCATTAGAACAACCCAATGTCCAGCACAAGGGATGCTTTAGCTGTAAGAAGCCTGGAGTAGCCCATGTGTGCAGGCAGGAAACAATGACAACTTGTTAAGTGAAAACAGCAAGGTGCCACCCGGTGTCACGGCTATGCCCATGGCCTCTTAGAAATAAGGTTGCACTGGACAAAGAGGTTTGTTTGTATCAGCATGAAATGTTTCTAGAAGTACACACCTAAACACAACAGAAGCACACAAACAAAATTGGCCACAAGAATGGAGTCTCACTGAGGAACATATTCTCATTGTATAAGCTTTGTTCTGTTTTGTTGTTTTCACAATGATCAAATTTCTTTTTCAGTTGAAAAAAATAGTAATTTCATTTTAAACATCCTTTGGCCAAGTTTTCCACTATACACACAGGTCATCTTTGACTCATTGCAACCATTCTCGGGCATGCGCTTTTATCCCTGTTTTACGGAAGAGCAAAGTGAGGCTTAGAAGGCTGAAGGTGCTAGAACAAAAGGAACAGGATGTCAGAAAGACCTGGGATAGGAGCCAGTAGGTATGGGTCCACACACACACACACACACACACACACACACACACACACGGCAGCAGGCTGGAGACAGCAGGAGAGATAGTCCTGAGGGCAAAGGGACAGAGAGGAGGGAGTGACAGGCTCATTGCCCAGAGGACCCAGAGAGCCACCGAAAGGGAAGATGGGCAGGACTTTGAAAGAGGCTAGGCAGTGGCCGGAAGCGGTGGCTCCATGCCTGTAATCCCAGCACTTTGGGAGGCCGAGGCAGGCAGATCACCTGAGGCCAGGAGTTCAAGACCAGCCTGACCAACATGGCAAAACCCCATCTCTACTAAAAATACAAAAATTAGCCGGGTGTGGTGGCGCATGCCTGTAATCCCAGCTACTTGGAAAGTTGAGGCAGGAGAATCGCTTGAACCCAGGAGGCAGAGGTTGCAGTGAGCCAAGATCATGCCATTGCACTCCAGCCTGGGCAACAAGAGCAAAACCCCATCTCAAAAAGAAAAGGAAAGAAAGAGGCTAGGCAGTATGGGCTGAAGGCCTGACCAAGGCCTCCCAGGGAGGGGGTGGGAGCAGGCACAACATTTCCTCAGCAGGTCGATGGGTACGGAAAACCATCCTCACCTCCCAAGGCTCTGCTGGGCAAACAAATGAGCAAGGGAGTCATTCCTGGCTGGTGGACAGGACTTTGGACATGGAGGCACAGCCACATGAGCAGAACTGAGCAACTTCCAGCAAGCCTTTGCATCTCTGGGCTTCAGTTTCCCTAGCTCAAAACAGAGAGGTTGACCCAGATTATCTGAGGGCCCTCCCAGCTACCAGAGACTGCAGCCCTTGCTCCAAAAAGCCTTAGGGTCCTCAGGCAAACACACAGCCTCTCTCCTGCAGGCTTCTCCAATGCATCCATCTTAAGGTTTATCTCAGCCCGGAAGCTCCCGGCTCAGCCCCTCCACAGTCCACCTCCCAAACACCCAGCTCTCCAAGGGTGCCGGGACCTGGGCATGGCACCCACCTCGTCCGCCGCCTCCAGCTTGGGGTCAAACTGGCAGAAGATCTGCTCCAGGTCCTTGCGGATCACGTTGGCCAGCACGTTCAGCCTTCCCCTGGAGCCAGAGGGGCCGGGCTCTCACCTGGCAAAGCCCGCAGGCCTCAGGGTTCCCTCCCCCACTATGGAGGCCTGGCCTGGCCTAATACAGCCCCTTCGTGCCCAGAGCCCTCCTCAGGCCACCCAATCACCAGGCACCATCCTCTCCTGCTGCTGTAATGGCCCGAGGCCTAAAGCCCCATGCTTCCTTGCTGCCTCAGGCCACTGGGCCAGCTCTGCCTAACTCTCTGACCAGACACTGGGCATTCCCAGGCCCCCCATGACAGACAAACCCCAAAGTCCTGGCAGGCCAGCCATGGATGGGGACCCCTGCACCATGCATTTGGATGCCCTCATGCTGATGTGGCCCTGGGCTAGTCCAACCACAGGCAGCTCTCTGGTCACGGGAAAAGCCCAGGGCCCTTCCCACAGGCCACTCTGCACATCTGCATATGCCCACTCAGCAGGACCCCTGGCCACAGACGTCTCCGTCCCCCAGGATGCATTCCCCCTCCTGCTTCCCCACAGGCTCCAGCTCAGAGGTAACGCCCCACTGCTGAGCAAGCCTCCCAGATCTTCATCAAGGTCAAGGGAACATGCAGTCAGCTTTCAGCCAGGTCAGAGACCCTCGGCTCACCTCCACAGACCTCCCTGTGGGGGACACAACCCGGGAACAACTGCCCAGGCCCTGCCCTCCCTTCCCTGGAAGAAACCCCTCCACCTCTCCTTGTCCACAGGAACCTCAAGAAGTATAGTGTACCCCTTTCTGAAATCTCACCCTTGCTAGGGACAGCAGCAACATGGCCAGGGAGAGAGGGTGCCTGATAACCTGGTTAGCACCCGGCCCCAGGTGACTCTGGCCAAGTACCCGGCAATTTCTGTGATGAGCAGGCCAGGCCCAGGACTCAGAACTTTCCAGGAAACCCACCTCTACCCCCAGGTCCCACCAACACCTCCGCTCTGATTTCCATCTCATCTCTCCCACCTCTGTCCCCTGGGCTGGAGGAGAATGCGCAAGGCATGGCAGGGAGGGGGACCCACCTGTGTGGCATCCCCAAGATGACATTCTCAATCCCCATCTCGCTGGATTTGTCGATGATGGTCTTGAGGGCAGGAATCATCACTTCACAGCCCTCCAGGCCAAACCGCTTCTCTGAGGACCATTTCCGGGCCAGGAAGTCTTCAAACCTGCTTGGGGAGAGGATGGGAAGAGGAAAGGGAAAGGGACGGAAAGGGAGGGGACTGGGGCTCACAGGGGCTGTTCATGAGTGCTCAGAGCTGAATGCTGAGGACAGAGGAAGTCACAAATCCTCCTTCCACCTACATGGTCCAGGGCCCACCATGGATACACCTGTCCCACCCAGCAAAGGAACACAGGGTTAGGGGAGGCTAGGCATCTTCCCAGCTGAACCAAACGCCTCTGCCTACACCCCTTCCCAGCTGCCGCCCTCTCTCTTCCTCATAGCCAAGCTCCTCCAACAGGCCACTGCCCACCCACTCCTAGCCCACTACCCTCCTGCCACACTCCAAGGGCTCTCTTTGCCAAGTCCCAAAGATCTCCACCCAGCCAGATCCAAACTCCAGCCCGCACCTCGCTGCTCACAGGAATCCACTTTGCATCCAGCAGCTGAGTCAGGTGCTCCCCTAGCCCCTGCAGCCCTGGGGGACCCAGCTTCAGAAAAGTCCAGTGAACAGACAGGTGGTGTGGCCACACTCACTCCACACCAGGGATAATTTTCTGCCCAAACGTTCCCACAGCCACTTCCCGCCACTTCTGGCCTTGCTCAGTGTCCCCGCTCTCTTGTTCTCCTAGAGCCTCATCCCTGCCCACCTGACCTGCTCTGCCTTGGGCCAGCTCTTGGCCAAACTGCCTAAACACCTGGTCCCAACTCTCCTCCCTGCAGCCAGTGGTGAGGCTGATCCAGTCCTGCCTTCCTGTGGCACCCTCCTGCTCTCTTAGGCAGGGTGTGGGACGTCTCATAGAGCCCTGGAGCAGGACCTCCAGCCACTTGGCCCTCCAGGTGGTGCCAACCTCATGGAGCGCACTAGCCGGGCCAGCAGGGTCCGCTTCTCCTCGCTGGAGAACTGCATCACACCAGGGGTCTCAAACTTCTGCCGGATCCACTGGCACTGCTCCACATCGTTGATGAACATGAACTCCAGGCCAATGTGCTGGCAGTAGGTGTTCTGGGGAGACACATTGGGACCCCATGAGGAGCGGGGAAGAGGGACGGCTGACATCCCTGCTGTCTAGAACAAAAAAGACAGTGCCTTCCCGTCCTCTGGCAAGCTCCAAAGAGCTGCTTCAGCTGCACCCCACACACCCGCCTGTGCTCACCTCCAGGCGCCGAATGATCTCCCGCAGAGAGAGGGTGTTTTCAGAGCCCCCAATGAAGGTGGTTGTCGGCAGCTGGAACTCCTTATCAAGGTCAGCCTCCTGCAGGTCATAGAAGGCTGGAGAAGGAGGCGTGGCCGAGCCCCGGGCAGCAGAGTGGAGGGAGGGAGGTCAGGCCCAGGTGGAGCCCCGCAGTCTCACCAGACCTCCCAGTCTCCCCAGTGCCCTCCCTCTGGGTCCAACCTGGGGACCAGAAGTGAGAGTGAGCCCAGGGAGGCAGGGTGGACAAGCCTCTCAGGCTTGAACACATGGGGCACAAGCTAGGGAAAGTGGCAGGCGTCCTTCTCAGGAACAACAGGCAGTACACAGGCAAGGTAGAAAGGAGGCCCTGTGGGCTGCTCCCCGGGCTCCATGGACTCCCAAAGATCAGGCTGTCCCTAGTGCCCGTGGGCCCCTTACTGGGCCACCCACACAGCACTGCCATGGCCGTCCTGAGGAAGGCTCTTACCCAGTTTATCAATGGTTGTGATCAAGTCTGAGGGCACAAAGGAGTCCAGGTCCGCATCCAGAATGCCCAGGGGGTCCAGCTGGGCCACATGGTGACCCCGGATCTGGGAGGAGGGAAAAGAGCAGGGTGGGGCTGGGACCCAGCTGGACAGACCTCCTCCAGGGTAAGGCTCTGGGCCCCAGCCCCTCTCTTCCCATTTCCGAATGTTAAGCTTCCCCATGTCTCTGCCCCGCAGCTACTTCAGTGCTGCCTGCGAGACCCCAGCCACAGCCAGTAAGATGGCAGGAGCTCAACCTGGTTTAGAAGTACAACATGCACGGGCAAAAACAGGAAAAAGACCTATGCACAAAGGTGTTCACTGCGGTGCTACTAGTAATAGTGCAATTCTAGAAACTTCCCCACTGTCTATCAGCAGGAGACTGGCACATGGATATGGGCGATCCACACAGCGGAGCACTCCAGAGCCATTAAAAGGAAGAAGAAAAATCCCCATCTGATACTACAAGGTAGTCTCCAAAAAATATTGTTAAGCAAAAAAGCAAATTCTAGCAAAGTGTGTATGGTGAACTACACATTATCTAATAAAAAGTAGACACAAATAAATATATGCATTAGAAGGGCAAATCATAAAATTAAAAAAACCATAACATAAGAAAAATTATCACCTAGGGGAGGGGACAAAATAGGATAGAGAGGCAGGGCTAGGAGCCAGATTTTTAAGAACTTTTCTTACTTTGAAGATTTGACTTTCAAACCTTGTAAATATTTTACATTCTTATAAAACAAAATTAAGTCTTAAAAATTGAAAGTGAAATGAATCAAATGAAAAAATATGTCCACTTAGTGGCATAAATACAGAGAGAAACCATTCCAATTGACTAATGGAACATTCCCTAAAGACAAACAGAAAAAAATTCATAAAGTCTTTTTTATTACCAGTCAGTCGTAATAGTGTTAGAATTGTTACGCTGGCTGGGCACAGTGGCTCACACCTGTAATCCTAGCACTTTGGGAGGCTAAGATGGGTGGATCACCTGAGGTCAAGAGTTCAAGACCAGCCTGACCAACACGGTGAAACCCCATCTCTACTAAATATACAAAATTAGCTGGGCGTGGCGGCACATGCCTGTAATCCCAGCTACTTGGGAGGATGAGGCAGGAGAATCGCTTGAATCTGGGAAGTGGAGGCTGCAGTGAGCTGAGGTTGCACCACTGCGCTCTAGCCTGGGCTACAAGGAGAAACTCCATCTCAAAAAAAAAAAAAAAAGAAAGAACTGTTATTCTAAGATTGTTGCATGTGAGCTCTGGGAAATCAAACACGCCATTGTACTGGCATCTTTGAGAACCTCTATTTTTGACATCTCTAAAGGCAATGTTGCCATAAGATTGACAGGGTCAAGGACAAACCCCAAATCCCACATCTGTAGCACGTTAGAAGCATCAGTATAAACCCTTTCCTGGCTCTGATTCCTGAAAGGGCCCAGAAGTAATGATCAAACCAATAGCAGGAAACAGCCAGAGACCTGGACGGTTCTGGAATAGGCAGAAATGTACAAGCTGAGCTTGGAGCATCTTGTTATACCAACATCAAGGCAGTGTTCAAACACCACGAGTGCTGGGAATAAGGACAAGTTTTGAGCAACTATAAGGACAGTATACCTACAGCAGATTGAAACTCATCAAATATGTTTATATTCATGCATTCATATGAATCAAAAAAAAAGAAGATAAACTTTCATTAGTCACTTTTGGAGTGTGCTAGGGAATCACCTCATAATTTTGAAAATCACTGAATAAAAGAAAAAAATAAAGCAGTGATCCTGTCTTTCCTACACAATCTGCATCTCAGGATAAACAGAGTTAACAAATGGAAGTTTCTCCTGATAGTGGGACTTCAGTTAATAAAGAAGGGAAAACAGAATTGGCATATCACCATTTTTGCAACCCCTAGTGAGTTAATGGATCTAGGAAATCACTATCCACAGCTGCTAACTGCTCAAGTGCCATCACCATCACCACCAGGAAGCTGATTTTGAAAAAAAAAAAATCAAATGTCTATGGGATCGAGCCTCTAGATCTAATTGTCAAAGTACAGAAATTACATGGGACAATGGGACAGATGAAATGACATCATGAGGAAGCCATCAGCAAAATCCAGACTTGGAAAAACCCTGCAGGACAAACCACCTGGTTTTTCCACATCATAAAAAGAAACAGAGGGAACCTGCAAAGTACAAGAGATGTAAGAGCCACTTTAGCCTATTGCAACCTGTGGATTTAGCTGGATCCTGCTTCAAAGAAGCAGTCAAAAGAAAGCACAGGCTGGGTGCAATGGTTCACGCTGTAATCCCAGCACTTTGGGAGGCCAAGGCGGGCAGATCACTTGAGGTCAGGAATTCAAGACCAGCCTGGCCAACATGGTGAAACCCCGTCTCCACCGAAAACACAAAAATCAGCCAGGCGTGGTGGCAAGCACCTGTAATCCCAGCTACTCAGGAGGCTGAGCCAGGAGAATCACTTGACCACGTGGGGCAGAGGTTACAGTGAGTCGAGATTGCATCACTGCACTCCAGTCTGGGTGACAGAGTAAAACTCCATCTAAAAAGAAAAAAAGAAAAAAAGAAAGCACAGGACAAAAGGCAAACACAAATGTCAACTGCATATTTGATATTAGGCATTATTATGTTTAGATGTGATAATGGTATCATGGCACATTTTTTAAAAAGCCCTTTTCTCTAGACACACACAAAGAAATGTTCAATGAATGAAATGCTATATCTGGGATCTGCCTCAAGATAATCAGCAGTGAGCGGGGGCTAAGGGGGAAATTGATGAAACAAGGCTGGCCATGATTGATGGGTGGTGGGCTCACTGTACTATCCTTCTGCCTTTTATATGTTTGAAAATGCTTATAATAATACAGTAGTTTTTTTTTTTCAGCACAGTGTGCAGGTGATTCTAACCACAGCTGTGCCTGCTACTCGCCTGTAAGGGGCTGCAGCCCTCCTGGTGGGAGCTCATCCACACCAGGCACAAGAGAGTAACACACCTGAATCCAGAAGCCACCCTGCCAGGAAAACTCTCTAATGCCTCGTCTTGGTTAATCAAAGAACAAAGAGCTACTGAAGGGCTGAGATCTGTGCTTAGAAGATAAGGCCCTCGGGCAGCACCCTGAACGTTTCCCTGTATTTAATATACAGTTTTACATCCTTGTTCTTCATTTTTGAAGTCAAGGGTTAGATCACTGTCTGCTTCTTTCAGCCAGCCAGGAAAAACACAATACACGATAGCTGCTGTTTGCTCCTAGGTGGCCCACAATTGATGGGTCCTCAGGCCAGAAGGGAACCCAACCCTGCTCACCTTCCCTCTTCCATCCCCAGGTGGGTGGTATACAGGGAACTCTGTTCCATCCCACAGATTGGGCAGCTCATTCAGAGGCAAAGCATCATTTCCATTTGCTAATGCCCCCCTGTACCCTAGCCTTGCTGTGGCTTGCTGCTGCCTCACATTTCCCTGACGGAATACCTCCTGCCAGCAGTTCCCAGAGATATTCCAAATGATTACGCTTGTTATGGCCTGAACACTGCAGCAGTCCTCCAATTAGTCCTGTCTGGTCAAGACCAAAAACACAGACCATCACTGGGTCTCTGACAGAGCAGAGGCCCAGCATGGGAGAGCCTAAGTCTCCAGGAGGAGCAACTGGTGGGGGAGAATTGTTTACTGAACCATTCATTCCATAAACATGAATTAGGCACCTGCTGTATCAGTCCCTGTTCTCCCAGGATGCCCATTCTAGAGGAGAAAACAGAATTAACAAGGGTTAATCTACTCACCCCTCATTCAACAGGCTTTGGAATTGATCCCTTACTAAGTGCTCCTCCACGTACTCGGGGCATGGTGTGTGCAAGGGACAGACCACAAGGACACAAGTCAGTATGCACAAAAAAAAATTCAAGCAGGTGGTAAGTGCTCTGAATGGTGATGTGGCAAAGACTGGCTAGAGGAGTAGGTGCTGCTCAGTAGAGGACAAGGAGAAGGGCTCTCTGGGGAGATGATGTTGGAGCTGAGACCCCTTCCCTTCAGTGCCTGGCCACACCCCAGGAGCCAGTGCAGCCTCCCAGGCTGTGCCTCAGCTGCCCCTCACCTGGTAGGCCCGGATCAGGGACTGCACAGCCAGGTGGTCCTCCACCAATTTGCTGGTCTTGGTCCGACTTGAGACTGCAGACCTGCTCTCATGGACAACAGAAGGGGGCCGTGGCTGAGTAGAGCCAGAAAAGGCTTCCTCGCTGGCTTCCCTGAAGAAGCTGTCCCAGGACTAGGCAGGGCAGAAACAAGAACGCAGCCAGGTCAGGGCCTGGGAAGAGTCAGAGGTAGCCCAGGCTGGGGCCCCAGGGAGTGTTAGGTCTTCCTTGAGGACCACAGCTCTCAGGGCCTTCCCAGGGTGCCTAGATGTACATACAACGATGTTCCCTGCAGAACTGTTTACAAAAATTGACAATGTGAAAACAACCTACATGGCTATCCATAGAAAACTGGCTAAATAACGATTTTACATTTAGAATCTGGAAGATTATACAGTCTTTTAAAAAGGTGCTTTCAGTATTGTGGATATGGAATATTGCCAAGATACGTTTTAAAGTGAATGAAGCAGAAGAGGATGTATGGCTGCTACTCTCTGTGTAGAAGCAAAAAGCAGATGTGAACACACACAGGCATTTGCATGTGTTTTCCAGAAGAACAATGTAAAAGTGCTTTCCTCCGTGCACTCCCATACGGCACTGGTGGGAGACTCAGTTGGTACAATCCCCATGGAAAGCAACTTGGCAATACCCATCAAAATTATACACAGCCACTCCTGGACCCAACTATTCCACTTTGGGGAATTTACCCTACAGATGGCTCTGCAGGTGCAAGATGATGAAGGTGTAAGATGATGCACTGCAGCACTGTTCGCCACAGTCAGAGACTAGAAATGAATCAGATGTCCATCAGCAGGAATAGGGGTGGCACATAAATGCAATGGAATACTACACAGCTGGACAGAGTGAATAGTGAGGCTCTTCATGTACTGATATGGAAAGATCTTGGAGATACATCACCAAGCGAAAACAGCAGGGCGCAAAATAGTATGTGTTACAGGTTACTTTTGCGTAAAGGGAGACAAATCCAGAGTTACATTTGCAGTAAGTTTACCTAATGCAAGTCTTGGAAAGGATATAGAGGACACTAAGTTGGAGGACAGTGGGAACTGAGCAGATGAGGATAGATTAGGAGGGAGCTTTCTGACTGTGTAACTTCTTATACCTTCTGCCTTTGGATCATGTGACTGCACTGCTTTCCACTGCAGGTGAAGGGGTCAGAGAACAACTTCACTTTTCACCCTCCCATCTAATTTAATTTTTTTCTTTACTATCAGCAAGTGTTTATTTTATCAGATCAATACATACACAAACACGTATGTCCCTAATTACATACAAGGGAGCATATGGAGGCAGCAGAGCACGACAAAGGGGCACGGCAGGGCTTAGGTGTGGCTGAGCAGGACATGGCCAGGGCCTCTCAATCAAAACCACCACCCACTGGCTGATACAGCAACGGGAAAGCAACAGGCTTTGATGACTGAGGACCTGAGAGGCAAAGAAACCTGCCCAGGATCACACAGCAGGCAAGCTGCTTCTCCCCACTGCCCTGCCACAGCCCAGCCCCCGAGGGCTTCCCTCCCTTGCGGTGGCCCAGGGTAGGGTGGGGGTGCTGACCTTGTGGACACTCTGGGGGTTTTCCAACCAGGCGAAGTACATCTCCTCCATGTAACTGGAGCCGCCTCCACCTTTGCTGCTTGGGAAGGTGGCCGGTGGCCCGGAGGACCTGCTGCGCCAGCCAAACACCGGGACGTCATGTGCAGCCAGGAGCCTCGCAGCCTGTACCCCAAGACGGGACGGCAGCAGCCTCAGCTGACTCATTCTGGACGCAGGCAATGAAGGAGAGGCATAAATGGCAGGACCAAGACAGGAAGAGGCTCTACCAAGCCACTGTCCGCTCATCAGCACTTGTCATTCCCACTGGGCAGATGGTGCCCACTGGGCAGATGGTGCTGGGCTAGGCAGTGATGAGACTGGGAATGTGACACTCTCCCAGCCCCCTGGGCTTACTGTCTGGTGGAAGCCCCCAGCTCAGTAAACTCTATCAATAGATATCAAACAGCCCTGAGCCCCAGCCCTGCTGTGCCACACTCATCCCAGACCACACTCCTTCCCTGATAGTCCCCAAAGCCTGTGCAGAGACATGAACTCCCCAGGCCCTGCCTCAGGGAGCACCCACCTAGGTCCTGGAGCCCACTCGGAGAGCCACAGGGCAGGTGCAGGGAGTACCACCAAGAAGGAGTGGGTCTCAGGCCCACCACCCTAGAACCAGGGCAGGCAGTCCTCCAGGGGTCAGGTGTGTCGTGCATGGTCAGGGAAAAGCAGGGGCAAAAGCATCCAGTGAGCACAGGTGTCGGGGGTGATAGAGGCACACTATCTCAGGAGGGCTGTGGCTCTAGTCATTGCGACCAAAAGTGACCAGTGACTCCCTGTGACTGCAATCCTGGGCCAGAGTGCCCTCTCTCCCAGGCCCAGCCAGAGGGCTGGTGACACTAGGCCCAACAATAGCCCCATTTCATTGCAGGAAGGGCTAAGGTCTGGAGGGGCAGGAAGAGTAGAATGGAAGGCAGCCCCAGGCCCAGCCCAGCGCCACTCAAGACAGCTAACAGCCCAGGCAGGTACAGACTGGAAGCCCACCCAGACCAGGGGGAACCAGGCCCTGCAGCTCATCTCACCTCACTCTGTCACCTGTGCCTTCCCAGGGAAAATATCTAAATCTTGGGCTTTCAGTGATGGGGGCTTTCTCTATTCCGCAGAGGGTAAGAGTTCTAAGAGCCTCTGCCAATCCTGGAGAACCCCCCAGATATCCCTATCCAGGCAGGTTAGGGGTTGATAGGGCCCACTGAGGTCCCAGATCACCCCATACCCCTGCCAACTCATCCTACACATGATGTGTGAAGTGGGACCTCTGTTCCCCACCCACAACTGTGAGCAGAACCCCTTCCTCTGCTCCAGCACAGCCACTGCCTGGACATAGAGCAGCTCCCCATGAATGCCAGCTAATGCCCTCCTGCCCAGACCGCCCAGCTTGTAAGCTGGGTGCAAGGACCACCTCACAAGGGGTCACCCAGGCGGGAGGAGTCCCCTACCCCTGGACAGCTCAGGCCCCAGAAAATGTGCATTCTGGGGTATAACTGGCTTCCAAGTACTGCCCAGGCCGGGCCCTGAGCCAATGCTCCTGGTCAGGTGTGCTCAGCCAACACCTGTTGCACCCTTCTGCCTCACCCCTGCCATCAGCTCAACCATGTCACCAGAAAACTCACTGGCTGGACTTTCCACAAAAGGTCAGGCCCCACCAGAGGGCAGGGCACAGCCCTCCTTCTAACTCACATGAGCCAGAGGAAAGGGGTGATGTCACCTCAATGGATGGAGGACAGGCTCCTGGGGCAACCAGCAGCAAGCCTGAACAGAGAAAATTTTCAAAACAAAAAATATTCCACTGCAGGGAGGAGGGAGGTGAGCTTGGGAGCCTCTGAGTGCTCCCAAGTTTCCCTCCCCAATGCTCAGCCCCTGAGGCTTCGGGTCATGTGGCCCAGCCCACGAGCCAGTGATGCCAAGCCCTAGAGTGCGGGGCACTTGGGGCCGGCTCCTCTGGGAGCAGCACCTCTCCAAGTGCCAGGCATGAGCTCTGGGGTCAGGCAGCCAGGGTCCCAACTCCTGTTCCACCTCTGACCATCCTAGAGGCCTGGGCAAAGAGAAGGTCGTGCCAGCCCAGCTGGCCACTGAGCCCAGGAGCTCCTGAAGCATCAGGGAGAATCTTCTAGAGCATCAAAAAGAATCCACAACCCAGGACGCTTTATCATCCCCAGTCTATGGCAAAGGAAACTAGATATCAAGACCATCGTCATGGGAATAAACATAATAGGCACCGTCAGGAGCACTGATTCTAGGACAGATACTGTGCTCATTTAATCCTCCCAACATCCCATGGGGTGGGCACTCATATCAGTTCCACTTTATAAACAGAGAAACTGAGGTGCAAGAGGCTAAGCTGGCTAAGCTGGTGAGTGACAGGGCTGTGTGGGGTTTCAGCGACTGTGCCCTGATCACTGCAGTCAATATGTAAGCCAGATTTCTCTTAGCGATGCAGTTCCCATCAGCTGAGCCAGAGCTGCTCCCTCTGCCAGCCCCACTCCCACCCCCACAGGGGAATGGGGCAGTTTGGGCCAGATAGGGACAAAGTCTGGCTGTGTCCAGAATGGCCCGGTGCAGGAACACTGTTTTATAAACACTAAACAGTCTGGGTTGGCCACTGGGCACTGCTGTGACCTTGACCCAGCCTGGCAGGAGGGCAGCCTGCCACCCACCCCCACCTGCATCCCAGCAGGGCATGAGGGCTCAGTATCTAGAGCCAGAGCCCAAGCCAGCCCTACTAGTTCCTGCCCATACAGTCAAGGACAGCAACAAGGAGTGAGAGTCAGGTGCCCTGTGCAACCCCCTGCCCAGTCCAGACTCCAGCAGAGTTGCCCTGGGTATCTCTTGGGGGTCTCTTCTCTGAGGACAAGGTCACACAGCATCCCCAACCCAACCTCAGAACCTCAACCCAACCCCAGAAAACTGCCGACACCATGGCCACTAAGACTCCCACATACACAACCCTGTCTGGGGTGCCCTAGTGAGGACTACTCCCTAATGCACCCATTGCAGAGATCAGTAAACAGAGGCCAGAAAGGGTTCTCCCCAGAGGGCCCTCCAAGCTGGGCAGCAGCAGAGCCTGGATTCTCTCAGCAGCAGGTCTACTCTGACCCCACTTTCTGAGAAGCGGATGAGCTTTTGCTCAGCAACAAACCGCAATTCTATTTAGATGGGGCCTGTTCCAAGACACTGGAGAGGGGCTGCTAGGGCCTGCTTGAGCCAGGTGGCCGAGGGGCGTCAAAGGGTCTCTCCAGTTCGGCGAATGCGTACTGCAGCCTGCTGTGGCCTCGGGATTACCCCGTCCCCCTCCCACATCTCCCTGGGGGCGGAAGAAGCGCTTCCCATGCAAGCAGCGACCTCAGGCCATGCCGCCCTCTCTCAGGCCTCAGTTTTCTCATCTGTAATCGGAGACCGCGGTTAAAACCGTCTATTAGGCTCCTTGGTAGTCTGAAGCTGCCTATGGGTCCCGCCAGGTGCACAGCGCTAACCCTCCCCATCCCCCGCACAGCTCTCGCAGCTCCGGGCCCTCCCCTGGCCACGGAAGGCGCGGGGCAGTCTGAAGTCCTCGGGCTGGAGAAACCCACCGCAAGCACCCGCTCCTCTGCGCAGGACCCTGGACTAGCCGGGTGGTACGCGCGCGATGGGCTGGGGGTGCCGGGGGAGGCCACGGCCAGCCAAGGTCAGAGCCAAGGTCACGGTCTGTTCCTCCTCCCTCTCCCCCCGGCGGGGGCCAGACTCAGGGCTGCGGGCAGCGGCGCCCCAGGACCCGGGAGAGAGGAGCTGTGGGGCCGGTCCCCAGGACGGCAGGAGAAGCAGCGGCGCAGGGACCGGGAGGGGGCGGGCCGCCGCGCTCACCGGGCGGGCGGGCGGGCGTGGTCCGCGCTGCAGCAAGGTCCGGAGGCTGCAGGTCAGGGGTCTGCGCGGAAGGGGTGCGCGCGCGCCGTGCCAATTACCTGGGTCACGTGACGCAGCCGCCCACGGGCGCGCGCCCCTGAGACTCCGCGCGTCGTGACGTCTCCATGGATGCCCCGCCCCGCTCCTGGCGCTGTCCACGGTGCTGGCGGCCCAGGCCCGAGGTCGCCCACGGCCGAAGGGGGGACTCCTCTCTGAGACCGCAGAACGGGGCTGAGGCCCTGAACCCCGTGTGCTCGTCCTAAAACTAGGACGAATGTACCAGACGACAAGCAGCCTTTGTGTGTAGGAGAGGATAGGTTTTGTTTTGTCGTCTGTAAAATGGGAATGCTATGAAAAGTTCCACTATCTTAGGGATGTTTTGAAAAAAAGATGAGATAATGCGTGAAAAGTGCTTACCCCAAATCTGATACACATTTTACCCATTCATCCTCCCACTGATGGTGACCCAGGCTGTCCTCACCACCCCGTGGCCACAAACAAGGCTGCAATGAACTTCTTCATACACATTCCCTTAGGATCCTGCGTGGAACTTTCTCTGGGATAGAGATCAACTTTCTAATTATTATCAGAATAGCAGATGCAATGTCCTGTTATTGTTTTAATCTGCATTTCTCTCGTTATCAACCATTTGCGTCTCCCGTTGTTTGTTAGTTTGGGGTTTTCTGTTGTATTTTTTTCAGCTTTCTGTTGGGTTTTGTTCTCATTTAAATGCAGGGATTTCTTGTATAGGAACGTAACATACCTGTGGTTCAAGTTGCCATCAAATCTCTCCTGGATTATTGCAGCAGCCTCCTAACTGGCTTCTCCGCTTCTACACTTACACTCTTGAATTTTAATCTCAAAACTACAGTATGCACTTCACAAGAATATATTCAAATACATATCATATCAAACCAATTAATATGGTTGCTTGTCGAGGGAGGAGGATGGGGAATGTGGATATGAGGTAATTAATCAATTACCCAGATCACTGCTGACAGAGTGCCACGAAGAAAGGAATACAACTAACTTCTGCACCTGAAGTCTCCCAAAAGTTCTTTACTTGGAGACAGTTAGGGATTCATGTGGTCAAGAATCTTCAGCACTTAACACAGCACTATCATGGTATTTTTCAGTGAATATTTGTTGAATGAATGACTGAGTGAGTAAATGGACACTTGACTTGGATCCTGAAGGATGAGTAAGATTTTATCTGGTGCAGAAGGGCAGGGTTCATTGGGAATTCTTCGGACACAAGCACCAAAAATGACCTGGCTAGCTTCAGCCAAAAACGAGTTGATATGAAGGTTGTATATAAGGCAACTCACAGAATCAGAGGAAAGCTGAAAATTTACTTCAGGAAGCAGGGCTGAGCCATAGAGGAACTGTCTCTTCAAGGCTCTTCTGTTTTTCAAAATTCAAATTCCGGGTGAGAGGCAGTAATGTACTTGCAGTAAAGACGGAGTAAGGTGGCCAGATTTGAGAGACTTACGGGGATCAGCTCCATGGGGTTTAGTGGTTGACCAGATATGAGGGTGGAGACATAGATAACTCACAGGTGTCTGGCTTTAGTGACTTGGGCACAGTGGAACTTCTCAGTGAGCTAGGGAAAAGGAGAAGATGCAGTTTGGGGTAATAGTGGAAAAGTTTACAAGTCAGAGTCACCGATTAAGAAAGATGGAAAGCCTGACACAGAGCAGCAGGCAGGAATGAGGCTCTTGCAAATCAAAAGCCTTCAGAGCCTTTCAGCCTTCCAGCCTAATTGGTGTTCTGCTAATTGCATTGATTAAAGCAAACATTTGGGGCAATCAACGCTCCCATGAGGGTGGCTGCCATTCTCAGAAGCCTGAGAGGATTAGTGGCAGTGGCTGTAGGCTTTGCAGAGATCTTCAGAAACAGACACCTTTCTTTTTTTCCCATGCCTGTGGCATGTGTGTGTGTGTGTATGTGTGTGTGTCAGAACATGGAAGTTTTTATTTATTCTAGTTGTACAGAACTTAAATGATACAGAAGGATACAGAACAAAATGTGAAAAGCCCCCTTCCACCTGCCCCAACCTCACCTCTTTTTTTTCCTTCCAGAGGTAACTACTGGCCAGTTTGGCAAACATTTTTACAAAATTGTTTATGTATTTATATCCATATGCTTCTACAAACATATACATAAAAACATGAAATGGATCACACTAGAATATAGTTCCATGACTTGTTTCTTTTTTTCCCTTTTCTTGAAGATTTTTATTTAAACTCAGTATGTGTAGGACCACCTCATTCTTTTTCATGGGTATGTTGTATTCATTATAGGGATGTATGGTGACTGTATGTCACTTCTCTCCCATTGAATGAACATTTCCATTTCTTTTGACATTTACAGAAAAAAAAGGAGAAAAGAGTCCTCCTATATATTCCCTTTAGTACATGCAAAACTACTATGGTAACATTGATTTCTCTTTCTTTCTTTCTTTCTTTCTTTTTTCTTTTTTTTTTTTTTTCCTCAAGATGGAGTCTTGCTCTGTTACCAAGGCTAGAGTGCAGTGGCTGGATCTCAGCTCACTGCAACCTCCACCTCCCAGGTTCAAGCAATTCTTCTGCCTCAGCCTCCTGAGTAGCTGGGATTATAGGCTCCCACCACCATGCCTGGCTAATTTTTTTATTTTTAGTAGAGATGGAGTTTCATCATGTTGGCCAGGCTGGTCTTGAACTCCTGACCTCATCATCCCCCACCTTGGCCTCCCAAGTGCTGGGATTATGGGAGTGAGCCACCATGCCCAGCCTGATTTCTAAATTAAGTTTAACAATGGGTCAAAAGATATATATTCTTTGGAGTTTAATATGTATAATAAATACCTAGTAAGACCATTCCACTGAATACTTCCTCATTAGTGTTTTTGAGTTCCCACTCCCTTACATCCTTGCCAAGATTTATTATCAGTTTTCTTTCATTTATGCCAGTCTGATAGGTGAAAAATCACATTTTGTTTTAGTTAGCATAAAACTGATAAGCGAGTTTGAAAATCTCTCTTTTTTTGAGGTGGAGTCTCGCTCTGTCACCTAGGCTGGAATGCAATGGCGTGATCTTGGCTCACTGCAAACTCTGCCTCCTGGATTCAAGCTATTCTCCTGCCTCAGCTTTCCAAGTAGCTGGGACTATAGGCACACACCACCATGCCCAGCTAATTTTTGTATTTTTAGTAAAGACAGGGTTTCATCATGTTGACTAGGCTGGTCTTGAACTCCTGACCTCAAGTGATCTGCCCGCCTTGGCCTCCCAAAGTGCTGGGATTATAGGCATGAACCACTGCACCCGGCCTGAAAATCTTTTTATATGTTTTTATATGTTTCTTTTTATATGTTTCTTATTTTGTATTCTTTTTCTACAAATTTCCTATTGATAGACTTTGCTCATTCTTCTATCAGGTTGTTTATATTTTGCTTGAATTCACATAAACTCTGTACATATTCTGAATAAGAATATTTTGTAGGTTGTAAATGTTGCAACATTTCTCCCAGTCTGTCACTTGTCTTAACTTTGTTTATAGATGCTTTGGCCACATTTTCATAGCTTTGATTACAGTATATTATTATAATTTTTCTTTTATAGTCTTACTTATTGTTGTTAATCTCTTACTATGCCTAATTTATAAATTAAACTTTATCATAGGTATGGGCCAGGCATGGTGGCTCACACCTGTAATCCCAGCACTTTGGGAGGCCAAAGCAAGTGGATCACCTTAGGTCAGGAGTTTGAGACCAGCCTGGCCAACATAGTGAAACCCCATCTCTACTAAATATACAAAAAATTAGCCGGGTGTGGTGGTGGGTGCCTACAATCCCAGTTACTCAGGAGGCTGAGGCAGGAGAATCACTTGAACCCAGGAGGTGGAGGTTGCAGTGAGCTGAAAGAGTGTCACTGCATTTCAGCCTGGGCAACAGAGTGAGACTCCATCTCAAAAAAAGAAAAAAAAAAAGAAAAAGAAAAAAAATTATCATAGGTATGTATAGGAAAAAACAGGGTATATATAGGGTTTGATACTATGTGAGGATTTGGGCATCCATGGGGGCCTTGGAACGTATCTCCCCAGGATAAGGACAAACTACTATATAAAACATTTCTATCACCACAAGGATCCCTCAAAATGCCCTTCTATAGCCACACCTATTTCCCTCCCACATCACCTCCTCCTTAACCCCTCCAAACCATTAATCAGTTCTCCATCTCTATAATTTTGCATTCAATAATGTTATATGTAAGTGGCATTATAGGGTAGGTAGCCTTTTAGGATTAGCTTTTTTTCATTCAGTATAGTTCTTCGGAGATTCATGCAGGTTGTTGTGTGAATCAGTCATTTGTCTCTTTTTATTGCTGAGTAGTATTCCATGGTATGGATGTACCACAGTTTGTTTAACCATTCACTCATAAAGGGCATCTGGATTGTGCTCAGATTTTGGCTATTACAAATAAACCTGCTATGGACATTTACGTTCAGATTTTTGTGTGAACATAAGTCTTCATTTCTCTGGGGTAAATGCCTTGGAGTGCAATTGCTGGGTCATATGGTAGTTGCATGTTTCATTTTTTATAAACCTTCTGCTCTTTTATAGAGTAGATGTGCCACTTCACAGTCCCATCAACAATGTGTAGGTGATACAGTTTCTCTGCATCCTCACCAGCATTTGGTGCTGTGTGTTACCCATCCTGATAGGTATGTCATGATATCTTATTGCGGTTTTAATTTGCATTTCCCTGATGGCTAATGAGCATCTTTTCATGTGTGTGTTTGTAATCTGTATATCCTCTTTGGAGAAATGTCTCTTTATGTCCTTTAGACCTTTTCTAATTGGATCGCTCTTTTTTTTTCTTACTGTTGAGTTTGAGAGCTCTTTGCATAGTCTAGATGCTAGACTTTGTCAGATACATGATTTGCAAATATTTTCTCTCGGCCTGTAGCTTGTCTGTTCATCCTCTTAGTAGGGTTGTGCATTGAGCAAAAATTTGTAATTCTGATGAAATCCAGTATATCATTTTTTCATTTTATGGCTCATGTTTTTGGTGTTTAGTCTGAGATTTTTTTTCACCTCACCCTAGATCCTGAAGATTTTCTCCTATTTTTCTAGAAGTTTTATTGTTTTACATTTTGCATTTTGGTTTAATTTTTGTATAAAAAATTTAATTTTTTATAAATTTAATTTATAAATTTATAAATTTAATTTATAAATTTAATTTATAAATTTAATTTTTGTATAAAATGTGAGATTTAGGCTGAAATTCTTTTTTTTAACCTATGGACGGTCCATTGCCCCAGTACCATTTGTTGAAAGGCTGTTCTTCCCCCATTGAATTGCTTTTGCACTTTTGTCAAAAAATCAGTTGAGCACATTTGTGCGGGTCTGTTACTGGGTTCAGCTTTATGGAGATATAATTCACACACCATACAATTCACCCGTATAAAATATATCATTCAATTCTTTTTTAAGCATATCCATAGAGTTGTGCAACCGACTGTGCAATTTTAGAACATTTCATTATCTGACAAAGAAACCTTTGAAAGGGGAATTTTACCACCTTAAGAATATCAAGTTGATCCAAGACCTGCATCATACTAAAAATCTTCTGTGGGTGCCCCGAAGTGCAGAAGGCGCCTCCTCTGATAAGCCTGTGATACAGCAGATGTTGATCCTAGGCCCGGCTGGTCAGCTTCTCCACAAGGCTGCCCTCTGACAAGCTCTGCGCTTCCACCACTGCCTCCCACAGGCCTCTTCTGCTCCCAGCCTTGGCCTTTGGGCCGCAACCTCCAGAATACCCATGGTTTTCCTCCCTGAAAGATGGAGCCCCTAGGGCAACCATCTGCTCCTGTCCTCCAGCTCCATTGCAGCCGGCCTTTCCACCAGCCCCAGTCCAGGTGGGACAGGACATGGAGACAGCAGGGACTCGAGTTTCCGTTTGGAGGCGGCAGGATTCAGAGGCAAATTCAGCCCCTTAAACCTCTGCTGCCGCCTCCCCTGCAGCAACTGAGGCCTCCCACCTCTCGGAGCGAACCCCCAAGGAGAGCACAGCCAAGATTTTGGACTTCAGGAAACAGCATCCAGGCCATCGCTTGCTCTCGGGCTGAGGGCCACGCATCCCTGCCCGTCCCCTCACAGGCGGCTGCACGCTCCGGCCCTCGCCCCAGCCCTCAGGGCCCCGGCGGGAAGCCCCTCTCTGAGCAGGCCTGGCCGGATTGTGCCCTCCTGCGGAGTCCCCAAGGGGCGGGGAGCCCGCGCCTGCCTAGCCCGGCTCTCAGGACACCTCTGTCTGCGTCTCCTTCGTCGCCACTCCGGGTTTCGACTCCGCGTGGCCAGGCACCCCGGGTGCACCACCTCTCGACCCAGGGCGAGCTCACGCCGCCGCCTGCGCGCTGAACTGGGAGCTGGGAGCAGCCGACATCGGTCTCTGAAACCCTGCGCTGGGAGGCCCTCGGCTGGGCGGGAATTCCTGGGCGCTGAATAAGTTTTCCCGGCGGTGTCTGTCCGAGCGCAGACAGAAGCCGCGCGAGGGGACGCGGGGTCGTGTCCTGGGGCGGCGGGGAGGGGCTGGGAGGGCGGGTGTGGAGGGGCCTGGGCTGCCCGCCGGCTAGGGGCGGCCACCTTGGCCGGAGATCCGACGCGCGGGGCCTCCCGGTCCGCGCTCCTCCAGGAGGCCGGATCCGCGCGGCAGTCCTGGGCTCCGCTCCTCAACCTCCTGCCGCGGCCGCGCCCCGCTGGGGAAGGTGCGAGGTGCGGCGGACGAGGACGATTCTTGACGCTGAGCCTGTGGGCCAGGCCCGCGCCCACCGCAGGAATCTCTCCCGGGAAGGCCCGGAAAGATGCCAGCGGCCCCTGAAGCAGGGAGACCCCTGCGCGTGCTCTCCTGAGGCAGATGCGTCAGGGAGGCCTTCCTGGGCGAGAGGGAAAGGATAATGGAGTGAGGGGAGTGTTGTGGACCAAGGCCTGGAGGGCGAGCAAGGGTCTGGGGTGTCTGGCGATACTGGGTGGAGGGAAAGGGGTTCTCTGTGGCCAGCATCAGGTGCTCCAGGGCAGGGCTTGGAGATAGCCAGGCCCAGCTAAGGGTCTCAAACGTTCTACCTGACGTTTCAGTCCTCAAACCGCTGTAGGGCCTCTTCAGGGTTTCAGCAGGAGACGCAGTCAGATTTTGTAGAAAAGTCATTCTGACCAGGCGCAGTGGTCACACCTGTAATCCCAGCATGCTGAGAGGCTGAGGGGGGCGGATGACTTGAGGTCAAGAATTTGAAACTAGCCTGGCCAATATGGTGAAACCCTGTCTCTACTAAAATTAAAAAATTAGCCGGGCGTGGTGGCGCGCTCCCATAATCCCAGCTACTCAGGAGGCTGAGGCAGGAGAATTGCTTGAACCTGGAAGGCGGAGGTTGCAATGAGCTGAGATCATGCCACTGCACTCCAGCCTGGACGACAGAGTGAGACACCGCCTCAAAAAAAAAAAAAAAAAAAAAAAAAAAAAAAAAAAAAAGCCAGGCATGGTGGCGAGCGCCTGTAATCCCAGCTACTCTGGAGGCTGGCAGGACAATTGTTTGAATCCGCGAAGCGGAGGTTGCAGTGAGCCGAGATCTCGCCACTGCATTGCGGCCTAGGAAAGAAAGAAAGAAAGAGAGAAAAAGGGAGAAAGAAAGGAAGAAGGGGAGAGAGGGAGGGAGGAAGGGAGGAAAAAGAGAGGAAGGAGGGAGGAAAAAGAGAAAAAGGAGAAAAGAAAAAAAAGGAAATGAAGGGAGGAAGGAAGGAAAAGAAAAGTCATTCTGGAGGCTGGTGGAGAACTGGTGAGCTCCCATAAGCACCCCAGTGAAGGGAGGTTTCACCAGTGAGGCATGGGGAGGAGGGACCCGTGCAGAGCATTACAGAGGCAGGGTCAGTGGGGCTGGGACAGCTTGGCTTTGGGTAGTAAGGGAAGAAGAGTCAAGGATGTCTTATGGCCCCTGAAGGTGTGCTCCAGGTCCCCTGACTCTGTGGGGCACAGTTACCACCTCTTAGGAGGCCTCACCTTATGCAGAGTTGGGCCTTAATATTTATTTGAGGCCAAGAGAATTGTTTCCTCACTACCCTCGGAGAACTAACCTGATCTTGCTGTAGAGAGACATAAGCAGTCCCTGCCTTCACAGTAGTTTCAGAGTACAGATGACTTCTGGCAGGTGCAGGGAGCACCCTCAGCTCTGAATAGGCAGAGAAGACAGAGAGACCAAAGAATAAAACAAAAGAAAGAACACTGACATGGTTAACAAATCAGACAGAAGGTAAGGTCTCTTAACCGAGTGTCTTTTTGTTGTCTTTTTTGTTGTTGTTGAGACAGGGTCTCGCTCTGTCACCCAGGCTGGAGTGCAGTGGCATGATCACCGCTCACTGCAACTTCCACCTCCTGGGTTAAAGTGATGCTCTCACCTCAGCCTCCCAAGTAACTGGTAGGACAGGCACGTGCCACCATGCCTGGCTAATTTCTGTGTGCTTTGTAGAGACAGGGTTTCACCATGTTGCCCAGGCTGGTCTCAAACTCCTGAGCTCAAGCGATCCACCTCCCAAAGTGCTGGGATTACAGGTGTGAGCCACTGCACCTGGCCCATTAATTGAGTGTTTTTTAGAGTCCAGATTTTCTTTTCAATTGCAAAGTCAATACATGCTCATTATAAAAACACTAAAAAGCACAAAAAAATTGTAAAAGGAAAGAATATTCATATTTTCCTGTTTAAACTCAACCACCTTAGTTAAGTTTATCATTTAGTGTTTTCCTTCCAATTTTTCTTCCCTTACATGGTATTCAAACTTTTACCAAAGTTGTGGTTATACTGTCTTCACAATTTGCAGAGTCCCTTTTCACTTAAGATTATCTCAGAAGCACTCTCTCATGGGTCATGGTTACATGGCAGCTACTGCGGCAAAGCGAGAGCCTCAGAGACGCCACTGCGGTCAGCACAGCCGGAGACCTGAGCTGGGGGCTGTCTGCAGGCCCTGCACTCTCTCGATGAGTTGGAGAAGTCCCATTGTATCAGAGTAAGATGGACGGTAGCTTTGATTGTGATTGTGGTGAGCTGGAGCCACCTGATCACTAACAAAAGACACCTTCTGTTAACCAACAGCCGCCAGGGCTTCCTGTTGAAATATATAGCAACAAAGGAAGAAAAGAAGCAAAACGGAAAGAGTGCTTAACAGCACCTTAGAATGATGCTGCTCAGGACCAGTCCAACACTGAATGTATATGCACTGTGAGGAGAATGTTCATAGAAGCCTGTTGTGTGCATATTTATTCACATTTTTGTTAAATGTTAAATCGTTTAGCACAGTAATCTGAGTGCATAGTATATCATTTCATTCCGTTTGAGTTTCTTGAGTGTTTTCTTTAAGTGTCTGCAGAGTTGCTGCCCCTTTCTTGAACTATGAGTACTGCAATCTTTTTAATTCTCAATATGAGTAGAGCTTTTTGAGCTTTAAATCTAAGGGAAACTCAACAGGCCTGTTTGGCGTATGCAATGAACATCAAGAAACCATCTTGCTGTGGAAGCATAATTATTTTTTTTTCTCTCTTTTTGAAAGATCTTTCCTTTGGATGCCAGTTTTCTTCCTTGTTTACACAAGTTCAACAATTCAAAAGGAAAAGGCAATATGATCGGCAATGATTGGCCTATACATAACAACTTTGATATTGATGAAGTTCAGCTTGATCCAAGAGCTCTGTCTGATGCCACTGATGAAGAAGAAGTACAGGTTGACCCCTGAAAATATTTGGATGGAGATCGGGAAAAATATCTGGAGGATCGTGCTTTTGATACCAATTACTCTACTGAGCCTTGCTGGCAGTACCCAGATCATCATGAAAACAAATATTGCGATCTGGAGTGTAGCCATACTTGTAACTGCAAAACAAGGTCATCATCATATTTAGATAACTTAGTTTGGAGAGAGAGTGAACCATTACTATGAACCCAAGCTTATTATAGATCTTTCCAATTGGAAAGAACAAGCAAAGAAAAATCTGATAAGGCAAATCAAAATGTGAAAGGAATGGATTGGTTAAAGCCAGATTGCACTAAAGGAAGCATCACAGCAACTGGCTGGAAAAGAAAGGGAAAAGAATCATGGATTTGATTTTGATTCCTTTATTGCAGGAACTATTCAACTTAGTTCCCAACATGAGCCTACTGATGTTGTTGATAAATTAAATGACTTGAATAGCTCAGTGTCCCAACTAGAATTGAAAAGTTTGATATCAAAGTCAGTAAGCCAAGAAAAACAGGAGAAAGGAATGGCAAATCTGGCTCAGTTAGAAGCCTTGTACCAATCTTCTTGGGACAGCCAGTGTGTGAGTGGTGGGGAGGACTGTTTTCTCATCAATCAGTTTTGTGAGGTAAGGAAGGATGAACAAGTTGAGAAAGAAAACACTTACACTCATTACTTGGACAAGTTCTTTAGCAGGAAAGAAGATACTGAAATGCTAGAAACTGAGCCAGTAGAGGAAGAAGAGCTTGGGGAGAGAGGAAATGAGGAAAGGTTTCTGAACAACAGTGGGGAGTTCCTCTTTAACAAGTTTCAGTCGCGTCCGTGTGAAGAGACCACCAAACAGGCTTTGTGTGAGCAACAAGGCTGTTTATCTCACCTGGGCGCAGGCGGGCTGAGTCCGAAAAGAGAGTCAGTGAAGGGAGATGGGGTGGGTCTGTTTTATAGGTTTTGGGTAGGTAAAGGAAAACTACAGTCAAAGGGGGTTGTTCTCTGGCTGGCAGGGGTGGGGGTCACAAGGTGCTCAGTGTGGGAGCTTTTGAGCCAGGATGAGCTAGGAGAAGGAATTTCACAAGGTAATGTCATCAGTTAAGGCAGGAACAGGCCATTTTCACTTCTTTTGTGATTCTTCAGTTACTTCAGGCCATCTGGATGTATACATGCTGATCACAGAAGATATGATGGCTTAGCTTGGGCTCCGAGGCCTGACAAAAAGCAGCTCGAGTCCATAGGCATCCCGCAGTTTCACAGTCCAGTTGGGTCACCACTTAAGTCAACACAGGCCACATTAACACCTTCTGCTATGAAATCTTCCTCTCAAATTCCTCATCAAACATACAGTAGCAGTCTGAAACTTCTGAACTAAAACACTCAGCAGACATTTATCTTTGTATTCTTCATGAAATGTGTTTTGTCTTTTTTTATTACTAGTGTTTAAGTCATTTTTTACTTGAATCAGATGGTGTCATTTAGTAAGGATTTTATTAGTTCTTGGCTTTTAAAATCCAGACTTTCTTTTTCTACATGTGAGATAGTTTTTATTTTAACTGGCATGTCATTTGCTCACAAAAATAAAGACTAGAGCAAAATAATGCAATGCAGGAGAAAAGAAATGCACTAAGACAGGTAAAGAACATTCTCTCATAGAACAGTGATCTGTTTTACAGGAAACAAACCTTGCTTTGAAATTTACACAGTGAGACTACATAATTGCATGAAAATAGCTATTTTTTCTAAGACATTTTTCATTCATGAGTATTTTCAAGTTTTTCATACTGTACACATTTCTCAAAACACATGATACCAGCAGCAACTGAAAATGAATGCTGAATTTGGTACACATGTGTTATCTACCTCAAGGTAACAAGAGTATGTGGCAAAACATATACCACCATAGTGCTTCACAATATGCACTTCTATTTAGCCAGCGTTTATTGCAGTAAACTATTCTTAATAAGACTCATTCACTGTTTATAAATGTTCTGGTATGAATTCTTTATAGTGAATTGTTAATACATCGCATCTTATTTATTTTAGTATATTTTCTGTATTTAATTATTAAAATTAACTCAGTTTTTTAAACGTATTTGTAAATACACTTTTTCCATTTGGCACTATGGTTTGTTGCTTTCCTAGCTGAATCTATAATGTCGGCTTATCCTAAGCCTGTCCACATACTTAATTTACTTAAGTGTTCATTTTAAGTAACATGCTCACTGTGTATAGGAATTTGTATTTTGGAGGTGCTTGATCTATCTACAAAGAAAAATTAATTAGGAATTACTTTATTATAAAATGCTCCGAGAAGTTTAATTGTGTTTATTTAAAAAAAAGTTAGACTTGTGTACATGGAAGTAATTAAGGTACATCATTATTGTAGTTTAAAAGTTGTACATGATAAGACATTTTGTTTTTACTGTATGTTTTTACTGAATGATCTATTCCCCATCCCAAGGCAAGCATGAATAAAATTAGGTTAAATGAAAAAAAAAAAAAAAGATTATCTCAGGAGCATTTTTCCATCATATGATAAACTTGCAGGTAATTACAATATTGAGCAGGTCACTCAGTCCTGGTCTGCCAGATTTAGCTTCATTCTTGAACCCCAAATTCCAGTGAATCTACAAATATGAATGCAGATGCCACTTGGTTTCCTTTCCTTTTGCATTATAATAAAAATTAAGAAAGCTGGCTCTGACATTTATTAATCCTCTTCTTTTCTGAAAAATCTTTAGGCAATGATAAACACAGTGCCTTAGAAATACCAGCAGGATAATTAACTTCCAGTGGAAGCAGGGAGGAAGTATGGGCTGAGGTTAGTTAATAAGATTGGGAGAGCCTCCTATATTATATGAAGTGTGTGGGCTAGAGATGACGGCCTTAGGGAATAATCAATGTCATTGTTGGTTGGGTTCGATTGATTTCATAAGGAAGTACTGAGCTATTGAAACATCGGCAGATCAAGACATCACTTCATTATTTAAACTCCACCAAGAGAGTTTGCAACATGTTCTCAGTGGTTGACCTGGGAGGGGAAAGGAGACATTTGTCTGTCCTTATTCACACCATGAACCACAGCTAGAAAGAGGGTCTCTGTTGACCACTCAGGAAGCTCCAGGAAACAGGCCTTAAGTTTTGAGCTCAGAGACTCAGTAGCAGAGTGTTCAATGTCTTCTAGAAACTGGACTTCATCATTGTCTATGTCTTTGCTATTCAGACTTTGATCCACAAACCAGAAGCATCAGCATCATCTAGGAGTTTGTTAGCAATGCAGAATCCTAGCCCCACCCTAGACCTACTGAATCAGAATCCATATTTAAACAATATTCCCAAGTGACATGCACATTAAATTTGAGAGGCACTGCTCTCTGTAATATCAAGAATGTTTCAGCCCTTTAGAGAAAATTATGCCCTAGGTAAGGCTGTCAGCAAAAAGGATGCATAAAAAGGACCAACTTCGTGGCTTAATTTTCAGTGAGTTCATCTTTAAATATGTTAAATAAAAACTCCATCTTTACTTAAACAATTGAACAAGCAGAAAACAAATAACCCCATTAAAATGGGGCAAAAGACATGAACAGGTACTTGTCAAAAAAAGACATACAAGTGGCCAAAAAACATGAAAAATTGCTCATCATCACTAATCATCAGAGAAATGAAAATCAAAACCACAATGAGATACCATCTCACACAGTCAGAATGGCCATTATTAAAAAGTCAAAAAACAATAGATGTTGGCAAGACTGCAGAGAGAAGAGAATGCTTACACACCACTTGTGGTGATGTAAATTAGTTCTGCCACTGTGAAAAGCAGTTTGGGATTTCTCAAAGAACTTAGAACTGCCATTCAGCCCAGCAATCCCATTAGTGGGTATATGTCCAAAAGAAAACAAATTGTCCTACCAAAAGACACATGCACTTGCAGGTTCATTACAGCACACTATTCACAATAGCAAACTCATGGAATGAACCTGGGTGCCCATCAACAGTGGATTTGATAAAGAAAATGTGGTATGTATACACCACAAAATCTTACACAGCCAAAAAAGAAAAAAAGAATAATATCATGTCCTTTGCTGCAACATGGTTGCAGATGGAGGCCATTATCCTAAGTGAATTAAAGCGGGAATAGAAAAACCAGATACCGCATTTACTCACTTATAAGTGGGAGCTAAACATCAGGTACACATGGACATAAAGACGGCAACAATAGACACTGGGGACTACTGGGGGAAGGCCAAGGTTGAAAAACTAACATTGTCAGTACCTGGTCAGTATCAAGGTACCATGGTCAGTACCTGGATGATGGGACCATTTGTATCCCAAACCTCAGCATCACAAAATGTACCCACATAACAAACATGCACATGTACCCTCTGAATCTAAAATAAAAGTTGAAAAAGAAAAACAATTTAAAAAAAGAAAAAAAACCTCCATCTTGTCCAGGTGTGGTGATGTACCTGTATTCCCAGCTATTTGGGAGGCTGAAGCAGAAGAATCTCTTCAGCCCAGGGGTTCGTGCTCAGCATGGACAACATAGCAATAGCTCATCTCTAAAAAAAATTAAAAAACAACTCCATCTTGACTATCTATGTTCAAGAGTTCCAATATTTGGAAACATTTTTCCTTTTGCCACTTCCTCAGAGGCAGTTGTTTCTCTTCCAAGTGCCACTAGGGAGTGTTTCCTACTATGACTTTTATGGAAGACCACAGAAATATGAAATGGGAAGGCCTTGCTTGTGTGTGGTTCACAAACAGGCATTTCTTTTTAGGAGTTTGCATTGCATTAATATCTACATTTTAAAATAACACATTTTTAACGTTTTTATTATTGTTAATCATTTATGTCTGGCTCCATTCTTCTCTTTGGCCTCTCATCCTTCCATGGTCATATCAGGGCCAAAGAAATAAATCTCTCGGAGGTTGGCTAATTGTTGTCTTAATTTCTAAAGCTAGAGATTTTAGCATAATTACTAAAGGAAATGAGATCTGGCTGCATCAGGCAAGAAAAGTTAATGCACTTGTCCCACCAAGTGTGGAACAGTGGGCAGCCAGAAAGCAGCTGAACTTTCAGGACCAAAGGCAGCGCCCGGACCTCCACTCTGTTGCCATCTGGTGACCTGGCAGCTTCTGCCACTGCAGGCACAATTCCCAGCTCTGGATTTACAGCATCTCAGGGAGCCACAGAATCTCAAATGTCTCTAGACTTCAGAATTAATTCATTAAAAAAAATTAACTAATGTGTAGCACTTTACAGTCAGGTGAGTAGAATGTTATAAAAGCCAAATAAATGATCTTATGCTACAGAGCACAAAATATGGAAAGTGACAAGATGGTATTTAACCATGGTGGTTCAACTAAGACCGATATGGCAGTACTCTCCTTTGCCAAGCCTTCCACCTCCCTATACATCTCTGCCAGCATCTCTTTCCTCCTCCTCTGCCCAGATCTACGGGCTCTGAGGGGGTTAATTACTGGGTGACCTGGTAAAGGACTCTGAGGCATCTCAGGGCATCCAGATTATAGGAGTATCCATACAGCCAATTGTAAATACATATCAGAAACCTCAAAATGTCCACTGTGGAATGCTCTGTTGGGAAATCTATCCCAAATAAGCAAGTTTAAAAATAGTAAAGTTACACACATGGAGATGTTTCTTGCAGCATTGTTTAGAATAGCCCTAAGTTAGAAACAACCTAAAAGTCTAATTGTAGGGAAATGGCTAAATAAATTAATATACAGCTATATTATGGCTTATTTTCTAATCTTTAAGAAATGTGTTCATGAAGAGTGTTACAGTGAAAAATGCTTCTGATAGAATGCTATTATAGTCAATACTTATAAAGCACTTACTGTGTGCCAGGTATTAAGTGCTTTAAAATTTTGAATTTAACTTATTTAATTTTCACAAGTCTATGAGGAAAATATTGTTATTATTATCCCCTTTTTGAGGAAACTAAAACACGGAGAAATTAGACCAGCCCAGGGTCTAATGCCAGTAAGGGATAGAAAAAAATTCAAACTTGTGTGTACAGTATAAACTCACCTACACATATATACACAGAAAGACACAATTTTAACATCCTCCTTTTTAAAAACTTTTTTCTTGAGCTGTAACTTATATGTTAGGTTGGTGAAAAAGTAATTGCTGTTTTTGCCATTACATACAGTTAAGTACATCAATCTTATGTGCACGGCTTAATTTTTACATGGTATACACCCATGTAACTGCAATCCAGATAAGCACAAAGATAGTTTCCAGCATCCCCAGAAGGCTCCCAGGTACTGCCTCTCAATCAGTGCTTCCCAGAGGCAGCCATCATTCTGATCTCTATCACTATAGGTTAACTTGGGCTGGTTTTGAACTTTATATAAATGGAATAGTGCAGTATAAATCTCTTGTATCTGATTTCTTTCAATCAACATTATGCTTGTAAGATTCATCCTTATTGGATGTCTTGGTCATTTTCATTGCTGTATAGTATTCCATTGTATGCATATACAGCAATTCATTCACCCATTCTACTCCTGTTGGACTTCAGAAATTTTTTCTACTATAAATAATGGTCTATGAATATTCTAGTACGTGTCTTTTGGTGGACCTAAGCCCTCATTTCTATTAGATACATTTCCAAAAGTAGAATTGCTGAGTCTCGGGGTATGGTAGATACTGCCAAATGGTTTTTCCATTTGGTATGGCAGTATCATAGGAGAAAAGCCATGACACAGGAAGTGATGGAGGACTTAACACTAAACTCCAGATCCATCACTGAGTCACCCTGGATCTCAAGCGTGTAAATTGTGGGGTGAAACAACCTTATATGAAGTATTTGGTGTGCTTGGGGAGTGATATAAAGGTGTGCAAAAGTCTTCTAAAGAACTATTTTTAGGCTGGGCACAGTGGCTCACGCCTGTAATCCCAGCACTTTCGGAGGCCGAGGCGGGTGGATCACCTGAGGTCAAGAGTTTGAGATTAGCCTGGCCAACATGGTGAAACCCCATCTCCACTAAAAATACAAAAATTAGCTAGGCGTGGTGGCAGACGCCTGTAATCCCAGCTACTCGGCAGGCTGAGGCAGGAGAATCGCTTGAACCCAGGAGGCGGAGGTTGCAGCGAGCCGAGATTGCACCACTGCACTCCAGCCTGTCGACAGAGCGAGACTCCGTCTCAAAAAAAAAAAAAAAAAAAAAAAAAAAAAAGACAGTGCTAAAAGACTTTTAGGACAGTTAAAACTATTTTAACGGTAGATATACGTCATTTGACGTTTGTCTAAACTCATAGAATGTACAACATCAAGATGAACCCCAATGTAAATGGTGGCCTCTGATGAAATGTCAATGCAGGTTCACCCACTGTAACAAATGCGCCACTCTGGTGCTAGTGTTAACAGTTGGGGAGGCTGGGGGGTGGATATATGGGAACTCACTGCACTTCCTGCTCAATTCTGCAGTGCATAGAAAACTCCTCTACAAAACAAAGTCTATTTTTAAAATTAAAAAACTTTAAAGATGGTGCCAAACACAATGCCCAGCACGTAGCAACTGCCCTGTGAACATCAGCTGCAACTGTGGCATTATCATTATCATTATTATTGTCTTGCTGCTAGGGCCGTGTTCCTGGAGAGATGCCCCTGTGAGCCGTTTTGGGAACTTACAGATGGCACCTGAATCTTCTGGTGGTCTCCTAAATGAGCCCTGTCCCCCAGCAGGCCAAAGCCACACCACCCTTGGCAGAGCTCCCACTTGCCTGTCTGCCACACTTGCTTCCTTACCATTTTTTGTTCTTCATACTTAATTGCCTGGTTTGTTGAACTGTACTCAAAACACCTATTTTACTAGAAAACCTAAACCAAGGTCCTCTGAGCTGGATCAAAGGCATCTTATCCAGTTAATAGAAATGTTTTAGAAATTTAAATCCATTGCCTTTAGATTGGGCATGTCAACTCTACTTGTTCACAGACCTCACTATTCCCTACTACTTTCCTCTCTCCAGGTTGTGTAACCCCCCTGGCTCCTGCAGTTATCTGTCTTATTGGCCCCTGACATAAATTCTGTATGAATCTATCATTATTTTCAGACTGATAATGACTTTTTGTCAAGTGTTAGGATAAGAAAGGAGTGTGCTGAGGAAGGCCAAGTCTTCAGCTTCTAGCATTTCAGGGTCTCGTTCAGTCCATTTCAACCCTTCTCTCCTTCTCCCTTCTTTTTTTTCTCTCTCTCCTTTCTCTCCTTCTTTCTTTCTCTCTCTCTCTCTCCTTTCTCTGTCTCTCCTTCTTTCTCTCCCCTCCTCTCAGATATCTAGCACCTACTCTGTGCTATGCCAAGGGATGCAGATCTGAGCTTACAGCCCTGGGGAACCAGCCCCTAGGGATTCTGGCTAGGGAAGGAGATGGGGATCAGAGGGAAGGGAAACTGGTACCACGTGGAAACCACACCCAAAGGTACTGGATCCACTGGACCTTGTCTCCACCACCCTAGAGGAACTTCTGGATGGGCAGCTCTGAGAACATAGCTCACCTCCAGCTGGGGAGGAGGGGAGGAGCTCCTGTCCTTATGTGCTCTCCGGCAGCTTCCAATGGAGAAGAGCCCAAAGACACAGTATCTCCTCTGTCCCCAGAGTTCTCTCCAGAGTCTTATCAAGGGGTCTTGACAGGGCTAAGCATCAGCCGTCAGCCTCCTAATGGGACAATCTTGAGGGGCTGGACCCCACATTGGTCTGGGAGACCTCCTCCGGGTACACCCACAGGTTCGATTTCTAAGATCCCGGCATCCAAGACTGCTCTAATTGATTCTCTGGAGTCACTGACTTGGAGCAAAATACTTTTATAAGTATTTAGTTGGTAAGTCTAGCTATTATTAACATGCAATAATGAATTGCTAATAAGAAAACTAAATCAATCTAAGGAAATCTCAAATTGGGACCTGCCAGAAATAGAAGAAAGATCTCAGTCTCCAAGTCTAAATTATTTCACCGACAAACCTCTAGAAAAAAGAAATAGCTTTCAGGTTCAGCTCTTGGGTGCAAAGCTCTTTGGGAGCATTCATACAACTTGAACTAACATGTACGACTTGTGGTACATGGAGAGGGGACTGGAATGGGAATAGCAGAGGCAGGGTTGGCGGCCAGTCCTCCTGATCCCCAGCCCAACACCCCCAGCTGCTCCCTCCTAAATAGGACGTGGCTCCCCTCAAACAAAACGTACATTCGATTGCCCATATTAAGTGCTTGATAAATGTGTGGAATTTAATGGAAATGACTATGGAAGGAATGAAGTAAGTTTGCTACATGAACAAGACTCTGCCTCAAAAAAAAAACTATTTTTAGTCATTAAGGTCTGATCACTTCTGCTATGCATGGTGGCAGATACATGGTGGCTTTTCCTTTGATGAATTATGTTTTCTTTGCCATTTCTGAGATTATTATAGCTTAGCTGTGTCTGAACACTGACATCAAATTACAAGATGCATGAGTCATCATGGAAGAGACCCAAGGGAAAAAAGCAGGGCCTAATAAACTAGCCTCTGGGTCACAGCCTAACAGCATCCTTCTCCAAAGGGATGAGCTAAGCCTGCAGCCAGACATTGTCAGTGACTATTAAGGAGATCTGAATGCAAAATGTGAATGTCACCTGAGTCAGGATTAGTGGATGCATGAGACTCTCCTTTTCCTAGCAAGTAGATTCTTACCTTACTGAGTTCTACTCTGTGCTAGGGACATGATCCCTGCCCTCAGGCGTCTCACAGTCTGCACAGCAGAAACAGATAAATAAACGGGAAATCATGACCCAGCATAATAAGTCATGTCTGATGGAAACTGCAGGGCCCAGGGCCTAAGAAGGGCAGATTTTAATGTCTTGAAGAATTTAAGCTGACCACCAATGTTGAGAGGTGAAGCCAGCTGGACTTCCTGGGTCAAGTGGGGACTTGGAGAACTTTTCTGTCTAGCTAGAGGATTGTAAATGCACCAATCAGCACTCTGTGTCTAGCTAAAGGATCATAAATGCACCAATCAGCACTCTGTAAAATGGACCAATCAGCACTCTGTAAAATGGACCAATCAGCAGGACGTGGGCGGGGACACATAAGGGAATAAAAGCTGGTCACCCCAGCCAGCAGTAACAATGCTCTGGTCCCCTTCCGTGTTGTGGAAGCTTTGTTCTTTGGGTTTTCACAATAAATCTTACTGCTGCTCACTCTTTGGGTCTGTGCCACCTTTAAGAGCTGTAACACTCACTGTGAACCTCCATGGCTTCATCCTTGAAGTCAGCGAGACCAAGAACCCACTGGAAGGAACCACCTCCGGACACATGTGAGTCAAGAAGAAGGGCAATAGAACTTTTGAGCAAATAGCGATGCACCTGAAATTTTTTAAAAGTTAGCTTTCAGAGGCTAAAAGAGGCCTTTGAGTCTCCCAGACACAGGAAGTGTATTACAGGGAGACTAGTTCTAACCATCAGGTTCAAGAGCAAGGGGTTGCACATGTAAGGAAGGAGTTGCCAGGGGTCCTGGTTTCTGATCCTAGCTTGAATGCACTCTGCTTGTGGAGTCCTGAGAGGCCAGGTGCCTTCTCTGGGCTCAGTTTCCCTACTTGGGAATAGGTATAGACCAGAGGATCTCTGCAAGCTTCTTTCCAGATAGGACATGCTATGGCTGCTTAATATTTTTAAACAGGACAGATCTGCATCATCTCAAATGCTCATGGCAAGTCAACTCCACTGTATGCATTTTATCACTTCATGATATAATTTAATTTTGCTTGTGAACTCATCGTACATATCAAACCACATGCAAAAAAAAAAAAAAAAAGCCAAGCCAGAGAGAACATAAAAAAAGACAATGGCTTGAGGACATGATCTGGGGTCAAGAAATGAGACCCTTTTAACTCTTGAGTGCTCATGATGCAAAGTGAACCTGAGACCATCCAGGGATGACGAATGGATGCGAGCCACTCTTCCTCCACAGACTTCACCTTCCTTCCACCATCCTCAGAGTACCACGTCTAAAACTAGGATACTCATCAGTTGAATTGGATGGGAATGAAATCCAAGTCCCACCTCCATGGATTCCAGCCACACTCACTAAACATGAGAACAGGTAGAACGCACACAGAATGAGAAGTGGGCGTGTGAACAGGGGGCTGAAGTCTGGAAGGCACTGAGCAACAGAAGCTACCAGCTCTTTCGCCTTGAGAAAGCCTGGCTGTGCTTTGTATCTTGTCTGTAAATATCTGTTTACTGAGTTAAAATGCAAACAGTCCGGGTGTGCCTTAAAAGTGAACACCAAAGAGGAAAGGCCTAACCCAGTTCAGTGGCTCATGCCTGTAATCCCAGTGCTTCAGAAGGCTCAGGTGGGAGGATTGCTTCAGGCCAGGAGTTTGACACCAGCCTGGGCAACACAACAAGATCCCGTCTCTATAAAAATTTAAAAATGTAGCCGGGCACAGTGGTGTGCACTTGTAATCCCAGCTACTTGGAAGCCTGAGGCAGGAGGATCTCTTGAGCCTGGAAGGTCGAGGCTGCAGTGAGCCATGATTGCACCACTGCACTCCAGCCTGGGTGACAGAACAAGACCCTGTCTTAAAAAAAAAAAAAAAAAAAAAAAAGGGAGGGAGGGAAGGAGAGAAGGAGGAAAGGGAGGGGAGGGGGAGAGAAGGGGGAGGGAAGAGAGAGGGAAAGGGGAGGGGAGGGGAGAAGAAAGAGATCTGTGGGAAAGCTGATGTGAGCGTGACAAGGGAGGCGTCCTCATTCAACACATTGACTTTTGCGGTTTGCTCTGTGCTCAGGGCTGGGAACTCAGGGATGAGATAGCCAGTCGGTGTCCTGCTAAAGCAGAATGGTAAGACACACACAGAAATGAGAACAAAACCCTGTGCTGAGAACACTGCATTCTTCCACTCGAAGCATTGCGTGGACCTGTAGCGGCAGCACCACCTGGGGGTTTGTTAGAAAAGAATCTTAGGCTCCAGAACCAGAATCTGCATTGTAGCAGGAACTCCAGGGTTTTAGAAGCATGGCTGCATAGGGTAAGGGGCCCTGGGGAGCTTACAGTGGGAGGAGAAGGGCTGATTCTGTCTAAGAGGGTCAGGGAAGGCCTCCCCCAGGAAGTCACATTTGGGCTGGATCTTCAAAGATGAGTAGGAACTTAATTTGAGAAGAGATGGAGGAAATTCCAAGCAGAGGAAGGGGTAGGATGAGATGGTGACAGACTGCAGAGAGAGATGATGCTGAACTGGAAACGGGCTAGAATCTGATTTTGAAGGCACCTGTACTCATCTACCATATTAAAGAATTTATATTTTGTTTGTCTCCTGAGGATGAGAATCAAGTAAGGAGGGAGAACATTCTCCAGGCACCATGCTGACGTTTAATCAATGCAGGGTGTTCAGGGCACATTAGAGATGCTGATGACCTTGTTCACAGCGGAGATTTGCTCTCAGGGAAAATAGTAAAGACTGGTGCCTTTCAGGTCTGCTCACAGAGGGTGGGAGGGTCCTGTATTTAAAGGGAAACAGAAAAAAATGTTTCCATCTAAGGACGACTTCTTCTTCTTTTTTTTTTTTTTCCTGAAGGTGATAAAAGCAAGGGAATTATCAATTACTCTAAGTGGTAGGAAGCCAAAATATGGTGCCAAAGGACTGGAAAGTAATTTTTCTTGGAGGCAAAGTAGCAACTGTTTAATCTTTTAAACAGCCTCATGGAAGGCCAAGGCAGAGAGAGAGAGAGAGCTTGCTTCGCCTTAGCAGAAACCTGGTTGTAACTCAGGACTCAGAAGTCTGCTGTTGTCCAAGGACGGTCCACAGACCGACTGGTCCCATGGCGGGTGGAGCCCACGCTGCCCAGGACCCCGGCTCTGGGAGCGATTGCCTTCCCCATGCAGGCCTGGGCCCTCCTTCAGCTCCCAACTGGCCAGATCCTCTCAATGACGAGCCAGAGGAAGCCATGTGCTTTTAAAAATGCCAGAGGACATTTGTCACACTCTGTTATCATAATGATTATTGATTGCTTAAGTGGTCTTGTGTGTGTGGAATAATATAGCACATCCAATCTAGCACAGATAATTCAGACAGCTCCCACTTTTAAAGATAATGTTGTCTTGGCATCTGAAGGTGTTTTATTGTAGCGACAGTCCTTGGGCCGTTGGGACTGTGTATTGGGGGTATAGTATGTGAGAAGTAAAAGGAGAGCGTTAGCAACCAGGATTAAACTATGCTGCAATGTGTAGAAGGAAAAAAAAATGTGGGAGCTTCTGTTATTAGCACTCATTAAATGCTGTCCCTTTAATGAATGCTTTCTAGCACTCATCTCTAATTCATTCCACAACCCTACAAGAGAGCTGTCATTAGCCCCATTTTCAAATGAGTAACCTGGGGTCCGGTGAGGGTGGTTGTCAGGGCCCCGCGGCCAAGCTGTGCAGAGCTGGTGTTCAGGTCTAGGTCAGCCTGTTGTGGACCACAGCTCACCACTCTGACTTCCTGTAGTGTACTACCCTGCCATTCAGAAGTCTCTAAGATGCTGCAAGTTTGCTGAGAGTTTGTCTAGCCTTCAGAAAATTCACACAAAAGAAAAAAAACAGGGAAAACGCAGAAAACAGACAAAATCCACATAGGTAAAACATGAATTAAATATTAATTATTAAATAGCATACGATGTGTAAATTATATATAATCATATATAATAAATTTTTGTTGAAAAAGCTTCATTTTACAAAAGACTTCCACATAGGTTTTGTGTATACAACTTCTAAACGTACTTAAAGTGATCTGTTCACAGATATTTAGTTTGTAGTTTTTCCAGAATAGTTTTCGTTTCCATATTTCGCAGAGGAAGAGGATTTCACATAAGCCCAAATCTATGGATCCATTTGATTCCTTGAGACATTGGTATGAGCAAATCAATGAGCATTTATCTATGACTACTCCTTTAAAGATGCTGTGTTAAATCCTGGAGGAGAAATGATGGCGAAGGAGATACAGGTTCATCTCTAAAGAGGTCTCTCTCCAGTAGGGGAGATGAATCAAACAAGTAGAAAATTAAGTAAAAGAAGTGTGTTGCTGTTGTCACTGTTGTTTTTAATGTTAGTGACAAAAGTTAGAAAGAGAGATAAAGGTTTTACTGGCCTAAGTAATATTCAGATGACACTTACTGTAGGCACTCAGAAAGGAGAAATGAGATCGGGTTCAGGAAGGAAAGCTGTACAAAAACCAAGACTTGTTGCTGAATTTAGAAGAGAGTTAAGATGCTGAAAGACAGAAAGAAAATGTATTTATCAGAGCCCAACAAAAGTACACAGGAAGATGTACTTAGGGAAGAGTATCCAGACTAATTTGAATTTGAAGAAACATTTGCAAATGGACTAAAGAGTGTTAAGCCTGAAAAGGCAGGTTGGAGCCACACCAGCAAGAAAGTCTTGAAAGACTCATGCAGCAATTGGGACAGCTCTCTTTGGTGTGGCAGCCACAGAAGGTTTTTGATCTGCTTAAAGTACTTTCTTCCTTTTCAATAAACAGAGCTGGGAGAACTGGATATGCACATGCAAAAAAGAAAATGAAGTTAGATCCCCTATCTCACACTACATCCAAAAATCAACTCAAAATAAGGGTGGGCATGGTGGCTTGTGCCTGTAATCCCAATGCTTTGGGAGGCTGAAGTGGGTGGATTGCCCTGAGCTCAGGAGTGCAAGACCAGCCTGGGCAACATGGTGAAACCCTGTGTCTACCAAAAATACAAAAAAAAAAAAAAAAAAAAAAAAAAATAGTCCCAGCTACGTGAGAGGCTGAGGTGGTAGGACTGCTTGAGTCTGGGAAGCAGAGGTTGCAGTGAGCCAAGATCGCACCACAGCACTCCAGCCTAGGCAACAAAATGAGATGCTATCTCCAAAAGAAAAAAAAATCGACTCAAAATAGATCACAGCTGTATATGTAAGAGCTAAAATATACAACTATCAGAAGAAAACACAGAAGTAAAGCTTTGTGATCTTGAATTAAGCAATTATTTCTTAGGTACGACACTGAAAGCACAAATTATTAAAGAAAAATTGATGTTGAATTTAATAAACATTTTAAAACTGCATTTCGAACAACACCATCAAGAAATAGAAAGGAGGCCAGGTGCAGTGGCTCACACCTGTAATCCCAACACTTTGGGATGCCGAGGTAAGAGGATTGCTTGGCCGGGCGTGGTGGCTCACACCTGTAATCCCAGCACTTTGGGAGGCCGAGGCCGGCAGATAATCTGAGGTGGGGAGTTCGTAGACCAGCCTGACCAACTTGGAGAAACCCTGTCTCTACTAAAAATACAAAATTAGCCAGGTGTGGTGGCGCATGCCTGTAATCCCAGCTACTCGGGAGGCTGAAGCAGGAGAATTGCTTGAACCCGGAAGACGGAGGTAGCGGTGAGCTGAGATCATGCCATTGCACTCCAGCCTGGGTGACAAGAGCAAAAAACCCCGTCCCAAAAAAAGAAAAAAAAAAAGGATTGCTTGAGGCCAGGAGTTTCAGGCCAGTTTGGGCAATATTGTAAAACTCCGTCTCTACAAAAAAATTTTTAAAAATTAGCTGGGCCTGGCGGTGCACACCTGTAGTTCCAGCTACTCAAGAGGCTGAGGTGGCAGGATCACTTGAGCCCAGGAGGTAAAGGCTGCAGTGAGCTAGGATCACAGCACTACACTGTAGCCTGGGCGACAGAGCAAGACCCTGTCTCTAAAACAAAACAAAACAAAACAAAAACAAAGAAAGAAAGAAGAAAAGAAAATGGAAAAGACAACTTACAGACTGGGAGAAAATATTTGCATATCATATATCCAATAAGATACTATGTAGAATTAAGAAAAAAAACTCTTACAACTCAGTAATAAAAAAAAAAGTTTTAGTGGGCATAACCCATTTGAACAGACATATCTCTAAAGAAAGTGTAGAGCCAGGCACAGTGGCCCATGCCTGTAATCCCAGCACTTTGGGAGGCCAAGGCAGGCGGATCACCTGAGGTCAGGAGTTCAAGACCAGCCAGACCAACATGGAGAAACCCCACCTCTGCTAAAAATGCCAAAAAAATTACCAATTTTTCTCCTCTTACCTCGGCATCCTAAAGCCGGGCGGTGCATGCCTGTAATCCCAGATACTGGGGAGGCTGAGGTGAGAGAATAGCTTGAACAGAGGTTGTGGTGAGCCAAGATCATGCCATTGCACTCCAGTCTGGGCAACAAGAGCAAAACTCCATCTCAAGAAAAAAAAAAAAAAGAAAAGAAAGCATAGAATGTGCAATAAACACATGAAAAGATGCTCAACATCATTAGTCATTAGAGAACTGCAAATCAAAAATACAGTGAGACACCACTTCTTTTCCACTAGGGTGGCTATAGTAAAAAGCAGACAATAACAAATGCTGTTGAGGATGTGGAGAAAGTAGATTCCTCATACACTGCTGGTGGGATGAAAAACAGTACAGCTGCTGTGGAAAACAATTTAGCATTTCCTCAAAAATGTTAAACCTAGAGTTACCATGTGACTGAGCAAGTCCTCTCAGAGAAATTCTTTAAGAGAAATAAAAGCCGGGCACGGTGGCTCACGCCTGTAATCCCAACACTTTGGGAGGCTGAGGAGGGTGGATCACTTGAGATAAGGAGTTCGAGACCAGCCTGGCCAACATGGTGAAACCCTGTCTCTACTAAAAATACAAAAAATTAGCAGGGCATGGTGGTGTACGCCTGTAATCCCAGCTACTCGGGAGGCTGAGACAGGAGAATCGCTTGAACCCAGGAGGCAGAGGTTGCAGTGAGCCAAGATCATAGCATTGCACTCCAGCCTGGGCAACAGAATGGGACATTGTCTCAAAAATAAATAAATAGGCCAGGCACGGTGGCTCATGCCTGTAACCCCAACACTTTGGGAGGCCAAGGCTGGCGGATCACGAGGTCAGGAGATCAAGACCATCCTGGCTAACGTGGTGAAACCCCATCTCTACTAAAAATACAAAAAATTATCCAGGTGTGGTGGAGGGTGCCTGTAGTCCCAGCTACTCGGGAGGCTGAGGCAGGAGAATGGCCTGAACCCAGGAGGCGGAGCTTGCAGTGAGCCAAGATTGCACCACTACACTCCAGCCTGGATGACAGAGCGAGACTCTGTCTCAATAAATAAATAAATAAAGAGAGAAATAAAATGACATTTGTACTAAGATTTGAACACGTATAGTCATAGAAGCATTACTCACGATAGCCATTTGGCTGTGGAAACAACCCAAGTGTCCATCAACTGACGAATGGAAAAACAAGATGTGGTCTATCCATATTGTGGAATACTATTTAGCCATGAAAGAGAATTGAGTACTTACACATGCTACAACATGGATGAACCTCAGAAGTGTTATGCACAGTGAAAGAAGCCAGACACAAAGACCATGTGGAAGGAAAATTAATCTTGGGACCCCCAAATCACTAAAGCAAAGGGAAAAGTCAAGCTGGGCACTGCTAAGGGCAAACCTGCCTTAGTAGCTTAGACAGTTACTAAGAAGAAAAAGCTACATACCTCCCTCACAAGGAATTCCCTTATGGATAAAGGACAGACAGAGCTCAAAGTCATCCCTCAGCTCACTGAGATAGATGCATATCTGATTGCCTCCTTTGAAAAAGCTAATCAGCAACTCGAAAGAATGCGATCCTTTGTCTCTTACCTATGACCTGGAAGCCCCCTCCCCAACTCGAGTTGTCCCGACTTTCCAGATGGAACCAGTGTACATCTTAGGTAGACTGATTGACATCTCATGTATCCCTAAAATCTATAAAACCAAGCTGTGCCCCGACCACCTTGGGCACATGTTGTCAGGACCTCCTGAGGCTGTGTCACGGGCACAGGTCCTTAACTTTGACAAAATAAACTTCGTAAATTGACTGAGACCCATCTCAGGTATTTAGGGTTCACAATCACATACTATAAGATTCCATTTCTAGGAAAAGTGCAAACAAGGCACATATTCAGACAGGGCTGGAGGTGAGAATAGGATGTAAGTGAGCATGAAGTTTCTTTTTGGGATGAGGGAAATATTCTAAAATTAGATTAGAGGGCAGCACAACTCTATAAATATACTAAAGATCATCGAAGTGTGCACTTAAAACAGGTGAGTTTTATGGTATATAAATTGTATCTCAATAAAGCTGATTTTTTAAAACTCTTCCTTCATTCCTTTCTTCCTTCCTCCTTTTCTCCTTTCCTGTCTTTCTTGTCTTCTGTTCTCCTGTCCTTTTTTTTTTTCTCTTACTCTTTTGCCCAACTTTTAACCACAGGGAAGCATTTAAAACATAAATGTTGAGCAAACAGTCAGGTTGCCACTATTCAGGTCAATAAATGGAATGTTTCTAGCTTCCCAGAGGACTCTCCTGCATATATAGTGTCTCTTCTCAATTGCAACTTCCCCCTCCTCTAAATACCAATTATCCTAGCTTTTATGGTAGCCACTTTCTCACTTTTCTATACAGTTTTACCGGTTTTACTACTAAGTATGCATTTCTAGACAATATTAATTTTGTTTGTTTTTGAAATAGATATACAGGTACAGATATTCATACATTATGCATAGTTTTCTGTCTGGTTTATTTCATTCAACATAATGTTTGTAAGAATAGAATTTTTGATGAAAAGAAGCAAACTCTAAAATATTTGAAGAGATTTATTCTGAGCCAGCTATGAGTGACCAATGGCCCATGACACAGCCCTGTCCCCTTCTCAGGGTAAACACACCTGGCAGTGGTGTTTATCTGGTTCACCAGGCTGGCTGCTCCCTCAGGAATAACTTCCTGTGCGTCCTGATCAGATATATTCATCGGCGATTGTTTAATAGTGAGCTATGGGTGCTGCATCAACCCAAACATGCTCTTTCATTCTCTGGCATTGAAAATTAAAGATACTGGCCTGGTGTGGTCGCTCATGCCTATAATCCCAGCACTTTGGGAGGCCGAGGTGGGTGGATCACCTGAGGTCAGGAGTTCAAGATGAGCCTGGCCAACATGGTGAAACCCCGTCTCTACTAAAGATACAAAAATCAGCCAGGTGTGGTGGCACGCACCTGTAATCCCAGCTACTCAGGAGGCTGAGACAGGAGAATTGCCTGAACTCGGGAGATGGGGGTTGCAGTGACCCAAGATCATGCCACTGCACTCCAGGCTGGGCAACAGAGCGGAACTACGTCTCTAAATAAATAAATACATAAAACAATTAAATTAAATTAAAGATACTGATATGGTTTTATTTGTGTCCCCACCCACATCTCATGTCAAATTGTAATTCTTGTGTGTCAGGGAAGGGGCCTGGTGATAGGTGATTGGATCATGGGTGTGGATATCCCCTTGCTGTTCTCGTGATAGTGAGTGAGTTCTCACGAGATCAGATGATTTAAAAGTGCATGGTTTTCTTCACTGGCTCTCTCTCCTGCCACCTTGTGAAGAAGGTCCTTGCTTCCCCTTCGCCTTTCACCATGATTGTAAGTTTCCTGAGGCCTCCCAGTCATATTTCCTGTTAAGCCTGCAGAACTGTGAGACAAGTAATCCTCTTTTCTTCATAAATTACCCAGTCTCAGGTAGTTCTTTATAGCAGTGTGAGAACAGACTAATACAGATACTGTCCTTAAAGTAGTTGTTTTACAATCCATTACAGTAAAGGTTTCTCAGGAAGCCGATGATACCGATTTACAAAACAGATCCATTCCTTTACATTATCCCCTCTGGTTTTAATAGTTACTTGGGTTTGCCTTTCCCTTGACCATCTTCTTGGCAACCACAGGTCTCAGAGGTAACTTTTGTTGCCCTGGCTTAATTTTTCCTTTTATAGGTAGCTTCGAGGCTGGTGGCCTGAGCTGAGATAGACCCATACCTGAGCTTGGTGCAGCCTTAAGGCCCAACCCAGCACTCTTTTACTTCCCTTTTAGCTATTGCAGATAATAATAACCAAGGGATTGAATATTTTATCTTTTTCTCATTAGTTTGCATTTTCTTATGCATTCAATGAACCAACTCCCTAGGAGTATGAGTATGGCCCAGCTCTAAATTCCACAGGAAACTTTTACCTTTAGTAACTGATGCAATCCACTGCAGCTCCTTAAGATGGGTAACCACGTGGCCACCCAGGAGTCTAAGGTTTTTGATTTCCCACCTTTTTACCTTCCTCTTTATCCATTTAGATTTAGCCATATAATTTTTCCTTTATTTTAAAGCAACTCAAATAGCCTTTAAACTAGAAAAAAATTACATTTTCTTTAGCAAACATCCTCGTGTTTTTATAAACCTCACCAAAACATTTCTTACTCTTTTACTATTTTATCTCTTGGTAACCCAAATTCCAAGTGAAAAACCCAAGGTTACTTAATTTAATATAATATGACCTTAAGATTCTGAACTACTGGAGAGAATTTTGAGATTAAATTTACCAAATTAATCGTACCATATATTACTATAGCCATGTGAACTAAAAGGCATCAGAGCTAACTTTCGTTAGTCTGATTAGCACTTACTTTTCTTTAAGCCAATTGATGAGAGCTCTTTCATATAGTTTGATAGTTAATTATCACTTCCACATAACACATGTCGATATAACAGATACACAGACAAAAGCAGATCCTATAAGATTTTTCTTTCTTTCTTTTTTTTTTTTTTTTTTTGAGACGGAGTTTTGCTCTTGTTGCCCAGGCTGGAGTGCAATGGCGTGGTCTTGGCTCACTGCAACCTCTGCCTCCCACTCAGCTAATTTTTGTGTTTTGTTTTCTGTTTGTTTGTTTTTGTTTTTTGAGACGGATTCTCACTCTGTTGCCCAGGCTGGAGTGCAGTGGCGTGATCTTGGCTCACTGCAACCTCTGCCTCCCGGGTTCAAGCGATTCTCCTGCCTTAGCCTCCCAAGTAGCTGGGATTACAGGCATGTGCCACCACACTCGGCTAATTTTTTGTATTTAGTAGAGACGGGGTTTCACCATGTTGGTAGGCTGGTCTCGAACTCCTGACCTCAGATGATCTACCCCCCCCTCAGCCTCCCAAAGTGCTGGAATTACATGCATGTGCTACTGCGCCCGGCAATTTTTGTATTTTTAGTACAGACAGGGTTTCACCATGTTGGCCAGGATGATCTCAGTCTCTTGACCTCATGATCCACCCGCCTCGGCCTCCCAAAGTGCTGGGATTACAGGCGTGAGCCACCACGCCTAGCTATTTACCTTTTAATAACACATTTTTTAGAAAAATGTTTTTCTATAGTTTTTAAATTAGAAACTACCCAGTTAATGAATTCTATTATTTAATGTAACTTTAGATTCTAAATTATATATCAAGTTTGTTTATAAGCATTTATTCCATTACATTTACCTGATTAATTTTGATAGTTTACTTAGGTTATTTATGAAAACTGTGATAGTCATCATTTAAAGCTATTTCCTGTTAACCTTTTTTATAGCCTGCGAGTTTCTTACCTAAGTAAGAAACTTAAGGTTAAATATCAGTATTTTACCAATAACTCAGAATTTAGCTGTTTTCATTAAACCAACAATAGTAAATGTCTTATTTATCAAAAATTATACAAGAGGGCTGGGCGTGGTGGCTTACACCTATAATCCCAGCACTTTGGGAGGCCAAGGCGAGCAGATCACTTGAGGCCAGGAATTTGAGACCAGCCTGGCTATGATAGTGAAACCCTCGTCTCTACTAAAAATTCAAAAATTAGCCGGGTGTGTGGCACACACTTGTAATCCCAGCTATTCGGGAGGCTGAGGTAGGAAGATCTCTTGAACCCAGGAGGTGGAGGTTGCAGTGAGCTGAAATTGTGCCATTGCACTCCAGTTTGGGCAACAGAACAAGAGTCTGCCCGCCCCCCCAAAAAAACAGCAACAACAAAAATTACACAAGTAAAGATCATTTTGTTTTGGACTGAGTTTACAGTTTTATAACTCTTATACCAAATTTTGACATCTTATAGTATTTGGCAGGGATAAGTTTGAAACTGCTTCCATCATTCAATGGAAACAAAAATGCTGACAATTCTTAAGACACATCTAAAATTTACTAATAATTTTAAAGCTGGCTTATTTATTAAATATTTTACTTATGTCACATGAAGTTGAAAAACATTTGGGTTTATTATTTATGAGTACTCTTTAAGCCAATTTGGTACATTGTGGCCACAACACATAAAGTACATGTACATATACATAAACACACATACACACTCATACAAAAATCCTGTTGCTTTTACTTCAGAATTCTAGACATGAGATATTAATACGAACTCACCAGTTTACAAAAACAAACAAATGGCCTGGCACAGTGGCTCATGCCTATGATCCCGACACTTTGGTAGGCCAAAGTGGGCAGATCGCTTGAGCCCCAGGTGTCCCAGACCAGCCTGGACAACACAGTGAAACCCCGTCTCTACAAAAACAAACAAACAAACAAAAAATTAGCCAGGCATGGTGGTGGGCACCTGTGGTCCCAGCTATTCAGGAGGCTGAGTTGGGAGGACCGCTTGAACCGGGGAGACAGAGGTTGCAATGAGCTGAGATCATGCCACTGCACTCCAGCCTGGGTAACAGAGCCAGACCCTTCTCAAAAAAAAAAAAAAAAAGAAAAGCCAAATAAAATGGTTGAATCCAAGCAGTGATTTTTTTTTTAATCTCAGCAGAATAGTAACAACAGATTTTAAGCAGCAAAAAATAAAACAGAGAAATAGAGAACTTAAGAACTCCGTAGTTGCAGGTGGACCATTGGGCTCTGAATTTTTCCGTGATGTAATTTACCCATCAGTTCAAAATGTGCACAACAGACCATAGTATGTAACCAGCTCAACTACTAGAAAACCTGGCGTGCCTTTGGACTTTTCGTTTACTTTTCTTTCTTTTTTCTTTCTTTTTTTTTTTTTTTTTTTTTTAAGACAGGGTCTCTCTCTGTTGTCCAGACTGGAGTGCAGTGGCGTGATCTCAGCTCACGGCAATTTCCACCTCCCAGGTTCAAGTGATTCTCCCGCCTCAGCCTCCTGAGTAGCTGGGATTACAGCACCTGCCATCATGCCCGGCTAATTTTTCTATTTTTTGGTAGAGACCAGGTCTCACCATGTTGTCTTGAGCTCATACTCCTGAGCTCAAGCATCCTCCCACCTCAGCCTCCCAAAGTGTTGGGATTACAGGTGTGAGCCACTGCACCCAGCCAGACGTTTTTTTATTTCGTACAAACACTTGCAAGTAGAGCTGCCATAAAACCAATGGGCTGTCCAAAAGGCAGTTGTTTTTTTTTTTTTCCTCATTCTTAGATTATTTGTGTCCCACTTTTTTTTTTTTTTTTTTTTTTTTTTAAGGAGGAACTGAGCTGTGGCCTAGGGTTTAGTATGGTGGCTCAAAGTTTGCTGCTTGTGGGCGGGACTCCAGTGTGTCACAATTGAGTCGTTTCTGCCCGCTAATGTGTGTCAGTTTCCCTCTCCGGAGGTCTGTCATCTCCAAGAGGGCTTGAAACACAGAGTTATCAGCTCTTATATGCATTTCCTGGGTGTGCTTTTAAAACTAATTTTGTTGGAGGATTCCCTGCTGCAGGGCCGCTGCATATTACAAGGAGTCAATCCCTTAGAGGCTCCCACTCCAGCCCCTTGTCATCTAGGGGCACCTTCAGACTGAGAGGAGCAAAATCCCCTCTCTCTTCAGAGCTAAGGAGCTCAGACTCTCATTTATCTATGAAAAGGACAGTTCAGTTGCTCATGCAAATGCACAGACAAGCAAATTGAGCTTAATTTTGGGAGAAAAAGCAATGGAGAAGACCCTTTAGAATGCACCTCTGAACTAGAATTAGGATCCTAAACAATTTCCTAGGCGGAAAAAAAAAAAAAAACAGCTCAAAATAAATCAAGGATCATTTATAAACAAAAGGGAGGTCCAGGGCTCGTGAAGACTTCCCAGTTCCACTGGAGGAGAAGCTCGAAGTCGGGAAGGTTTCAGTGGGCCCCTGCTGGTACCTTAGCTCCAAGAACAGGCAACTCCTTCTGGGTCATGAATCTTCTCTGAGGCCCCACGTGTTTGGGCACCAAATTACTGTTGACAAAAAGAGCCAAACCCTGTAAAATATTTGAAGATATTTGTTCTGAGCCAAATATGAATGACAGCCCGAGGAGATCCTGAGAACATGTGCCCAAGGTGGTCATCGTGCAGCCTAGTTTTATACATTTTAGGGAGACATGAGACATCATTCAAATACGTGTAAGATTTACATTGGTTCAATCTACATTGAACAGCGGGTGGTGGGGAGACTTCCAGGTCATAGGTAGACTTAAAAATTTTCTAACTGGCACCCAGGCGCCATAGCTCATGCCTGTAATACCAGCACTTCGGGAGGCTGAAGCAGGAAGATCACTTGAGGTCAGGAGTTCAAGACCAGCCTGGCCAACATGGTGAAACCCCATCTCTACTAAAAATACAAAAATTAGCTGGGCGTGGTGGTGCGCACCTATAATCCCAGCTACGCAGGACGCTGAGGCTGGAGAATCGCTTGAACCCAGGAGGCAGAGGTTGCAGTGAGCAACCACTGTTCTACTGTGTGGAGAATGTGCCACTGCACTCCAGTCTGGGCAACAAAGCAAGACTCCGTCCCAAAAATAAATAAAATAAGACAAAATAAAATTTTTCTGATTGGCAATGGGTTGAGTTATTATCAATGGAAAGGAAAGTTTGGGTTATGATAAGGGGTTGTAGAGACCAAGGTTTTATCATGCAGATGAAGCCTCCAGGTAGCAGGTTTCAGAGAGAACAGATTGTAAATGTTTCTTATCAGACTTAAAAGAGGTTTATCAGTAATTCCAAAAGGGAGGGGGTATAAACGAGGCATGTCTGGCTACCCTTCCCATCACGGCCTGAACTAGGTTTTTTTGGTTTGGTTTTGTCTTTTTGAGACAAGGTCTCATCTGTTGCCCAGGCTGGAGTACAGAGGCACAGTCTTGGCTCACTGCAACCTCCACCTTCCAGGTTCAAGCAATTCTCGCACCTCAGGCTCCCGAGTAGTTGGGACCACAGGTGTGAGCCATCATGCCCAGCTAAATTTTTTGTATTTTTGGTGGAGATGGGGTTTTACTATGTTGCCCAGGCTGGTCTTGAACTGAGCTCAAGTGATCCACCTGCCTTGGCCTTCAAAAGTGCTCGGATTACAGGTGCGAAGAACCACCCCCAGACTGAAGTAATTTTTCAGGTTAACTTTGGAACACCCTTGGCCTGGAAGAGCGGTCCATTAAGATGGTTAGGGGGCTTAGAATTTTATTTTTGGTTTATGGAGTCTGGAGATAGATTCACACACCTTCATTAATTTTTTTTTTTTGAGACGGAGTCTCGCTCTGTCACCCAGGCTGGAGTGCAGTGGCGCGATCTCGGCTCACTGCAAGCTCCCCTCCTGGGTTCACGCCATTCTCCTGCCTCAGCCTCCCTAGTAGCTGGGACTACAGGTGCCCGCCACTACACCCAGCTAATTTTTTTGTCTTTTTAGTAGAGATGGAGTTTCACCATGTTAGCCAGGATGGTCTCAATCTCCTGACCTCGTGATCCACCTGCCTCAGCCTCCCAAAGTGCTGAGATTACAGGCGTGAGCCCCCCCGCCCAGCACCTTCATTAATTTTTGATGAAGTTCCCAAGGCAATTCAATGAGGAAAGAAAAGTCTTTTCAACAAGTGATGCTGAAATAAATGAACATTTATGCAAAAAAAAAAAAGAACCCTGACCCCTACTTTATCACATATACAAAAATTTACTTGAAATGGATCTTAGACTTAAATTTAAAACCTAAAACTCCAAAACTTTTAGAAGAAAATATAGGAGGAAAATCTCTGTGAACTTTGGTCAGGCAAAAATGTATTAGACAGGACACAGGTGGCACAGGCCATTACATTTTTGAAATAAATTTTACTTTACCTTACTTTTAAAAAGCCTGTTGAAAGACACTGTTAAGAAAATGAAAAAATAAGACACTGACTGAATAACATATTTGCCAAACACATATCTGATAAAGGATTTATATCCAGAAAACATAAATAATATTTAAAATTTAATAATAATTCCAGTGAGTTTAGCTAAAATTAAGAAACCTGGCCTGGCATGGTGGCTCATGCCTGTAATCCGAGCACTTTGGGAGGCCAAGGTAGGCAGAATGCTTGAGCTCAGGAGTTTGAGACCAGCCTGGGCAACATGGTGAAATCCCATCTCTATAAAACATACTCGAGTTAGCCGTGCATGGAGGCACACTCCTGTAGTCTCAGCAACTTAGGAGGCTGAGGCAGGAGGATCACTTGAGCCTGGGAGTCAGAGATCACAGTGAGCTGAGATCACTTCACTGCACTCCAGCCTGGGCGATGGAGCTAGACTCTGTCTCAAAAATAAATAAATAAATAAATAAATAAATAAATAAATAAATTTAATTTAATTAAGAAACCCAAGGATACCAAGTGTGGGTGAATATTCAGGGCAAATACCATTCTCATATATTGCTGGCGAAAGGACAAAATAGTGCAGCCACATTGGAAAGCACTTTGGCAGTTTCTTTTAAAGTTGACTATACAACCCAACCATCCGACTTTTGGGGTTTTACCCAAGGGAAGTGAAAATACATATCCACACAAAGACCAAATGTTTCTAGGGGCTTTATTCATAATCACGAAAACCTGGAAACAACCCAGTGTCCATCAACTGGTGAATGAATAAACAAATTATGGTACCTCTATACAATGGAATACTGCTCGGTAATAGGAATGAGTTACTGATAACTGATATGCTACAACATAGATCACTCTCAAAAAATGTGTGCTAAGTGAAAGAAGTTAGATAAAAAGATAAATGATTCATTCAAGATGAATGAATGACTCCATCACATTCTGGAAAAAGCGAAACGATAGGAACTGAACTCATATCAATGTTTGACAGAGGGGCTAGACCATAGGGAGGGGATTGACTTCAAGGGGCAAGGCAGAACTTTGGGCAGTGAACCTGTTATAGTTATGGTACAAATTGAAATGCTATGTTATAGTTTTCTTCTGCTCCATAGTTTTAGGGAGAGTTTCATGGGCTGAAATATTCTGATTCTTTTTGTTTTCTTCTTGTGGCTTTGTGTGGATGGAAACTGCCCATGTGCATGCATTCCGTGAATGGGATTGGGAGGCTGGGTGGTTTACAAAATCCCTCCTCCCTCTTCTGTCACTGCCGGACTGTCCTTGCATTTTCCCTAATAGATGGCTTTAGGGAAGGGTGTGTGTATGAAGGAGTATTTCATGTGTCCTTCAACTTTTTGGCTCTCTTCTGTCTTCCAATAGTCTATATTCCTCTCTTGTTCTTTCCCTTTCACCACTCAGGTTTCAAGAACCATTCTTTCTCCTTTTTCTACCTTTTTTTGTCTCACTCTGTCACCCAGGCTGGAGTGCAGTGGCACAATCTTGGCTCACAGCAACCTCCGCCTCCCGGGTTCAAGCAATTCTCCTGCCTCAGCCTCCTGAGTAGCTGGGATTACAGGCACGTGCCACCATGCCCAGCTAATTTTCATAATTTTAGTAGAGATGGGGTTTCACCATGTTGGTCAGGCTGGTCTCGAACTCCTGACCTCATGGTCCTCCTGCCTCGGCCTCCCAAAGTGCTGGGATTACAGGCATGAGCTACCGTGCCCGGCCTTTTCTAGCATTTTTGTGAGGATGCTCAAATATACAGAAAATAATTCTCCAGCAAGCACTCATATACTCATCACTTAGATTCTACAACTGGCATTTTATAATTACTGCTTTCCCACATGTTGCTGAAACTATCCCTCTCTCCCTGCACTAATCCATACTGTGTTGATACATTTCAAAGTAAATTGTACACATCTGTCCATTTCCCCTTAGACACTTTATCATATGTATCATTAAACAGAGCTCAATATTTCTTTGCAGTTTTTAAATGTAAAATCTACATACAGTGAAATTCACAAATATCCAGTATGTATTGCTAAATGTTGACAATTGCATAGTTCTGTTTAACCCAAACTCCTATCAAGATATAGGATATCATCATCAACCCCAGATAGTTTTCTTATGTTCCTCAGTAAATCTTCCACCCCATATTCACAGACAACATCGTTCTGATGTCATCATGGGTTTTTTTTTTTTTTCTGCCTGTTCTAGAATTTCATATGAACTGCAACTGTATGGTGTGTACAGTTACATGCTTGCATCAGCTTTGCATAAGCTTTGCATAAGCTTATTTCACTTAGCATGTTTTTGAGATTCATCCATATTGTTTTTATTAGTAATTTTATCAGTAATTCATTCTTTTTTAGTTCTGAGTAGTTTGAATATACCACAAATTGCTTATTTATTCTCCTGTTGGACATTTGGGTTTTTTCCAGTTTGAGGCTATCAGGAAAACGCTGCTAGTTATTCAGAGATGCCCTTTATCAGTCTAAGGGCTTCCTTCCGTAGCTTGCTGAGAGTTTTTATCATGAAAGAATATTGAATTTCCTTCCTAAAAAAAAAAATCTTCCTAAGAAGCCATGCCTTTCAAGGCTACCACCATGAGTCTCATAAACTTTTTTTTTCCCCCAAAAGAGCATCAGTTTCTCAACCCATAAATTTTCAAGGCCCATCCCTTTAGTGTTCTGATTTACTGTTTTGCAAAATTTAATTCACATACATGAAGTGTACAATTCAATGGTCGTTAGTCTATTGATAAGTGCAACCATCACCACAGTCCCTTTTAGGATATTTTTGTCACTGCAAGAAGAAACACCATACATATCATACATATCCTTTGGCTATTACCCCTGTTTTCCCTTCATCCCTGCCCCCAACCCTAAGCAACAACAATTCTACTCTTTCTCTATGAGTATGCCAATTCCGAACTTTCCCATGAATGGAATCATACAAGATGTGGTCTTCGGTGTTTGGCTTTTTTTTTTTTTAGACAGGGGCTTGCTCTGTCGCCCATGCTGGAGTGCAGTGAAGTGATCCTAGCTCACTGCAGCTCAACCTCCCTGGTTCAAGCAATCTTCCCACCTCAGCCTCCTGAGTAGCTGGGACTACAGATGTGCGCCACCATGCCCTGCTAATTTTAGCTTCTTTCGCTTATCATGTTTACAAGGTTCATCCGTGTAATAGCAAGTATCAGAACTTCATTCCTCTTTATGGCAGAATAACATTTTATTGTATAAATATCCCACATTTTATTGACTCATTCACCTGCTGATACATTTGGGTTGTTTCTATCTTTCAACTATTGTCAATAATGCTCCTATAAACATTCATGCGCAAGTTTCTGTATGGACATGGGCTTTTCTTTCTATTGTCTATGTAGCTAGAGTGGAATTGCTGGATCACGTGGTAAATTTCTGTGGAGTAACTGCCAGACTGTTTTCCAGAGTGGCTGGCCTATTTTTATGTTCCCACCAGCAGTGTTGGTGGTTTCCATTTCTCCACATTCTCACCAGCAACTGTTGTTATCTGAGTTTTTGATTCTAGCCATCCTAGTGGGTGTGAAGTGGCATCTAATTGTGGTCTTGATGTGCATTTTCCTGATGACTAATGATTCTGAGCATTGTTTCATGTGCTGTTTGCCATTTGTGTATCTTCTTTAGAGAAATGACTATTCAGATCCTTTGCCCTTTTTTTATTGGTTTATTTTTCTTTTTATTATTGCATTGTAAGAGTTCTTTATATAGTCTAGATACAAGGCCCATTAGATATATGATTTGCAAAAGCTTTCTCCCACTATGTGAACCATCTTTTCACTTTCTTGATGGAGTCCTTTGAAACATAAAAGTTTAAAATCTTGATTAAGTCAGCTTATCTATTTTTTCTTCTGCTGTTTGTTCCTTTGGTGTCATATCTAAAAATATTTTGCCACATTTAAGGTCACAAAGTTTTTTTTTAATTTTATTTTTTATTGTGGTAAAATATATACAACCACATACATATTATATATATATACTTGATATATATATAGTTTACCATTTTTAACATTTTCAAGTTAGGCTCAGTGGCATTAAATGCATTCACATCGTTCTGTGCAACCATCACCACCATCCATTTCTAAAACTTTTTCATCTTCCCAAACTGAAACTCTGTACCTATTAAACGATAACTCCCTGTATCCCCCTCACTCTTCACCTGGTCCCTGGTAACCAGTGTTCTACTTTCTGTCTCTATGCATTTGACTACTGTAGGTACCTCATATAAGTGGAATCATGTAATATTTGTCCATTTTTTATCTGGCTTATATTCCACTTGGCATAATGTCTTCAAAATTTATCCATGTTGTAGCATGTGTCAAAATTTCCTTCCTTTTTAAAGCTATATAATAATCCATTGTATGCATAGATCACATTTTGTTTATCTATTCATCTATTGTTGGACATTTTCCACCAACTTCCAACTTTTGGCTATCGTGAATAATGCTACAATGAACATTGTGTGCAAATACCTGTTTGAGTCCCTGCTTTCAATTATTTTGTGGGTATACTCAAAAGTGGGATTGCTGAATCCAATTAAGTAAAAAATTAATTCAGGCCAGGTGCAGTGGCTCGTGCCTGTAATCCCAGCACTTTGGAAGGCCAAGGTGGGCAGATCACCTGAGGTCAGGAGTTCAAGACCAGACTGGCCAACATGGCAAAATCTCTTCTCTACTAAAGATACAAAATTAGCCAGGCATGGTGTCCCACGCTTGTAATCCCAGCTACTTGGGAGGCTGAGGCAGGAGAATCACTTGAACCCAGGAGGCAGAGGATGTGGTGAGCCAAAATTGAGCCATTGCACTCCAGCCTGGGCAACAGGCTCAAAAAAAATAAAATTAATTCAATGTTTAAATTTTGGAGGAACTGAAAGGCCATCAAGGTTTACACCTATGTTTTCTTCTATGAGTTTTATAGCTTCCGCTCTTACATTTAAAATGTAATGTGTTTTTGACCCATTTTGAGTTTGTTTACATGTGGTATGAGGTAAGGGTTCCAACTCAACTCTTTCGTATGTAGTCTATCCAGCTGACCCATCACCATTGTTGAAAAGACTATTCTTTCCTCATTGGATGGTGTTAACACCCTTGCATAATCATACATTTATTTCCAGATTCTTAAACTATCCCATTAATCCATATGTCTCTCCTGGTGCCAGGAAGTTTTGCAATAGATAAATGTGAGTCTTTCTACTTTATTCTTTTTTTTTTTTTTTTTTTTTTTTTTTTGAGGCAGAGTCTGCTCTGTCACCCAGGCTGGAGTGCAGTGGCACGATCTCAAATCACTGCAACCTCCACCTCATGGGTACAAGCAATTCTCCTGTCTCAGCCTCCCAAGTAGCTGGGATTACAGGCACGTGCCACCACGCCCAGCTAATTTTTGTATTTTTAGTAGAGATGGGGTTTCACCATATGGGTCAGGCTGATCTCGAACTCCTGACCTCACGTGATCCACCTGCCTCGGCCTCCCAAAGTGTTAGGGTTACAGGCGTGAGCCACCGCGCCTGGCCACTTTATTCTTTATTTTCAGGATTGTTGTGACTCTTCTGGCTCCCTTGAAATTCCATGTGAATTTTAGAAGTATTTCATCAATTTGTATAAAGAAGTCAGCTGGGTGCCTGTAGTCTCAGCACTTTGGGAGGCTGAGGTGGGCACTTGAGGTCAGAAGTTTGAGACCAGCCTGGCCAACATGGTGAAACCCTGTCTCTACTAAAAATACAAAAATTAGCCCGGTGTGATGGCACTCCCAGCTACTCGGGAGGCTGAGGCAGGAGACTCGCTCGAACCTGGGAGGTGGAGACTGATGTGAGCCAAGATTGCACCACTGCACTCCAGCCTGGGTAACAGAGTGAGACTCTGTCCCCCGCCCCCCAACAAAAAAAGTCATAAAAGTATATTATATCCAAGATATAGTTTTTTTTTTTTTTGTCGTTTTTGGTTTAGTATTTACTCCATTTTACTGCTTAAAAGCAGAATTTTCTGAGCGCTTTCACAGCCCTAAGGCCTGGTAAACTCTAAAACCTCAATATATAGTGCAAACGTGTATTGAATTTAGGCTTAGTTTTTTTTTTAGAGAGAGAGAAAGAGATAAGGTCTTGGTCTTTCATCTAGGCTGGAGTGCAGCGGCGCCATCATAGCTCACTGTAACCTCCAACTTCTGGGCTCAAACAATCCTCCCACCTAAGCCTCCTGAGTAGCTGGGACTACAGGGTGTGGGCTACTATGCCCTGCTAATTTTCTACTTTTTTAAAAAATATTTTTTGCAGAGACAAGGTTTTATGTGTTGTCCAGGCTGGTCTCAAAATCCAGGCCTTAAGGGATCCTCCCACCTCAGCCTCCCAAAGTGCTGGGATTACAGGCATGAGTCACCACATGCCAGCCTGGTTTCCCTGTTTCAACATCTTGCATTGCTGTGATATATTTGTAACTGCTGGGGCTATATCGATACATTATTATTAACTCAAGTCCATTACATGAGGGTTCACACTTTGTGTTGTACAATTCTATGGGTTTTGACAATGCATATGTCATGTATCCACCATTACACTATGGTACAAAATAGTCTCATCGTCCTAAAAATCCTGTGCCCCATTTTTCACCCCTCCCCTCACCTGTCTACTCACCTTGAACCCCTGGAAACCACTGATATTTTTACTATCTCTGTAGTTTCACCTTTTCCAGAAGTCATAATTTGAATGATACAGTATGTAGCCTTTTCAGACCAGCTTCCTTCACTTGGCAATATGCATTTAAGGTTCTTCCGTGTTTTCTAGTGTTTTGACAGCTCATTTCTGTTTAGCACTGAATAATATTCCATAGTCTGCATGGAATGGTCCATAGTGCATTCACCTACTGAAGACATCTTTGTTGTTTCTATATTTCAGCAATGAGAAATAAAGCTGCTGTAAACATTCATGTGAGGATATTCTGTGGATATATTTTCAGTTCACTTGGGTAAAAACCTGGGAGGTCGGCTGCTGGTTCATATGGTGAGACTATGTTTACATTTGTTAAGAAGCTGTCTTCAAAAGTGGCTGTACCTTTTACATTCCCACCAGCAATAAATGAGAGTTCCTGTACCTCCACTTCTGATCAGTGTTTAGTATTGCCAGTGTTTGGGGTTTTAGCTATTCTAATAGCTGTGTAGTGTTATCTCTTTGTAGTTTTGATTTGTGGTACACTAGTGACCTAGAATGTTGGGCATCTTTTCATATGCTTACTTGCCATCTATATATCTTCTTTGGTGAGGTGTCTGTTCAGATCTTCTGCCTACTTTTTTTTTCTTTTTTGAGACAGAGTCTCACTTTGTCACCCAGGCTGGAATGCAATGGTGCGATCTCAGCTCACTGCAACCTCTGCCTCCCAGGTTCAAGCGATTCTCCTGCCTCAGCCTCCCAAGTAGCTAGGATTACAAGTGCGCACCATCACGCCCAGCTAATTTTTGTATTTTTAGTAGAGATGGGGTTTCACCATGTTGGTCAGGCTGGTCTCGAACTTCTGACCTCATGATCCATCTGCCTCAGCCTCCCAAAGTGCTGGGACTATAGGCATAAGCCACCACGCCCAGCCTCTGCCTACTTTTTAGTAGGGTTGTTTTCTTATTGTTGAGTTTTAAGAGTTTTTTTCTACACTTTGGATACATATTCTTTTTATTTATTTATTTATTTTTTTAAGACAGAGTCTTCTCTGTCACCCAGGCTGGAGTGCAGTGGCTCAATCTCCACTCACTGCAACCTCCATCTCCCAGGTTGAAGCAATTCTCCTGCCTCAGCCTGCCAAGTAGCTGGGACTACAGGTGCGCGCCACCATGCCTGGCCAAATTTTTGTAATTTAATAGAGACAGGGTTTTGCCATGTTGTCCAGGCTGGTCTTGAACTCCTGAGCTCAGGCAATCCACCTTGACCTCTCAAAGTGTTAGGATTACAGGCCTGAGCCACTGTGCCCAGCTGGATACATATTATCAGAGTAGCTGGGACTGCAGGCACGTGCCACCACACCCATCTAATTTTTCTATTTTTTGTAGAGATGGGGTTTCACCATGTTGCTTAGGCTGGTCTTGGACTCCTGAGTGCAAGTGATCTGCCTGCCTCAGCCTCCCAAAGTGCTGAGAATACAGGTGTGAGCCACTGTACCTGGCATTGTCTGTTTTTTTGTTTTTGTTTTTTTTTTTTTTGGCATGGTTTGTGCTTTTGATGTTATATCTACAAATTCATCACCAAACCTAGGTCACCTAGATTTTGGCCTTTAGTATCTTTAAGAAATTTTATAGTATTGTGTTTCATATTTAGGTCCATGATCCGTTTTTTAGTTTAATTAATTTTTGTAAAGGTATAAGGTCAGTGCCTAGATTCTTTTTGCACATGAATGTCCAGTTTGGATGTTGGTTAAAAACAGTATCATTTCGGCCAGGCGCAGCATCTCACACCTGTAATCCCAGCACTTTGGGAGGCCGATGCAGGTGGATCACCTGAGGTCAGCAGTTCGTGACCAGCCTGGCAAACATGGTGAAGCCCCGTCTCTACTAAAAATACAAAAATTAGCTAGGTGTGCTGGCGGGTGCCTGTAATCCCAGTTACTCAGGAAACTGAGGCAGGAGAATCGCTTAAACCCAGAGGTGGAGGCTGCAGTGAGCCGAGATCAAGTCTACCGATGTTCCTTTTCAGTATTGTGTTGGCTGTTTTGAGTCTTACTGTTCCATATAAACTTTAGAACCACTTTGTCAATATACAAAAATAACTTGCTGGATTTTGACTGAGACTATGTTGAATCCATTGATCAAATTGAGCCTTGGTAACAATGTTGAGTCTTCTGATCAATGAACATGGAATATCTCTCCATTTATTTATTTATTTATTTATTTATTTGAGATGGCGTCTCGCTCTGTCGCCCAGGCTGGAGTGCAGTGGCGCAATCTCAGCTCACTGCAACCTCCAAACCCGGGTTCAAGTGATTCTCCTGCCTCAGCCTCCTGAGTAACTGGGATTACAGGCATGTACCACCATGCCTGGCTGATTTTTGTATTTTTGGTAGAGACGGGGTTTCACCATTTTGTCATGCTGGTCTTGGTCTCCCCACCTTGTGATCCACCCACCTTGGCCTCCCAAAGTGCTGGGATTACAGGTGTGAGCCACTGGGCCCGGACTGGTATTTCTCCATTTTTTTAGGTATTTTTTATTTCTTTCATCTGAATTTGGTAGCTTTCTTCATATAGATCTTGCACATATTTGTGAGCTTTATGCATAAGTATTTCATTTTTTGTGCTAATGTAAATTTTATGGTTTTTAATTTCAAATTCTAACTGTTCATTGCTAGCATACAGCAAGGCAATTAACTTTTTATACTAAACTTGTAACCTGAAACCTTACCATAATAGTTTGTTTGTTTTCTTTGTCTTTTCTTTAGGATTTTCTAGATAAGCATGCCACTGGGAATAAAAGCTGTTTTATTTCTTCCTTCCTAGTCTGTGTGACTTTTTAAAATTTTCTTTTATTGTCCTATTGCATTGGCTAGGATTTCTAGTACAATGTGGGAAAGTAGTGGTGAGAAGAGAGAGCCTTGCCTTGTTCTTGATCTTAAATGTGAGAAATCTAACTTTTCAACATTGAGTATGATGTTAGCTATAGATTTTTATAGCTCCTTTTAAAAAAATCAAGCTGAGGAAGTTCCTCCTCATGCCTAGGTTGTTGAGAGTCTATTAACCTGAATGAATCTTGAATTTTGTTGGATGCTTTTTTCTACATCTATTGATTGATAATATGACTTTTCTTCTTTGGCTTCTTGATGTGATAGATTACGTTTTCAAATATTGAACCAGCTGGGCACGGTGGCTCATACCTGTAATCCAGCACTTTGGGAGGCTGAGGTGGGAGGATCACTTGAGCCTGGGAGTTCATGACCAGCCCTGGCAACATAGCAAGATCCTGTCTCTACAAAAATTTAAAAAAAAAAAAAAAAGCTAGGCATGGCAGCACATGCCTGTGGTCCCAGCTATTTGGGAGGCTGAGGTGAAAGGATCAGTGACTTGTGGTGGCACCATTTCACTTCAGCCTGAATGACAGGGTGAGACCCAGTCTGAAAACAATCTCAAAAAACCAAAAATATTGAATTAACCTTGCATACCTGGGATAAATCCCACCCTATTGCTCAATTCCATTTGCTATTTGCTAAGATATTTGCTAAGATATTTTTAGGCAGTTTTGCATCTATATTTCTACAGGATATTGGTCTGTAGTTTTGTTTATTTACTTTATCTGGTTTTGGTATTAAAAGGAATTGGGAAGTTGTTTCTCCTCTTCTGTTTTCTGAGAAAGATTGTATAGACATGGTATTAATTATTCCTTAAACATTTGGTAGAATTCTCCAGTGAAACAGACTGGGCCGGAATTTTGCTTATTGTGAGTTGTAAAATTAGAAATTCAATTTCCTTACTAGCTATATGGCTATTCAAATGATAAATTTACAAAATTAAACATACTCTTAACCATATGACCTAGCATTCACACTCCTTAATATTTATCCAAATGAATTGAAAGCTTTATTCACAAAAACCTGCATGTAGATGTTTATAGCAGCTTTATTAGTCATTGCCAAAATTTAGAAGCAACCAAGATGTTCTTCAGTAGGTGAATGGATGAAGAAACTGTGTCACATCAAACAATGGAATATTATTCAGTACTAAAAAGAAGTGAGCTATCAAGCCATGAAAAGACATGGAGGAAATTTAAATGAATTTAACTATGTGAAAGAAGCCAGTCTGGGCTGGGGGCGGTGAGTCATGCCTGTAATCCCAGCAATTTGGGAGACTGAGGTGAGCAGATCACTTGAGATCAGGAGTTCAAGATCAGCCTGGCCAACATGGTGAAACCCCGTCCCTACTTAAAATAGAAAAATTAGCTAGGCGTGGTGGTGTGTGCCTGTAGTCCCAGCTACTCAGGAGGCTGAGGCAGGAGAATCATTTGAACCTGGGAGGCGGATGTTGCAGTGAGCCAAGATGGCACCACTGCATTCCAGCCTGGGCGACAGAGCGAAATTCAGTCTCAAAAAAAAAAAAAAAAAAAAAAAAAAGAAGCCAATCTGAAAAGGCTACACACTAACACACTATGTAATTCCAACTATATGACATTGTGGAAGAGACAAAATTATTAAGATAGTAAAATATCAGTGGTTGTCAGTGCTTGCGGGGAGGGAGGAATGAACAGATGGAGCACAGAGGATTTTTAGGGCAAATGTATTCAATCAGTTGTAGTAATTTGTAAAACTTTTGGAATTTTTGGTCCATTTCATCTAAACTGTAAAAAATATCTGTAGAGTTGTTTGAGCATTCCTTTATTATCCCTTTTGAGATTTGGAAGGTCTATAATAATATCCCTTGTTTTATTCCTGATACTAGTAATTTGGGTCTTATTTTTTTCTTTCGGTCTTGTGAGAGGTTTGTTTTATATTTTGTTGATTATTTCAAAGAACTAGCTTTTTGCTTCATTGAGTCTCTCTTGATGTTTGTTTTTCATTTTCATTGATTTCTGCTCTTTATTTTGTTGAATTATGCTCACTTTGGGCTTCTTTTACTCTTTTTACCAGTTTCTTCAGGTGGGAGCTTAGGTTACCGATTTGTGAGTTTTCCTCTTTGTGTATGCACTTACTACTATAACTTTCTCATTCAGCACTGCTTTAACTGCATCCCACACATTTTGATATGTTTTCATTTTCACTCAGTTCAACATATATTTCAGAATTTTCCCTTGAGACTTCCTCTTTGATGCATTTATTATTTTAAAGTATGCCGTTTACTTTCCAAGTCTTTAGAGATTTTTCTTTTATCTTTCTGTTATTGATTTCTAATTGATCCACTGTACCAGAGAACACATTTATATGATTTCAACTTTTAAAAATCTGTTTCATGGCCCAGGATATAGTCTATCTTGGCATATGTTCCACGGGCACTTGAAAAGGATGTGCATTCTGCTGTTTTGAGATAGAGTGTTCCATAATCGCCGTTTAGACCCTGTTGATTTATGGTGGTGTTGCGTTCCTCTGTATTTTTGCTGATTTTCTGTCAAGTTGTTCTGTCAATTATTAAGGGAGGGGCGTTAAAATCACCATCTATAATTGTAGATGAGTCTATTTCATCTTTTATTTCTATTGGCTTTTGCCTCACATATTTTACAACCCTGTTATTTTGTGCATAAACATTTAGAATTGTTGTCTTCTCAGTGGCTTGACCCTTTAATCATGTAATATATCTCATTCCCTGACAACTTTTTTTTGCTCTAAGGTCTGCTTTACTTCATATTGTACAGGCACTGCTGTTTTCTTTTGATTAATGTTTGCAAGGTACACATTTTATTCCACTCATTCACTTTGAATCTACCCATATTACTATACTGGAAGTAAGTTTGTTACAGACACCATATAGTTCATATAATTGCATTCGTTTTTATAAGCTCTACCAATCTGTCTTTTATATCTAATGTCCTTAGAGTTCACGTAACTACTAATGTATTAGGGTTTACAGTCTTCCACTTTTTAAATTAATAAACTTCACGTTTTATAGTTTCAGGTTTACAGCAAAAGTGAGCAGAAATTACAGTTTCCATACATCTCATTTCTGCACATACACAACCTATCAATATCCTGTACTGCATTGGTACTTTTTTTTTTTTTTTTTTACAATCAATGAACCTACATTTACACGTCATCACCTAAAGTTCATAGTTTACATTAGAGTTCACTTTTGGTGTTGTACATTCTATGGGTTTTTATAAATATAAAGACATGTATCCCCACCATTGTAGTATCATACAGGACAGCTTCATTGCCCTAAAAATCTTCTGTGCTCCACCTATTCATCTCTCCCTCCCCACAAGCACTGGCAACCACTGATATGTTACTATCTTCATAATTTTGTCTCTTCCACTCTGTCATATAGTTGAACTATACAGTATGTAACCTTTTCAGATTGGCTTCTATCACTATTTAAATTTCCTTCGTGTCTTTTCATGGCTTGATAGCTCGCTTCTTTTTAGTACTGAATAATGTTCCATTGTTTGGATGTACCATAGTTTTTTGTTTGTTTGTTTGTTTTTGAGATGGAGTTTTGCTCTTGTTGCCAAGGCTGGAGTGCAGTGGCGCGATCTCAGCACACCACAACCTCCACCTCCCGGGCTCAAGTGATTCTCCTGCCTCAGCCTCCTGAGTAGCTGGGATTATAGGAATGCGCCACCACGTCCAGCTAATTTTGTATTTTTAGTAGAGATGGGGTTTCTCCATGTTGGTCAGGCTGGTCTTGAACTCCTGACCTCAGGTGATCTGCCCACCTCGGCCTTCCAAAGTACTGGGATTACAGGCATGAGCCACTGTGCCCAGCCAGGATATACCATAGTTTCTTTATCCATTCATCTACTGAAGAACATGTTGGTTGCTTCCAAATTTTGGAAATGATTAATAAAGCTGCTATAAACATCTATGTATAGGTTTTTGTGTGAAGTTTTCAATTCATTTGGATAAATACTAAAGAGTATGAGTGCTGCATCATATGGTAAGATTATGTTTAGTTTTGTAAGAAAGTGTCAAACTGTTTTCCAAAATGGCTATAAAATTTTGCATTCTTACCAGCAATAAATGAGAGTTCCTGTTACTCCACACGCTTGCCAGCATTTAGCGTTGTCAGTGCTTTTGATTTCAGCCATTCTAATAGGTATGTAGTGGCATCTTGTTGTTTTAATTTGCAGTTTCCTAATAACACATTATTGTTGAATATCTTTTCATATGTTTACTTGTGATTTGTGTATCATTTTTGGTGAGATGGCTGTTCGGTATTTTGTTTTTTTTTTTTTCTTTTTTTTGGAAATGGAGTCTCGCTCTGTCGCCTAAGCTGGAGTGCAGTGGTGCGATCATGGCTCGCTGCAAGCTCCGCCTCCTGGGTTCACGCCATTCTCCTGCCTCAGCCTCCCAAGTAGCTGGGACTACAGGCGCCTGCCACCATGCCTGGCTAATTTTTTGTATTTTTAGTAGAGACGGGGTTTCACCATGTTAGCCAGGATGGTCTCAATCTCCTGACCTCATGATCCGCCCACCTCAGCCTCCCAAAGTGCTGGGATTACAGGCGTGAGCCACCGTGCCCGGCCGTTTTGTTCATTTTTAATTAGGTGTTCTTTCTCTTATTGTTAAGCTTTGAGTCCTTTCTGTGTATTTTGGAGAACAGTTCATTATTAGATCTATCTTTTGCAAATATTTCCTCCCAGCCTATGACTTGTCTTTTCATTCCCTTAACTGTGTCTTTTGGACAGCAGAAGTTTTGAATTTTAATGAAGTCCAGTTTATCAATTATTTCCTTTATGTAGTGTGCCTTTGGTGTTGCATCTAAAAAGTCAACTGGGTTTTCTCCTATGTTGTCTTCTAGGGATTTTATAGTTTTGCATTGTACATCTAGGTCTATGATCAATTTTCAGTGAATTTTTGTGATGAGTGTAAGGTCTATATCTACATTTATTTTTTAACATGAGATATCCAGTTGTTCCAGCATCATTTGTTGAAAAGACTGTCTTTGCTTCATTGTATGGCATTTCCTCCTTTGTCAAAAAATGAGTTGACTGTATTCATATGGGTCTATTTCTGGGCCTCTATTCTATTCCATTGGTCTATTTATTTTTGCCAGTATGAATTACTGTAGCTTTATTTATCATTTTAGACCCAGTTGTTTAGTAAGTTTTGACGTCATGTCAAAGTCTTCCAACTTTGTTCTCCTTCAATACTGAGTTGGCTATTCTGGGTCTTTTGTCTCTCCATATAAAGTTTAGACTTAGTTCATCAATATCCATGAAATAATTTGCTGAGATTTTAATTGGGAATGTGTTGAATCTATAGATTAAGTAGGAAAAAACTGACATCTTGACAATATTGAGTCTTCTTATCCATGAACATGGTTTAGCTCTTTGATATCTTTCATTGAAGTTAAGTAGTTTTCTTCATATACATCTTATACATATTTTGTTAGATTTACACCTAAGTATTTTATTTTGGCAGGGGGTAATGTAAATGGTAATGTGTTTTGAATTTCAAATTCCACTTAATTGCTGGTGTATAGAAAAGCAATAGACTTTTGTACATTATATTATATCCTGGGCAGGTGTGGTGGCTCAGACTTGTAATCCCCGCACTTTGGGAGGCCAAGGCAGGTGGATCACTTGAGTCCAGGAGTCGACACCATCCTGGCCAACACGGCAAAACCCTGTCTCTACTAAGAACACAAAAAATTAACCGGGTGTGGTGGTTTATGCCTGTAGTCCCAGCTACCTGGCAGGCTGAGGTGGGAAGATCCCTTGAGCCCCTAAGGTGGAAGTTGCAATGAACTGAGATTGTGCCACTGCACTCCAGCCTGGGTGACAGAGTGGAACTCCATCTCAAACAAAACAAAACAAACCCAAAAACCATTGTATTCTGCAACCCTGCTGCAATTGTTTATCAGTTTATTTGTCAATTCTACATGTCATCTGTGAACAAAGTATTTCCCTTTATTGTTGTATTGCATTAGCTAGGATTTCCAGTACGATGTTAAAAAACAGTGGTGATATGGGATATCCTTGCCTCATTCCTGATCTTAGCAGGAAAGCTTCACGTTTCTCACTGTTAAGTATGATGTTAGCTGTAGGCTTTTTCTAAATGTTCGTGATCAAGTTTAGGAAGTTTTCTTTCTTTTTTCCCCCCAAAGATATCTTCATAACATTCAAAGTTTTCTTTCTATTCCTAGTTTGCCAAGGGTTTTTTTTTTTTTTAAATCATGAATGTGTGTTGGATTTTGTCAAATGCTTTTTCTGCGTCTATTAATATGATCACATTATTTTTCTTCTTTAACCTGTTGATGTAATGGATTACATTAATTGACTTTTGAATGTTGAACCAGCCTTACATACCTAGGATAAATACCACTTGGTTGCATGTATAATTATCTTAATACACTTCTGGATTCAATTTGTTAATATTCTGTATGGGATTTTTACATCTATGCTCATAGGAAATATTAGCCTGTAGTTTCCTTTTCCTGTAATGTCTTTGTCTGGTTTCAGTATTAGGGCAATGCTGACCTCAGAGATTAAGTTAAGAAGGATTCTCTCTGCTTCTATCTTCTGAATAACATAGAAAATTGGTATAAATTCTTTCTTAAATGTTTGGTAGGATTCACCAGAAATCTGGGTCAAATGCTGTTTCAAGGTCATTAATTATTGATTCATTATCTTTAAAAATCATAGGTCTAGTCATAGTGTAGTCATAAAATAGATTCTCTATTTCTTCTTATGTGATTTAAAGCAGATGTGTTTTTCAAGGAATTGGTCCATTTCTTCTAGCTTATTAAATTTGTGAACACAGTTGTTCATAATATTCCTTTATTATACTTTTAATGTCATGGGATATGTAGTGATGCCCTCTCTTTCATTTACTATTATTATTTTTTTTGAGAAGAAGTCTCACTCTGTCACCAGGCTGAGGTGCAGTGGTGCAGTCTTGGCTCTCTGCAACCCCCACCTCCTGGGTTCAAGTGATTCTCCTGCCTCAGCCTTCCAAGTAGCTGGGACTATAGGCACGTGCCACTATGCCCACCTAATTTTTGTATTTTTAGTAGAGACTTGGTTTCACCATGTTGGCCACGATGGTCTCGATCTCCTGACCTTATGATCCGCCCGCCTCGGCCTCCCAAAGTGCTGGGATTACAGGCATGAGCCACTGCGACTGGCCATTTTTTATATTAATAATTATGTATCTTTACTTTTTTTTTTAGTCTGGTTACAGACTTACTGATTTTATTGATCTTCTCAAAGAATCAGCTTTTGTTTTTTCTGACATTTTTTTTTTCCCGGTTGTTCTCTCTTTTTTTCTTCCTGTGGGTTAACTGAACTTTTTTTTTTTCTTAATTTCATTTTGGCTTATCTGTAGGGTTTTTGAGTATATCTCTTTTCATAGCCTTTCTAGTGGTTGCTCTAGCTACTACATTGTATTATGTATAGCTTTTCACAGTCTACTGGCATCAACATTTTAATTGTGTGAGCCGAAACCTTACCTCTATGCCCCTTTTCTTTCCCACATTTATAACAATTATTTTCTCTGCATACAGTGAAAACCCCAATAGACATAATTATATTTTGCTTCAAAAAATGTAATTTCAAAACCCACAGAGGTGTATTGTATTTACCCATACTTTTACTGTTTCTACTCTTCCTCCCTGATCTTCCAAGATTCCTTCATTGATGGTTTCCTTTCTGTTTCAAGAACTTCTTTAGCATTTCAGCCAGAACCACGATTTTCTAATAATTCACCAAAATGACAAACACAAAAAGGAGGAGAGGCACCTGATATATGTTCTCTGGACCTTTTATAACATGCAGTTGTTCCTTTGGCCACATACACACGAATCTAACAAGAAAAGTCATACCGTAGACATCAGTATGGGAACTGTTTCAAAAGGAATACCCCACAAATGTTCCCATGGCAAAACTGGGAGTCCACAATGTTACCCACCATGCTATTGGCATTGTTGTAAACAAATTAAGGGAAATACTCTTGTCAAGAGATTAATGTGCATACTGAGTGTAGTAAGGACTCTAAAGGTTGAGATAGCGTCTTGAGAAGTGTGAAGGAAAATGACCAGAAAAAAAGGAAGCCAAAGAGAAAGGTACCTGGGCTTAACTGAGGCGCCAGCCTGTTCTTCTCAGAGAAGCACACTTTCTGAGAACCAATGGGAAGGAGCCTGAGCTGCCAGAACCTGTTCTCTACTAATTCATGCCATAATAGGTGTGTAACAACAACAACAACAAAAGACCTTTGGACTGTTTAAAAAAAAACAAAAACAAAAACAAAAAAAACTTCCTTTAGCCATTTTATCAGGGCAGGTCTGCTGGCAACTAATTCTGTTAGTTTTCCTTTTTTGTGTTTGTCTTGTAGACAATGTGTCATTGCTTTTGGTTGCACTTTCCTGGTCCTTTAGCTACAGAGAATGGGCTCTTCTTGAGCCTCTGTCTACATACAGCCATTCCAGGTTGTTGGGTTCTCCAGTAACTGGTATTAAGTATGGGATATACAAGGCAGTAAGAAAATCCAGGGAACTCACCACTATTTTATTCCTTGATTCCCAAGGTCTCTAAGCAATTCTGCCTTCTTTTTTCCAACTTTCAAAGTGTTCTTGTTTGTTTTATATATAATGTTCAGGGCTTTTTAAATGAGTTTAGAAGAAAGAATAGAGAAAAGTATGTTTATTCCATCTTTTGGAATCAGAAGTCCTTTTCCGATTATTTTGATGTGTGTGTGTGATGATCCTGTGGTCATCTTTTTAAGACATACTGATTTACAGATAAAATATAATGTCTGGGATGAACTTTGTAATAATTTGGCATGGGTAAATGGGTAGGAATATAAGTGGAAGTGAGATTAGCCATGAACGGATAAATATTGAAGATGAGTGACAGGTACATTACCCTATTTTATTTTTGTATATGTCCAAAATGCTCCTTTAAAAAAAATTTGCTGACTATCCCACTCTAATATTACAGAATCTTACAATAATCATGATTTATCTATAGCTATTGTCTATGTTCCCTGGTAGAGTATAAACTTGTTAACAGGGATTCAGTCTATCTTGGTCACAATTATAAGCTCCAAAGCTTTAAAGTGACTGGCATATAGTTGTTACTCAAATTACCATGTTTTGTCAAATACAAGATGCCATAGATTGTAAAATGTGTCTTAATTTTATGTACCAGTAGGAAAAATTTCTGCAAATTGTGACACATACTACCAGTTTTTCTTTTTTTTGAGATGGAGTTTTGCTCTTGTCACCCAGGCTGGAATGCACTGGCATGATCTCGGCTCACTGCAAACTCCACCTCCTGGGTTCAAGCGACTCTCCTGCCTCAGCCTCCCAAGTAGCTGGGATTACAGATGCCTGCCACTATGCCCAGCTAATTTTTTATTTTTAGTAGAGATGGGGTTGCACCATGTTAGCTGGGCTAGTCTCGAACTCCTGGCCTCAGGTGATCCACCCACCTTGGCCTCCCAAAGTGCTGGGATTACAGGCGTGAGCCACTGCGCCCGGCCGACATACTACCAATTTTTAGAAGTATTTTGATTTGGGAGATGCTACAATGTGAAAACATGTCTATTGGTATCTGTGGAATAAATAAGCTGAAATAATGTGAGGTTTACATAATGGTGAATATGTGTTCAAGGACAGATCATGTATTAATTGGTAACAGCTATATTTTTTAGTCTATTATCAATTCTTCAGTGAATGTTCCTTCCCAAATATTAAAAATTTATGTTCAAGTTTGTAGGACTATTACAAACCTTAATAGAAAATGCAAGATTCCACAATGATGGTCTCCACCTTTTACCACCAAGAACCTCCTGTATTAATTTATCCCCAAGGTCTCCATATTTTAAAATACTTTGATAACCAAGTAAAGTTCATTTGTTAAGCTAATTTTGTCTTTTATGGATGAAATTATACTATTTGGATTGAGGTAATATAATTCCAGCTACAATAAAAGAAACTTCACCTTTTGCCCTACTTGTATGGATTCACTACAGGGAAATGTAACATTTCCATTAGAATATAACTTTGTAACCTCTAGGCCCCAGTGGAATGGGGATGGCAGTCACTGACTGGCTCTTAGCTCCTACATTAAGTCAACAAAGGGCATTTAGCTGGCCCATCTTACATTTATGTTAGGAGTTAGGCCATTTGTTTACACAGCTCTCCACAAAAGAGTCTTACTTTCTGTGTTCTGGAATACCCAGCTGGGTGACTTCTTACTTGGATTAATGATTTCTCTACCATAAGAACCAACCTACCCTATTCATGAAACATTTTAAAGAACGGGTCACTTAGTCTTGGGCTGCACAGGAGGAGATGAGTGTGGGGCTAGAAAAAGTGAGGACATGAAACAACCATGAATCTGCAACCAAAGCAAAGAATGGGAAAGATTTTAGTATCAACAGAACTAAAGACAGATTCTTCCAAATTTGAGAGATGACTAAAAATCTTAGTTATTGTGGTAAAAAACTTCAGTGACAAGTGGCTGCCTTCAGGTGCCAAATCTCACTATCCTCTCAATCTCTACATAAACAAAAAGTGCGATGGCCACCAGCCAAGGCCCTGTCTTTTTCCTGCCAGTAGCAGGAGGTCAGGCCATCCACTGAAGTGCCTTACGAATAGGATTTGACCGCCACTAGCGTTTCCTGACAGCTGATAGTAAACCAGAACAACAACAGGGTGGTTTAGGATTGTTTTGGAAATCTGAGTAGTAAGTGCTTCTGTGATGAAATTCCACTTTCGGTTAACACAGGATGGGCTTTGGCTTTCACTTTAACCTCTGAAAGACATTATTATTTATGTTTGTCGCCAGATTTAAAAATGCATAATTGTGATAAAGGACGTTAAACAGAACCCAAATAATGCCTAAACCTAATTGTTTCCCACCAGTCCAATTTTATTTAGATTTTATGTGCTCACATATAGACACACTTAAAGAGCATACGTTTATATATACATATATAAAATATAGATGATATGGGAGTTTCTGACAAAGTGATTTATTAATGAAAATTCATTCACTATATAACCTTTGAATACCAGAGAAACTTCAATATGTACAAATCAGCATGAAGTTCCCAGTTCTCAAACTTTGGTTATATGAATATGCCTCAAGCACCACAAAAGAAACATTAGTCCTAATTTAAAAAGAAAAAAGTACCAAGAAACAAATAAAATCTTCAATTCTCTTGAATCTGTTTTCTTTACACCACATCAGGAAAACCTCCTTTTATTCCACATTTCCTTTCATCTCAGCCAGTCTCCAAAACTGGTATAAAAAAATACTGATCAGAGGAAAAAAGACAGACAAACCATTACAGATAAAAGTGATACCTCAAAAGGACAATTTCTGGAAATTATTCTATCTTAAATAAAGAAACTATTTTAACCTAGGAGGTTTGCATTATGCAACCCACATATGAAAAAAACCCTAATTATTAATTTTCAGAATTTAAAAACTTAAACAATGCAAGCATATTAAGAGTTGAGTGGAAGGCTCACAGGGAGATTTTTAGCAAAATCAGTTAAAGAGATTCCTGGATTTCAACTTGTTTCCTGGCATCGCTGGCATCTGCGGGCTGCAGAAGCAACTGGTATAATATATGGGCAGGAAGAAAGAGACCCGACAGGCTGAGCACAACCTTCCATGGGATTTCACAAGAGATCTGATGGACAAAAGAAATAAACATCAAAGAATGAAAACTGAAATAGAAGAAAATAGAAACAAAACATATCTAAGTCCACGTGAGTCAGGATGGAGGGAGTTTAGATGTACCAATTGACAACTGCATATGTGTGGAAGAGATTGCGTCCTTGACTACAAATGTGGATTATATACACATTTATATTAACTTAAGTCAATTCATATATTACACCTGACAGCTCAAACAGGACGTCTCTGGTGGGAGGTGGGAGGAGATGCTATTCGCTCGGCTCCTCAGGTCCCTGTCCTTTGCCCTGAATGGTCAGCGGTCTCTGCACAGGACTCGACAGCATGGTATATGAATGGATAAAGCTTGATGTCTGGTCCAGGGGTGGAACAGTTTCTGCATTCTTCATTGTAGTATCGTAGCAACAGCTTATACACATCTCCTGGAGAGCAAAAGGTCAGACCAGAGGCACATTAAAGTATGTAATTGAAAAAACCTTAGAAAGAACACTCCAGTTTTATCTTAATCTAAATGGCATATGCTCAGACTTGGCTTTTGAAAATACAGCATGAATTTCATATGCCTGAAAGGCTTTCCCAACATAAATTAAACAAAATTTTTAACACTCTTTAAAGAAACAACTTCTTTGCTCCTGATAACAACAGGCTATCCATGGTACACTGTCCATGCACCCTCCTGGGAGTTCATGGCAGCCCTCGTTATACACTTTGCTCCTGAGGTAGCAAGCACACTGGATGAGCGCTGGCAGGTCTGAGAAACAGGACAGTGGGGCTTTCAGATCTGAACTTACCCTCATTCATCTTTCTCATTTTAGATTTTTATAGACACAAAAGTAAAAATGAACACCAACTCCAGCTTCTTGACCTTACTTTAGTAAGCTGATATACCCTATCAAGACTGTGGATGAAACTCTGACAGAACAAGAAGACTCTGCAAATGCTGCCCCTCCGAGAGCTTTGTCCTTCCTGCTTAGAGCCATGCTTTTGTTTCTTCGTACCCACTGTGATTCATCCAGATTTAGCAAGTGTTCCCACTGAATGGTGTACAATCCATCTAGATACCAAGTGTCAAGAGTATCTCCTACTTACCAACAGTGAGTTTCCTTTCAGTAAGGAAAATGTGCATGCTGTAAATGTCTCTCATCAATTCTGAGTCCCCAAAGGTGAAATAAACCACATCTCGCTCAGCTGCAGCAGCTGCCAATATCTGTATTAAGGCTGAGGCAAAGAGAAAAGACACAGCTATATCATGACATTTTCCACCTACATACCTTTAGCTCTTTACCAGCTGGTGTGCCACAGCTTCATCCTAAAGATTTATAAACCTAGTATACATGGTATTAGAAATGGGGAACACAAGGCTGGGCGTGGTGCCTCACACCTGTAATCCCAGCACTTTGGGAGGCTGAGGCGGGCAGATCACCTGAGGTCAGGAGTTCGAGACCAGCCTGGCCAACATAGTGAAACCCTACTAAAAATATAAAAAAAAAATTTAGCCGGGTGTGGTGGCAGGCGACTGTAATCCCAGCTACTCGGGAGGCTGAAGCAGGAGAATTGCTTGAACCTGGGAGGTGGAGATGGCAGGTGAGCCGAGATTGCACCACTGCACTCCAGCCTGGGTGACAGGGCAAGACTCCATCTCAAAAAAAAAAAAAAAAGAAATGGGGAATACAGGATGGACATAAATCATCTAGTTGCGTGGCTTTTCAGACATGCTGCCAAGAATATCGTCAAACTATAGAATTCCAACACAGGCACCTTTGCTGAACCACAAATAAAGGAAGCTGCAAACCATGGGACTAAGGTAGTATTTATATTCGCTTCTATTAATCTGGAACTAAAATTTTTTGTGTTTGCTTACTTGATATAATTGCTGTGTCTTATCACACAGCCACTGGTCTTTTGTATAGGCACATTTGGGAGGTTCTAATGTTCTCCTTAATCCCACAGCAGGAGTTCTCAAAATGGGCTGGGGAGCACACCTGCGTCCCTCCTGCACTCCCACCTCCACTGGCCACTGCAGAACTCCCGTTCTGCAGAGTTCCTGAAAACACTGGACAGTCACTCTCTGGTGTGTTATAAGAATGAAAAAACAATCGAGATCTACTGTCTCCAGGAATCAAAGTTACAAATCACTGAGCCTGAAGTATGTTTCCGAAAATTTAGTTACCTTACAATCTCAATAGATAGGATTTATTTTAAATAACCACAAAATTGAATACAGTTACAATAAATGCCCTTTTGCTAGTTATAAATCTCTTACTTCATAAAAGGGAAGATGGGAATCAAATTAAAACATTAAAGAGGATATATATATTTTTTGAGATGGAGTCCTGCTCTGTCACCCAGGCTGGAATGTAGTGGTGTGATCTCGGCTCACTGCAACCTCTGCCTCCCGGGTTCAAGCGATTCTCCTGCCTCAGCCTCCCAAGTAGCTGGGATTACAGGAGCCTGCCACCATACCTGGCTAATTTCTGTATTTTTAGTAAAGACACGGTTTCACCATGTTGGCCAGGCTGGTCTCGAACTCCTGACCTCAAGTGATCTGCCCGTCTCGGCCTCCCAAAGTGTGGGGATTACAGGCATGCGCCAATGTGCCTGGCCAAAGAGGGTATCTTTTTACAGTTTTGATTTTTGACAGCATGTTAATATTCTACATATTTACAAATTAAAATTAAAATACTAAGAATGGGAATGGGGAGAAACCTACAATTGAAGGTAAACTAAAATAAATGAGCGTAATTTTAGTCCAAATAAATACCATAACCACACTGAAGGGAAAGGAAGAAGAAAAGGAAGAAAGAAAGAACCCAAGTAACTTACAAAGACAATATATGACTTATATAAGTCCATAAGACCATAATATATGGTCTTAGGCCAGAAGGAGAGAACTGCAAACAAATTCCCAACTCTTTTTACAAGGTTTGCTTACCATAGTAGTAGAGGTGAAGCAACTCTGAAACTATTTTGAACTGTATTAGAGGAATGAGCAAATGAATAAATGTGTTGATGCTGCTGGGAACAGGTGTCTCACTATGGAAGGAGGGACACACAAAAATGGAATGGAGGAAGACAAAAAAGAACTGTGTGAGGATGGACTGAAATGGAAGGCATTGGTGTATACTCATGATGTCGAAAATATGTGTATCTGTGTGTGTGTGTGTGTGTGTGTGTGTATGTGTGTGTATGTACATATATATTTCCTAGCTCTGTCTGCTAAAAGGGCCAAAAGGGAGACACCACAGTAGCAATGAGCACACTCAGCACCCAAATCTTGGTCTCTACCATCATTCCCCGTAAATGGAACTAGATTTCTCAAGAAGTGCTTAATGCTATAGTTTGGATAAGAAATGTACAAGATGACCTCAAAATATTTTGTTATACCAGAAGGTAAAGTAGTGTTCAAATGGATAAAACAAAACAAAACAAAAAACAGAAGGGCCAGCTCTTCCCCACAGGAGAAAGCCAAAGACTAACTGGTAAGTGTGGTTGGGGTGTTAGAATAGGAACATCCTTTCTTTGCAACCACTGTGGTAAAGGTCAGGCAAGAATCATTAACAGATGCTAAATCTAGGGAAAATTTTGCCTTTGTTTTCCTACAGATTGCTTATTAGTTACAAGGGAGGAAAAAAACCCTCAACTCTGCAGTGGGGAAACTGGGCAACAGCCTGACACAGTGATCAAAATTAAGATCACCAGTAGTGTCAGATGGCCATCAAGTGCCTCTTGACAGTGTCACTGATGCAGCATTCTGACAGAGAATGCATAACCTCAACCTCATCACAAGGAAACAGCAGACAAACTCAAAGAACGTTGTATTCTTTAAACACATCAATGTCATAAGAGACAAAAAAAGGCTGTGGAAATATTCTCAATTCAAAAGGAGGCTAACAAACATGACAACTAAATGCAGTAGCTGACCCTGGACCCTGTGCTAGAGGGGAAAAAGGCTAGAAAGGGCTTTATTAGGTCATCTGACAAAATGAGAATATAGATGAAAGAGTAAATAAGATATCAGTGTACATTTATGAATTTAATAACTATAATGTGTTTATATAAGATAATATTTTATTCTTAGGAAATACAAATTGAAGTATTTAGGAAAGAGGGCATAGTATATGTAAGTTAAGCTCAAATAATTCAGAAAAAAATTATGTGCATGTGTATACATATATATGCATACATAAAGGTGTGTATTTTTATTTTTATAAATTTGAAATTATTTTTAAATAGAAAGTTTTAAAAATTACATAGGAAGAAAACATTTTAAGTTGAACAAGTAAAATTTGATATCGTTGAGTATTTCCCAGATTTGGGAAAGAATCTATGACATAATATATGTAAGACCCTAAAATACCATCAAAGTATGCCCTAATTCCCAAACTAATATTTATTGAGTACCCACAACATGGGAGGTGCCATGACTATGCCTCATTAATCTCAGAGTATTGAAAGTAATTAACTTCAAAATAGAGATAAGTTTTAATTAAAACTGCTCAACCAACTTATCCATACATTAAAGTTTCAATACACCCTATTTCAAAAGGTTCTTAATTAACCTAAACTACACATAAAAATGGGAACGAATGAATCATCATCTTTCTCGACCAAGAAGTACCATTTCTTACCTTTTACTGAAAATGAAAATTTAGCTTTAAGTATTTACTATTAAAAAAGACAGAGACCCAAAGAAGAGTCTTTTTCATCCTATTTCCTACTAGATCTCTAGTCATTTGCCATTTGTGAAAATGAAGTATTAATAAAAAACATTTAAAATTTATCTCTTTATAGAATTTATTTTATATTAAGAGAAAATCAAAAAGTAAAACCAATTCACATTACATTCTTGATTTCACACCCATTTCTATTAGAGTACATATTGTACCATAAGCACGTGTTAGACTAGTTAGGACTGGCAGGCAGGAGATCCAAGTTCTATCTTCAGCCTTCTGCCAGCTATCTAGCTCTGTGACTAGCCAGTTACTCTCTGGGCCTCATTTTTCTCAAGTACACCATGGAGTTAAATCAGATGCTCCCTGAAGATTCTGTCAGAGTTTAGAAATCCATAATCACTGTTATAATTGTTTTCCCTCCATTGAATGCTAGACTATACATACATAAATGAAATTTCCAGAAAGATAATCTCGATCCTAGATACATCAGTAAACACTGACAAAAGTTTATTTTAAAACATCACTGTCTTCAGGCCTCCTTGTCTACAACACCCCCAAGATCTTTGCAAATCTACAGAATTATGCTTCATGATTTAAGTGAACTCTCTTGCATCAAAAGTTAGATGAGAATAAATCACAAGTCTATTAGAGTATGTGGACTGATTCCAAGTATGATATAAAAACATCAAATTCTAACTTCAAGCACAACTATGTGCCAAAATAATCACTTAAATTAACCTGCAGGGAGCTTGGTTTTAATTTTCTTTTTGGCATCAATGTTAAGCTATGAAAAAATACAAATAAATATGAATAACATGAAAAGCAATTCATAGTGTCCTGTTGCAACAAATGGACCAAGCACAAAATGGGTAAGATGATTGATACTCACACCACAAGTGTGGTGTGAGGCCACCAGCATGTAATATTGGTAACAACTGCTAACACTGGGCTCTTATAGCATGCTGAACACTGTTCTAGGAGCTTTACAAACACTACCTCGTGATTCCTTACAAAAACTCAACAAGGGAATTATTATTTCCATATTGAAAATAAAGAAATTTAGGCATCAAAAGGTTATGTAATTTGTCTCAGGTCACACAGCCAGAAAGCAGTGGAGCTGACTGGGACACCAACTCAAGAATGCATGCCCTTGCCCACTGCTTCTGGGCTGCTGTAGCAATTCACCCTGGTCAACTCCAAGCAGACCTTACCACATGCCAGCCAGAGCAATGTCTTTACATTGTTTATTCAAACGATTTAAATGCATGCTGTCAAGGAGGCCAAAATAGTACAGATCTGAAAGTACTACGCATGTCCTTCTACTGAGCTCACTTCGTGAGCTCTCACATTTTGGGTACCCTGAGAGCTCAGCTTTGCTCACCAGTCCCAAAAGCATTTCACTTCTTGTTTCTACCACACAGCACTCTTCGAGGCCAACTCTTATTCTCCAATTGGTCTTGTCCTCTGGCTACTGTTTTAAATCTTGACACTCCCTCCTTTTCCACTATGGATGTTACTAATGGCTCAATCTTTGGTCCTCTCACCTGCTTTAAATACACTCTCTCTTCAAGAATGCAGCTACCATCTCTAGAATGGTAACTCCCAAATCTAGATCCAGATCCAGAGCTTGCAGCCAATACGGATTAAATAACAAAAGCACACAAGGGCTTCAATCCTGGTTTGAATCCTGGCACTACCACTTGCTATCTGTATGACTCTAGGCTAATTTACCTCTTGATGCCTCAGTTGTTGCCCCTATACAGACAAAAAAGAAAACTTACCTAAATAGGTTGTTGTGTGCTAACACAGGTAAAGAATATATTTAGTACAATTCCTAGAACATAGTATGCACTCAATATGTTCTCAACTAATAATAACAACAATAGTAATGAACATATATTGGTTTTTAAGAAGATGGAGCCAAGTTTGAATGTTGGTTCTGACACTTGCTAGCTGCTCTCTTGGGACAGGTTTATTGGCTGTCTATAAACCTTGGTTTCTCATTCTTAAAAGAGGGGCAATAAATGGAAGGGTAACTGTGCAAACCATAAGAGAAAATGCAGCGACTGTTAAACCTGGCTGATCCCAGCTCACAGATAGTTAAAAAAATTCCTAAAGCCATTTTCCAAGTCCACTAACTCAGCAGTATCTCTGAGGTGCTGACACAGGTTGAGTATCCCTCATCTGAAATGTTTGGGACCAGATTGGTTTTGGATTTCATTGTTTTTTTGGTAATATTTGCAATATCAGTTGAGCATCTCAAATCTGAAAATCCGAAATTAAAATGCTCCAAAGAGCATTACCTTTGAGCATCATGCACTCAAAAACTTTTGGTAAATTTTGGAGCATTTTGAATTTTGGATTTTCAGATTTGGGATACTCAACCTGTAAGAAATACATACTTGCTCCAGACACCTTTGAATGCACATTATCATGCCAGACCCCATTCTCAGCACTGGGGCCACGAAAAAGGATAATACAGAAATGTTAAGAAAGTAATCTTCCTGAGCAAGGCTGAGAGAGACCAAGAGAGTGTGATCTGTTCTGGCAGAAGAAAGCAAAGTGAGGAGGAGCCTGTGGTAGACAAACGAGGTGACCTGATCCAATGCTCTATACTCCTACCTTCCATTTTTGGTTGGAAGTCACCCCTTCCCCAACTCCATAACCACACTTCCTATAAAACTCAGTCAAAGGGCTAGTCTAGGCCAATCACAGCATGGTGGAAAATGACATATCAGCACTGTCTAAATTCTTTTTCTAGAGAAATGGTCTTTCTGGAGTTTAACTATCTTGATTCCAAAATTACAAAATAACTAGTGAAGACATTATTTAAGGTTGATATAAATGGACATAAGGTCTGAAAGAAATTTATAAAAAGTTTCTATATCTCAGCAACATTTCACTTAATATACATATGTCATGGAAATAAATTAGAAATCCTTTAAATCTCATTAGTGGATGTGTCTTGTGTTTCTTGATCCCTGGCTATGACAATTTGGTCCAAAGGATGAGAAGTAATCCCAGTTGGTCAAATTAGAGTATTTTTGTGACATTTTAAAACTAAGGAGTCCTCCTTTCTTCTTGGGTCACTCAACTGCAGGGTTGCAAGACTGGAACTATTTGGTCCTGGTTCCTGTCAGGCAGAGATAATCTGATGGAGACAGATGAAAATGAGGCCATTATATTGAAAGAAGCAGGCAGGAGAGGAACCAACACAAACAGAGGGAGAGCCTGATTCTAGGATCAACTCATACCTGAGGCCAACTCTACCCTGCTTTTCTCAGCCACGTCAAGCAACAGTCCCCTTTTAGGTGGAAGGTATAAGCTACATTAGTGTCTCTTTCAACCAAAAGAATCCTAATACAGAACTTTTCTGGTGGAAGGGAATGAGGGTCTTTCTGGAGTAGTTACCACTGGAGTAGAATCTTACAAGGGACCGAAGTAATTAGCCAGGTACAGACAGACAGTTACAGAAAAATGTGCAAAGCCCAAGATTAATTAAAGGCACACAGAAGCTACTGAATATATTTGTTAAATAGAAATTCATTGAGCATACTTTATTTGCAAGTCACTTTTAGGTACTGAAGGTAGGGAATGGGGATAGAAAAGAAAATGCAAAAAATGCAACAAGACACCTTTTAATGATAGTAAACTGGCAATGGCATACTGGTTTACAGGTCAGGTAACATATACGGGGAAGTCCAAGGGACAGAACACAGTCACGGGTTCTTAGTTTCTGTTCCTGATTGGGCCAGTAAAGCCCTTTCCTCATACCTCTTTTCCGCTTACCACTAGGGCGAGAAACTAAAAACCACAGCTTCAGGCTGCTAAGCACCTAAAACAAAACAAAACAGAACAAAAACAACAACAAAATAAGGCAAGTTGGAAGAACTTGTAAGTAAACAGCAAAGGAAATGCTAGGAGAAATTTACAAAAGCACAACAGAAGAAGGAACATTAAAGTAGCACTCAATTCCTTCACAAAATAAGCAAGTAAAGTCACAAGGACAGAGTCTGACCTAAAAGGTATGGAATCTTACAGCAAAAGAGTAAGTCTTATACCTTTCAGAGACACCTTTTCAAGTGCCAACATGTCTGCAATAATTGACTATGTTAGGCCATGAAGAGAAGTTCAAGAAACACCAAAAAGTAGAAATAGTATTATCTACGTTCTTTGATTACAATGTAATAAAATTAGACATGAGATAAAAGCAAAATTTTTAACAAACTAACCACTGAGATAATTTTAAGTTATCTCCTAAAATTCTCATGGGTGCCTAGGGTCTGGTGGTACATTTGAGGCAGAAGCCCCCCCCCACGCAAAAATCTCTGCTGAGACGAGATGTAGAAAGCTTAAAAAAAAAAAAAAAAAAAAAAAAGCTGCTTCTACCCCAACCATGAGAAAAGCCCAAATGTTGTAATCTACAAAATTATGACTTTTTCTGAGTTTATAAGAGAGCTGAGTTTTTCGAGGCAACCAAAGGGTGACAAGCCCCTCTGAGAAGATAAAACACATGAACTGTTTTATGTTTGAAAGTAACAGGAGAAAGAGGTGGTCACCACACAAATGGGTAGGAATAAATCAGCTAAAACTTCAATGAAATGTTAAAAGCCAAGTATGAACTAGGGGGTCACTTTGGAACAGTTAGGAGCACCAGAAATAAGTAGAGCTTGCACTGGCTCAAAAGCTTTCACATGAGTTCCACAAGGTGCTCAGAAAAATGCAGGTCAGGTAGGAGACCACAGGGAGCCCCTTTGGTGGCACAGGCATGCAGGAGGCCACTGGCTGCTGCTGGAGCCAGGCCCAAAGCCCCTCCATCTCCCCCTAGTCCCTTCTCTCCTAGCCTGTGGCTCCTAGGGCCACTGGCTGCCTGAGGAAGAATGTTGTTAGTAAACTGTCTATTGAATGAACTAACATATTAAAAATGTTCTCTTAATAGTTGTCAAAGTAATGTACAATTAAAGCAGTTCAAAACTAATTGTGAGGCTGGGCATGGTAGTGCATGTCTGCAGTCCCAGCTACTTGGGAGGCTGAAACAGGAGGATCCCTTGAGCCCAGGAGGTCGAGGCTGCAGTGAGCTATGATCACGCCATTGCACTCTAGCCTGGGTGACACGATGAGACCCTGTATCTTACAAAAACAAACAACTAATTGTGGTAAAACACAAAACTCATGTACAATTAAGTAACAAGCATGTTAAAAATATTTTGCCGGCCGGGCGCGGTGGCTCATGCCTGTAATCCCAGCACTGTGGAAGCTGAGGCAGGTGAATCATTAGGTCAGGAGTTCGAGACCAGCTTGGCCAACATGGTGAAACCCTATCTCTGCTAAAAATACAAAAAATTAGCTGGGCGTGGTGGCAGGCACCTGTAATCCCAGCCACTTGGGAGGCTGAGGGAGGAGAATTGCTTGAACTCAGGAGGTGGAGGTTGCAGTGAGTCGAGATAGTGCCACTGCATTCCAGCCTGGGCGACAGTGCAAGACTCCGTCTCAAAATAAAAAAAAAAAAAATTTGCCTTCTTTCTTTTGTAATTTTCTTTTTTTGTAAGAGATGTGGTCTTACTAGGCTGACCTTGAACTTCAGGGCTCAAACATTCCTCCCACCTCAGCCTCCCAAGTAGCTGGGACTATAGGTGCATACCATCGTGCTCAGCTTAGCCTTATTTCTATTAATAATTAAAGAAATACAAGTTTAAGGATTTATACCTGCCCATGTTACCCACCATGAACATTTTTTATAAGATTTTTTTGTTACAAAAACAATATATGCTCACAATAAAAAAGATGCAGATTAAAAATAAAGTATAAAACATCACTGACCAAGTGTGGTGGCTCACAAGTGTAATCACAACACCAGCCTAGGCAACATAGTGAAACCCCATCTCTACTAAAAATAAAAAATGAAAAAACCCCCAACAAAACAAAACAAAAAGAGTATCACCCACTAGAGAACAAACATAGTTAATCCTGGCACGTAAACAGATGAACATAGAGAACTTCAAATTTATGTGTGATATTTTATATTCACAATTTAATTTTAAAATGGTTTATACGGCATACATTGGGTATTTCTCCCATTTGTCAATATTCCAAAACCATCTTTCCCTGTCAGCAGACACATTTCTATAATGGTTTTTAAAGGAAGCATAATATTTTATTGCATAAATGTACCATAATTTCTTTTTTTTTTTAGCATCATAGTTTAGTAACCAATTCCCCATTGAAGGACATTATGACTCGTTCTAAATTTTTAATGACTATTTATGCTAATGAAGGGGAGGGAAATGTCACAGTTACTCCAAAATTTAAATCTCAATAGTTGAGGAAATGAATTATATAATGGAAATCTTAGACTACTATGCTTGATAGTCACCAGAGCAAGCACAGCTGCAGTCTGAAAGGCTTTTAAGCCAGAAAAAAAGAAAAAAGGAAAAGAAGTGAACACATTTATAAAGCTTTCCAAACTGTCTATCACAAATGACCACGGCTTACAGCAGACCTAGCTTCTGGATTGATGACTTGAATCTAGTCATTCATTTTACTTAAGAGAAAGACAGGAAAAAAGTATCTGTCGTAAGATCAATAAGCCCAGAGTGAAAAATAGGTTTCCTCAAACACCGAAAATAGCACCATGCAGTTTTTGTCTTTGAATTTGAAGAAAATGTAGGTGAAAGTCTTTAGCATAAAGGGACAGGAAAGATCTTTATAAGCACACCACAAAAATGTGAACACATAAAAGCTAACTCAGTAACTTCAGCCTGATCGGTTGAAATAAATGAAGAAGCAGAAAAATGTTTATAACATGTAACAGTTAAACAATTAACATTTTTTAATATACAAAGAGTTATTACTAGCCAGTGATAAAATCAAACTACTCCCAAAGAGATGAATGGGCAGAAGGCATGAAAAAGCAATTCACAAAACAAACAAATGGCCAATAAACACGAAAACTGTTGAACCTCAGAGAAATGAAAAATAGTAACAAAGTCCTGTCTTGGTGATGTTGTTCATGTGAGGAAGACAACGTGACTTGATATCACCTTTCAGAGTGAAATCTACAAGGATCAAAATGAAGTATACGTATTCTTTGAGTCATTAATTTCACCTCTAGGAATTTACCTTAAGAAGATAATTACACATAATATATATAATTGTACTACACACTGTAGTACTCCTTATAATATAATGAAAACAAACTCTGAATGGAGAATCTGTGAAATAAATTATGGTACATATGTGCATACAACAGAATACTGTGTAGCCACTAACAAATGCTGAGTACTCAGTAGATCTACATTTGTTAGATGGATAGTTGAAAACTATCCATGAGACTGCAGACTTTCTAAAAGGAGGAGGCTGGAGAATAGAATAGAGGGTGTCACTTCACCAAGTTACATACATTGCTACTGAGGTGACCTGAAGGATGGCCACCAAATGCTGACAGTGAATTCTAGTGATTTTTATATACTTCATGGTATTTTTCTAGATTAAAAAAATAATAATAAATGTGTCATTTCTATAAAAATATTAAGAAGCATTTTACTGATGAGGGGAAAGGCAGTTACATTATGACAGACTCAAGTATTCTCAAAGAGATGAATTTTATCTAAATATAGTTCGGCTATTAAGGCCAGCTGGCTGTTTTATGTCTGCTTTATTGCTTGTTACTTTGTAACTGTGGTATAAAAAAGAATTTTTCTGGTGTGCCATCTTGGGTTCCTGGTAGAAGCTTCAAACACCCTTGGAATTTCCTGAGTGCTGGTGCCTTTGTTCTGCTAATGAGGCGATTCAGATTGCACACCCGGGAGTCAGAGGAGGGCAGAGACCGAGCTCAATCATGCGGCCAATGATTTAATCAATCATGCCTACAGAATGAGACTTCAATGAAATCTTTGGTCACCAAAGGTCAGTGCAGCCTCCTGACTGGTGTACACGCTGATGTGCCAGGAGAGTGGGGTGCCCTGACACTAAGGGGAAGGGTTGTAGAAGCTCTGCTTTCCCTTCTAGGCTTCGCTTTATGTGTCTCCTTTATAATAAAACTGCAGTGGTAAGGACAGGACTTTTTTCTGAGTTCTGTGAGTCATTCTAGTAAATTATGGAACCTGAGGTGGGGACATGGGAACCTCCTACAATAGTAACCAGCTGTACAGAAATGTGCGTGGCCTGGGGATTCCCCTGAAACTTGTGGATGGAGTCTGAAGTGGGGGCAGTCTTGTGGACTCTGTTCTTAATAGGCGAGATCTGCGATTACTCCAGGTAGTCAGTGTCAGATTTGCAATGCAGTACACCCAGGTGGTGTCAGACCAGTTGGGATGAAATGGAAAAGTAATCATCCTAAGTAATGATATAGTATTATTTTCTATAACTGATACTTTGAAAAAATGTCAATGTAGTAAACGGCCAATAGCTTTGTTGATCGGGTTTTGTGAATTTCCTACCACAAACAATAACACGTAAGAAATATTTCTGCTTCTTGGACATCCAGATGCCTCCTATCTGTGCCATTCATGCAGCTCTCCCAGGCTGTGCTCCCACAGCCCCGTGGGCCTCCACTACAGCACTCATTCCCATTGTACTGCATCGGTCTCATACTGCCTCTCTCTCATACGCTGGACTGTGAATTCCAAAGCAGGCATCACATCTTCTCCATCTTTGTATCTCAGAGCCTACCACTGTGCCTAGAAAGTGGCAGAGGTGCTATTAAATTTGGTGGATGAATGAGTCAGTGAAATAACTGTCCATAAAAATCACTCCAGTGGAGGAAAGTGCAAACTCAGGTTTGAAACTTCGCAGTCATTATATGCTCTTCTCCTCCTGCCAACCTTTCAATATTCAACAAAATACTGTGTCTGGGGGATCAAAGTGATAAGCGACCTCTGAAGGAAAATGGTAAATGAAATAAGAATTCCTTCAAACATAATAGGAAAAAAGAAAATAGTGTTAAATATTCCTTTTCCTTTTCTCTTAGATTTTTGTGGTCTCATGACAGGACATGAGAAATCTGGTTTGAAGGACTAACTTTTTTTTTGTGGGCAGAATGCTTTTATCCTTTTCTACAACAACTTACCTTTTAACCTGGCATCACCCCCAAAGGCACCACAGCCCCAGTTTCCTGTGGCCACTGCAGAAAGATTCTCTGAAGAAACTCCAGGACGGAGAAATCCACAGTAAGCCTGCAGGATAAAAGAATTATCAAAGCCTGTGAGTGCCTAGACACTAACAGTGTTTCTGACTGATGTACTAGGATCAGTGTCCATTATCAAGCTTATGTTCAATTTCTCATTTTTTTTTTCCATAGGGGCCAAAATAGAGGGAAAAACAAAGAGGGAGGAAGGGAGAGAAAAACCTGGGATTATGCAAGGAAGAGACTAAGAAATGATAAATTCTAATATTTATTTGTTTGAATGCTAAGCATATAAAATCCCTTAAACTAATACAGGTCCCAATTTATTTTTCCACTTCAAACAAACAGAAATGAAAATAGCAGATATTTCAAGAACTAATAGGATCCCAATTATAAACTACTAGGAAAAACTACCAGGAAAGGGACTTGTTAGAACAGTTTTCTTTTTCTTTGAAGGCTTTAATCACTATTTTTTTCATCAGGCAAAGGGTCACTATTATGCCTCCTCAGCATTCTCTCTCTCAGTTATGGAGATTAGATTAATAAATGTGCTTCCTGCTACTGACATACTTAACAAAGAGCAAGCAACTATCTATAGAAGGGATTCCTATACCTGGTTATGAAATAACCTTTAAGATGCCTTTTGGCTCTAAGATTCTCTAGTTTCACAGCTCTGTTTTAAGCTAGAATATTTAAAAATTTGCCAGTAATCTGAGAAAAGTACAATATATTCTGAGGATGCTGGCTAAGTATTAATTAAATGAACAGCTCATTTTCTATATGAGAAGACCATTGTGTAAGATCCCAGAGTTCCTGATTTCCACCTCTTTGCTGTCAGCTAGTTGGTCTTTCTGGCTTCTTTCTAAATTCTTATTTTCTGAAGTGATCAGACTGTAACAGGCTTGATACAGCAGCAAAGCAAAACTCCCCTGGGTTCTCAAGTTCCAAACGAAGCCTAAAATATAGCTTACATATAATAGCAAATACAATTAAAAGAATGATCTTGACAAATGTTCCCAGAGAAAAACCAAGGATAAAGAAAGATGCTTCTATGAAACCCACACATAGAAATATATTAAATTGTTCTTTGAAGTTTCCACAAAGGTATAAAAATTTATTTTACAGACTGTCTCGATGGATTAACAAGGCTATTCCTTCCATACCCTCCTAGACTGTAAATCCTGACAGATATTAATTATAAGTTGGTACCAGATCATTATTCAACACTGTGGTATAGAGCTTACACAAGCGCTCACAAATTACCCGCATAGTCAATTGCATGGAGCTTCTGAAAATCTCTTTCAGGTCAAAAAAATCTGAGAGCTCCATTTGTTTTGAATAGGCTCTTGAAAGATAGTCTGTGTCACTAACGAACAAGGGAAAAAACAAACCCTCTGGAAGAATAAACATAACTTTGCCGCTTTGTTTCATGTCAGAATTTTCTAACATGCCTAGAGAGAAGAAGGCTTCCTCAGATTCCTAGTTCATTTCTCTGTTTTATACTATCAGGATGGTTTTAGTTTCTTTCTTACTGCTGTCTCTAAACAACTGGGTTAACTTTACTTCAATGTGCAAAAATAGCTTAGTGAAACTAAGGCCTAATGATTGAGAATTTGAAACATTTAAATTATTAGAAGCAAAATCTAGTATAAAATATTATCCAATTTTCCTGGAAAATTATCTATCTTGAAAAATGGCCATAAAAACAAACCATGAAACCGAAAATAAACCTCATTCAGTGTTTAGATCAAATCTTTAAAAGTTCACGGCTGTAACCCCAGCACTTTGGGAGGCTGAAGTGGGAGGATCACTTGAGCTCTGGAGTTTGAGACAAGCCTGGGCAATATGGCAAGACCTGTGATGTCATCTACTTGGGAGGCTGAGGTGGGAGGACTGCTTGAGCCTGGGAGGTCTAGGCTGCAGTGAGCCATGATGGTGCCACTGCACTCCAGCCTGGGTGGCAGTGAACTCTATCCCCCACCCCTGCCACCAAAAAATATTAATCAGATAAAAATTAAATGATAAAATTACATAGAAATTAGAATAACTGGTTATAATGATTAAATACAAAATTATTTTATTCTGTTAAGAAGCAAGCATTTGTAAGGTCAGAAATAAGACAGCAGTAGTATGCTGCCCTGAGCCCTCTTTGGAAAGTCAGCCCAGGCTTCTCCCTTCTCTAGGAAGAAGGATGCCTTAAGTGCTGGAGACCAGGGCAGAGCCTTGAATCAGGGGACCTTTCCTTTTATGAGTAGGAATTGAACTCCTTTGGTAAAGAAACAAAGATGAGATAAGGATAGAGACCTTAAAAGAGTTGCCAAGTTCTCACTCCACAGCGAAAGGCACTAGGAGTTCTCAAGAGCTCTATATTGGCAAATGCGTTTGTTTTTCCCCCACCCAGAGCAAGAGTACTTGAGAAGACTCATCAGAAAGCTGCGAGAATAAAAGAAAGCCAGCTTGAACTCTAGCCATACCCTGCCCTGACAGTCTGCAATGACAGAGCAATTTATTTTTACTAATCAACAACTCAGAAGGGGGAAAAGAAAAAGGAAGCACTGAGACCTCAGGATAGTAAGCAGAAGATACCAATGAACAACCCTCTCTTGGAATGAGTTTTGATGGGAAGGGAAGAAGACAGCGAACATAAAGGTAATTTGGGAGTCCTGAAGGTTGCAAAGGGGTGTATTGAGAAGAAAGATGAAAATATTAGTACCTGGAGTTAAAAACTAGAGACCAACCAGGAAATGGTAATGATAAAGATGTAGGAAAGAAGGAAAGAAAAGGGAAAAGAGACCAAACAAAACTGGTATAAAGTCTACAGGCCCAAAATGAGGCCCAGGAAAGAAATGGTATCCAGGGGAATAGTCTGGCACAAACTGATGTATAAGATTTTACACTTAAGTAAGATCTTTGGCTTCAATATCAATTTTAGAAGGCCCAAGCAGATAGACAGTTACGTGCTGCATAGTGATGTTGCAGTCAACAATGAAGCACAAACATGACGATGGTCCTATAAGATTATTATACCATTATTTTCATAGTACCTGCCCTATGTTTAAGACACAAATACCTACTGTTGCGTTACAGCTGCCTATAGTATTCAGTATAGTAACACACTCGACTGGTTTGTAGTCTAGGAGCAATAGGCCATACCATCTAGCCTAGGTGAGTAGCAGGCTATACCACTTAGGTTGTGTAAAGTGACATGTGCACAGTGACTACTTCACAGAACATATCTCCATCTTTAAGTGATGCATGATTTTACTTAAAAGATGTCTTTCATTATCATGTAAATACATTATTCTATTTGCTGGAATAATTTAATAATTATTGTTCCTAAAGAGTTACTCATTTATATGAAATCAATCTACTATACTTCTTTAACTTAATACACAGTGGATATTGATACTGATTTTCTGAGGTTTTTAGTATTCTGTGATTTCTTACGACTTTTTTTTTTTTTTTTTTTTTTTTTTTAGCCCAGGCTGGGTTCAGTGGTGTGATCCTAGCTCTCTGCAAACTCCACCTCCCAGGTTCAAGTGATTCTCCTGCCTCGGCCTCTCGAGTAGCTGAGATTAGACTTTATCCCTAAAATAATTATAACATTAATACATTGTTTTTGCTATTCTAAAATGCAATATATAAAATGAAAGAAGTATGCAGATCTTAGTTTCCTGATGTATAAAATCCAAGATTGGGTTATGTATTTAATTGTTATTCTGATTCTATATATTGGGAAACTTAAGGGAAAACCCACTACAAATGACACATTTTGAACATTCTCGAAAAGTAAAGTGACACATATTTTATGAAAAGACTGTAAGTGCTCAGATGCTGAACTTCTTAGGAATATCAGCAGCAAATACTGACTGGTTTTGTTTTCAGGCTTTGGTTTAATAACAGTCCTATTCCAAATACGGTGGTGAATAATAACAAAAACATCAATAAACAGATCAATTTTTAAAAAGGTAATGGGGATGATTTCTATCTCTCCACCTTGTTCAATTTCAGATTCAGAAAGCTCCACAAAACATATTCATTACTTAATCCTACCTAAAATCCTACCTAACATGGCAAATACAACTTTTCACAAGTGATTTCTTTCTTCTCTTGCAGTGCTATTTGCCACTTTTACAAGCTGAAGTCATTAATCTTTCTAACCCTAAAATAATTCTCCTTTAGAATGATACCCAGCTGATCTCTCACAGGATTAAACATTCTAACATTATCAGTTAGATAAAAGGAGACTGGCTCCCCCCTTTAAAAACCAACTCTACTTGCAGGTCACGATGGGGGTCCAATAAGACCGGTGGAGCCTGGATGGAGCAGACCTTTTCCAGAGGCCTGGAAAGCACTTTGTAGGATTGGCTTTTCAATTATTAACTGGTGAGTAATGCTTAAAAGTAGCAAACAGGTCCCCAGAGGTCAGAGATCCATACTGAATTCTGACGGTGAAAACTGGTTTTACTTTTTCGCTTAGAAAAATGTGGGTTTTTTTTTTCTTTTCCTCCTTTCTCTCTGGCATGCATATACACACACACACACACACACAAGCAGAATTGTGCAAGTCATCTCTAAAGTGATTTAACACAGACTTCTGCTCTAAAAGTTTGTAAAACATGAGATATAAAATATTAAACATTGTCTCCAAGTTGTGCTGTCAGTTTATGTGAGACTCCTGCTGCTCATAACCAAAATTCTTAAGTCAATTTTAATAGGTAAATGTAACTAGTAAGGGACAAATGCTTTAATTTAGAAGGCCTAAAGTTGTTTGGATTAGTTTCTGATTAAGTTGCCAATGACATTTAACAAAATCATTTACTGCTTTTTCCTTTTTCAGTGAAAGAATTAAAAAACTAATTCCTTGTTAAAATAACACATTTTTTGGAATATATCAGTGAATAAAAGAACACACATTTATCAGATGCCTTCCCATGTGCCAGGCCCTGAACTAGGTGCTTTCTCAAAGTTAGTCCATGTGTTGATAGGCTCTATTACACTCGAGGTATTTCCTTGTCTCACAGGTGGGGAACCCTCAAATTTCCTTGAAAAACTATATCAAACAGAAAAGCATATTGAGAAAAGCATTTAACAGGTACCTTGCTCACAGCAGAAGTTTATGATCACAAAAGGAGAGTGATTCAGGCATAAGTATGTAGGAGACTATTCCAAAAGCAGAAATATTCTCAATGATTTAAGTTTGAACCACAAAAAGTCTAGAAGGTGAAGCCTAGTTATAGTAGTCTCTGTGTGCAGGATTTACATTTTTAAAAAATGATTTGGCTGGGCGCAGTGCCTCACGCCTGTAATCCCGGCACTTTGGGAGGCCGAAGCGTGCGGATCACCTGAGGTTGGGAGTTCGAGATGAGCCTGACCAACATGGAGAAACCCCGTCTCTATTAAAAATACAAAAATAGCCGGGAGTAGTGGTGCATGCCTGTAATCCCAGCTACTCAGGAGGCTGAGGCAGGAGAATCGCTTGAACCCGGGAGGTGGAGGTTGCAATGAGCCGAGATCATGCCATTGCACTCCAGCCTGGGCACCAAGAGTGAAACTCCGTCTCAAAAAAGAAAAAAGATTTGAAGTCAGGGGAGCCTGAATTTGAGCCCTGGTTTGGTCAGTGGTCAGCTATGTGACCTGGCCTGTGACAAATTACTCAACTTCCTAAGAAGTGAACTCACTGTCTCCAAATGAGAGACAAGAAAAATAGTTACGCCTCCCTGAGTGGTTAGGACTAAATCAGACACTGCATTTAAAGCACTAAGTAGAATGCCTCATAGAGAGTAAGCAATCATTTAATGGCAAGAATTACTTTTACTATTGTTATCTGTATAATTTGAAAAAAAAATTCCACCTGCATTTGACTGAAAAGAATCTTTTATGAATTATAAATTAGACTTTATTGCATATTGACATGAATAATTGCAGGTTGAAAATGAATGTAGAACTGCATCACTATACATTAAAAATTAACCCATCTGCTTCATATGGCTTCATCTGTCCCAAACTTGATTTGACACTCAACTTACTAGGCTTTATTGAGCACTTAAAGAATATTTAGGAAATATATAACATTTTGTGACATATTGAGTGACTTAAGATAATGTACTTATGTAACTTCTAAAATATTTACCTCAAAAACCTAAATTAACATTGTCTAAGAAGTTATTTAGGCCAGGCGTGGTGGCTCACGCCTGTAATCCCAGCATTTTGGGAGGCCGAGATGGGCAGATCACCTGAGGTCAGGAGTTGGAGACAAAACTGGCCAACATGATGAAACTCCATCTCCATTAAAAATACAAAAATTAGCCTGGCGTGGTGGTGCGTGCCTCTGGTCCCAGCTACTTGGGAGGCTGAAGCAGGAGAATCACTTGTACCCGGGAGGCAGAAGTTGCAGTGAACTGAGACCATGCCATTGTACTCCAGCCAGGGCAACGAGTGAAATTCCGTCTCAAAAAAAAAAAAAAAAGTTATATAATTGTCAGTCAAGTCATTTAACAAAATATTTTTGAGACACTTCCATAAGGCAGTGTGACTGACTGCCGCCAACTCCTAATGAAATAAAACTCCTGTTGCCAGGTTACTTGAAGACTCATTCTTTGTATAAAACACCCCTCATTAAGACTCTATATTCTATAAATAAATGTTCTTCCATGTTGCCAATATTTACAACTAACTTGACCTATTCACATATATCTTTTAAATTTCTGGTGTCTTTGAGGATGGGCAAACTGAAGGTTGGTGATACACAAGTAAGTGCAGAGAGAATCAACTGGACCTGGCAATTTTAAAAAAGACTTATGCCCAAAGTTACCTTCTTAAAAGATCATAATTGAGGATAACTTCTAAAAGTGAATGATCTAGTTCTCATAGGAAAGTATATGTGGGAGTATACAGTTCATTCATAAAATAGTGAAGCTTTCAGTTTGTATTCATGTATTAACTGTGGCTAAACACATTTTGGTTCTACTTTCCTTTTCCATATTTCTCTCCAACAACCTACTGCTTACATAAATGTCCTCTTGACCGTGTGACAAATTCACATATACGTGTTTAGGTAAGTAGCACCTCATGAAAATTTAAAGACAAATCTTATTCTACTTGATATGCTCTATCCTAAAAACATCATGGTACTGGGGACAACTGCTTTAAGGCAAGAGTTTGGAACAGTGAAAACAGGCTTACATTTAAAATGTATCCAATTACTAGTAAAAGATACTTTTCAGGCAGGGCATTGTGGCTCATGCCTATAATCCCAGCACTTTGGGAGGCCGACGGGGAGGAGATCGCTTGAGCCCAGGAGTTTGAAATTGGCCTGGGCAATATGGTGAAACCCAGTGTATCTAAAAAAGAAAAATTAGCCAGGTGTGGTGGTGCACACCTGTACTCCTAGCTACTCAGGAGGCTGAGATGGGAGGATCACCTGAGCCCAGAGAGGTTGAGAGTCTGCAGTGAGCTGTGATCGCACATGCCACTGCACTCCAGCCTAGGCAACAAAGACCCTGCTTCAAAAAAAAAAAAAAAACACAACAAAAAAAAATCTTCAGTACAGGCAAATCTCTGACTTTCAGAGTCAGGTAGGAGAGAACTTTAGAACTGTTGATACACCAAAGGCCAGTCTTTCTGGATAGCTTTTCTGAGGGATTACTTTTTATTTTCATTTTTAAATAAATGACATCTGTTACGTAAGTTCAACTTTAAAAAACAGTGCATTATTCTTCAAACATTTTATAAAATTTGAGAACTCTAAACATTAAAATAATTTAAAAAATTATACATACGAGAACATGTTCAACAATAAATTAGATTCTCCCAAATAGATCAGGATATAAGATACTTAATTATGTTCAAAATATCTACTAAGTTGTAAGTGTAGTAAAAGTCTGCCTAGATCACTGTTATTATTCTCAGAAGTCTGTGTAGGAACTGGCACACCATGTATAGCCATGTAAAAACCACAAGCCTCATTATCCTAATAATCTCATAACTAAATCCTACTCATGGGAGTGAAAGAATGATTTTCAGAATTGGGTCAGTCTTCTTGGCTGTGTGAATAATTTGTGGAACTAAAGAAAATCTCTAGGCTGGGCACAGTGGCTCACGCCTGTAATCCCAATACTTTGGGAGGCTGTGGCGGGCAGGATCGCCTGAGGTCAGGAGTTCGAGACCAGCCTGGCCAACATGGTGAAACCCCATCTCTACTAAAAATATAAAAATTAGCTGGGCGTGGTGGCGGGCGCTTGTAATCTCAGTTACTTGGGAGGCTGAGGCAGGAGAATCGCTTGAACCCGGGAGGCGGAGGTTGCAGTGAGCCAAGATCATGCCATTGCACTCCAGCCTGGGCCACAAAAGCGAAACTCCATCTCAAAAAAAAAAAAAAAGAAAAAAAGAAAATCTCTGCTGAGTGAATAATTCGAGGAACTAAAGAAAATCTCTGCTGTTTTGGGAAAGCCCAAAATCCAGAGAACAGAATCAGCTCTCTATTGTGTAACAGAGTTTATTTATTATGGTTGCCAACACTGAAAATTTGAACAACAGGTATGGTTCATTTTTATATTTCTGTAATAAAAAAGAAAAAATGAATATAGTAGGCGGCACTAAGTATTACAGAAAATAATAGATACCATCATAAATCTTATCTAAAATAAAACAACATTTGATTTGGCTTTTTCAGTTTTTCTGTTTTAACCCTGATAGCATACTTTGTAGAGAAAATGTCATTAAGCAGGTCTGAGAAAAAATTTTCAGAGCTCATTTGTTTCTATATGGTTTTACATTGATAATGTCCCATAGCAGCTAAGGTACTTGATGAGATAAATGCATGTGTGGGGTTTAAAACTAAGCAACAGCCTATCTGGCAACCTTAGCTGCGAATCAAACAATTACAAAATGGAAAGTACATCTTGTACAAGCTGACAGAGCCATTAAATCAGGAGAGCTGTGGGCAGACATACTGACACTGCAAGAATTACCAGAAAGCATTAATTTCAGCATTAATAAAATGGCAGTAAATAGATGACAGCTGCCAGATTAACTAAGAAATAAGGTTACTGGCCTTGTTCAGCTCGCGTCTCATTTTCTCAGGCACAAACTGATCGAGGTAGCGTCTGAAGTGAAGAGCATCGATGGCAACGATCTCAGTGCAGCGCCGCTGCCAGTCGTCCCTGGGACAGGATGGAAAGGGGAGAAAAGATAAGGAACAGGTAGTCGCTCAAATAAAATCCTCTCAGGGGTCAGGTTGCCAAGACTTTAGCTCTGTTAAAATATTAAAAACAAACCAGTGTCTGCAGGTCTGAGCAAAAGGAAAGGAAAGGAAACACCCTTTATTTTTAGATTGAGGCATATACAGTGTGCACTGCCAGGCTTTAAAAACTAAAATGAAAAATTACCCAGAGACAACACAATGACATAGTGTAAACAGGTAAATCATTTATAGTAAGTCTCAGAGGTTAAAGGATTTGGGGGCAAACAAAAGGAATCTAGTTCTTTGTTTTCCTCTTATACTAAGGACATGGCACTTGCATCCTGACAAAAGCTCATTCCTCCTTTGCTTTGAGAGATCTGCTTTAAATCACTGGGGTTGTAACATCACTATATACTGTCCAGGAAATAATCCTAAGAAGTGTTACAAAAATGTGAAAGAATTCAGTGCAGCATTCTACCTACTGTGCTCAATTGCTGACTGTGAGAAACTATTTTTAAAATGACAAAGACATCAAAGCAGACAATACCATGTTGCCTGTGGAAATAGAAAGGACTGGTTGAGATGATAATTTTGGAAACATGTAAAATCCCAAATATTTAATCTCTTTATAAACTTGCATATATTGCTGTGCCAAGCAACTTTTCAAACTGAAAACCAACAATAGAAATCTTCATGCTGGTTTGTAAATAATTGTAAATAATGTAGAATAAACATCTACATAGATGTTTGTTGCAACCATATATTTTAAACAAAATAGAAAGAAAGCAGAGGATGGACTTGAGACATTATGAGGAATAAATTTGTGGCACGTGGGCAAGAGCTGATTCTTTCTGCCACAATGGTTTTCTCAACAAATAACAAACAAAACAAAACAAAACAAAACACCCCACAAGCTTTCAGGTAGCATTTCTGCAAAATTTTATCTCTGGTTAACTAGAAGTAAGAATGTCAAAGTAGAAGACTATATTTCAAGAAGATATAGGAGACAGAAGCAGCAAAGCACACCGCAGGTTCTGCCATCAACTGGTTTGTGGCATTAGGTCAACTGTCGCAACATAGGTTTCCTCCACCTAATTTCACAGAAAAATTAAAGATAACTTAATAAGTTGGTCAAAGGCTTTAAGCTCTAATTAGAACCTATTCTACTCAGATTTAAACATGGAATTTAACCTCCACAGTTTCTGACTGTAGCTCAGAGGTAAAGAACTGTAGAGAATTCTGCCCCTCTTTGTCTTTGCTTTAGACTTTTGGTTTTATCTTCTCTGTTCTTCCCTTTGGTACAGGAAGATGGTAATAGTGTTTTCAATGCCAATGAACCTGTAATGCTGATTTCTTTTCTTTTTTCTTTTTAAGTTCACTTGCTGAAATACAAGTAGACAGAATGAGAGTGTGTGAGGGTCAAGCCCAAATTCCTTTGCTTTTAGCCATGGAATACTGAAGACAGAAACAGACTCACCTTTCACTCCCATCTTCGTGGCTCCGGGACCAACGATATGTCTCAGCATAGCCTGTGTATTCACTGTACTGCTCAGTACCTGAAACAAACAATCTGTCACTATTAACTTCACACTTGATGGCAAAAACATTCCACCTATCATAACATGGCAAGAATAACTTCTGTTTAGCACTGTACTGAAGGTCTCTCCAGCCAGTGCAATAAGGCAAGAAAATAAACAAAAAGGCATAAAGAATGTAAAAAAATAAGTCAAACTGTCCCTATTTGTAGATATCATGATTGTTTACATAGCAAATCCTAAGGAATCACTGAACTAAAGAGAGAGGCCAGGCGCAGTGGCTCATGCCTGTAATCCCAGAGGCGGGTGGATTACCTAAAGTCAGAAGTTCAAGACCAGCCTGGCCAACATGGTGAAACCCCACCTCTGCTAAAAATGTAAAAATTAGCCAGGTGTGGTGGTGTGTGCCTTTAATCCCAGCTACTAGGGGGGCTGAGGCAGGAGAACTGCTTGAACCTGGGAGGCGGAGGTTGCAGTGAGCCAAGAGTGTGCCACTGCACTCCAGCATGGGAGACAGAGCGAGATTCAGTCTCAAAAGAAAAAAAAGAAAAGAAAAGAAAAGAAAGGGGAAATTAAAATAAAGAAAAAGCATATAAGTAAACTTAGATCAAGGGTATGTCTGTGTACTAGCAACAAACAATGGGAAAATAAACATTTTTTTAAAATCCATTACCCATAATGTCAAAAACCATAAAATACCTAGGAGTAAATATAACAACAAAGAAGACACTACTGGCCAGGCGCAGTGGCTCATGCCTGTAATCCTAGCGCTTTGGGAGTCCGAGGCTGGTGGATCACCTGAGGTCAGAAGTTCGAGACCAGCTTGGCCAACATGGTGAAGCTCCGTCTCTAATAAAAATACAAAAATTAGCTGGGCATTGTGGCGTGTGCTTGTAATCCCAGCTACTCAGGAGGCTGAGGCAGGAGAATCACTTGAACCCGGGAGGCAGAGGTTGCAGTGAGCGGAGATTGTGTCACTTCACTACAGCCTGGGCCACAGAGCAAGACTCCATCTCAAAAAAAAAAAAAAAAAGACACTAGAAAAAACAAGAAAACTTAAACGGAGACCTGGGAGGCGGAGGTTGCATTGAACTGAGATCATGCCACTGCCCTCCAGCCTGGGTGACAGAGCAAGACTCCATCTCAAAACAAAAACAAAAACAAAAAACAAATGAACAAACAATGAAAAAACACCTTCAGGAAAATGTTTAGACAAGTCTGGAGAAAAAATATTTGCAAATCAAATATCTGACAAAGGACTTGTGTTCAGAATATGTGACGAACTCCTACATGTCTGCAATAAAAACACAACCCAATTTAGAAAAATGGACAGAAGACCTGAATATAAACTTCACACAGGAAGATATACAACTGGCTAACAACCACATAAAATATTGCTCAACATTATTAGTCATCAGAGAAATGCAAATAAAAAAAATCACAGTGAGAAACCACCATACACTCAAAAGAGAGGCTAAAATACAAAAGAATAAAAACGAATGACAACACTAAATGTTGACGAGGATGGAAAACAAGTGGAAATCTCATTATATATTGCTGGTAGAACATAAATTGGTGTAATAATTTTGGAAAAGAGTTTGGCAATCCCTTGTAAAATTAAACATACATGTAACCTTTGACCTACAATTTCCATTCCTAGATATCTACTAAACAAATACTGAAAATGTGTGCTCACAAAAACTGCAAAGAACAATGTTCATAGCAGGTTTCCTTACAATAGATTTGTGTCAGTCATTGCTCAACCAGAGAAATGGAACCAGGAGGACGTATATATGAAGAGATTTATTGCCAAAAATTGGCCTACACAATTGTGGAGCTGACTAGTCAGGTCCAAAGGGTGCACTGGAACTCTCAGGCATGGGTGAAGTGGCAGTGCACAGAATGAATTTCCTCTTCAGAGAAGCCTCAGCTCTGCTCTTAAGGCCTTCCACCCAACTGAATCAGGCCCACCCAGATTATCGCTTACTTAATGCAAATTGTATTGAATGTGGCTAAGCACAGTGGCTCATGCCTGTAATCCCAGCACTTTGGGAGGCCGAGGTGGGGAGATCACTCGAGGTCAGTAGTTCGAGACCAGCCTAGCCAACATGGTGAAACCCTGTCCCTACTAAAAATACAAAAATTAGCTGAACATGGTGGCAGGCACCTATAATCCCAGCTACTTGGGAGGCAGAGGCAGGGGCATCACTTGAACCCAGGAGGCAGAGGTTGCAGTGAGCCAAGGTCACATCACTGCACTCCAGCCTGGGCAACAGAGTGAGACTTTGTCTCAAAGGAAAAAAAAATGCTTATTGAATGCAATAAGATTAACTCCTTTACTTGTAGACTTTGATCACATCTATAAAATACTTTCACAGCAATACCCGAATTAGTGTTTGACAGAATAACTGGGGGCTGTAGTCTAGCTAAGCTGACATTAAAAAAAAAAAAAGACTATCACAAAACTAAAGGTGGAAACAATCCAATTATTGATAAAAAATTAACAAAACATTTGCCACGATGACACAAAGGAATACTCCTTAGTAATAAAAGGGATAGAACCACTGACACATTAAAAAACATAGATAGATCTCACATTATGCTAAGCAAAAGAAGCAAGATACAGAAGTGTGTATGACATGTATTTACATGACATTCTAAAAAAAAGAAAAAAGTAATTTATAATGAAAAGAATAAAAATTATGGTTGTTTCTGGGGTTGGGGACTGACCAGAAAAGGGCTCAAGGGAATTTTCTGAGGTGATAGACATGTTTTTTTTTTTTATGTCTTGATAGGGGTGTGGGATATAAAAGCATATCTATTTGCCAAAACTCACCATATTATCCACTTAACATTGTATACTTCAATGTGTGTAAATTTTACTTCAAAAATAAAAGAACTGTAAACAAATAATGAACTCTATTTAACAGGTTTACTTTTTGCAGTGGCATGGTTTAGAAGTTCTGAAATCACCCTTTGTATATATTAGGCTTAAACAAATGAGAAAAATTGAAGATATTGGGAGCCACATTCTTCATTGTTGGGGAAGAGAGTTCCAATTATGGAAAGGGGGAAAGACTATAATATAGGCTGTGATGCTGGTTAAGAATGGGAGGTATCAATATAAATTCACAGTTGTATATGTGTGTGTGTGTGTGTGTGTGTGTAACATATATGTTCTAGTTCAAATCTTGGCTTCCAAAACTAACTAAAATCCAGGACCACCTGCAGAAATGGCTGATTCCAGAGCTGGTGCAGGGAATATATAAGATGAGCCTACAACATCTTTTTGTGCTAAAAAGATGGAGATGCTCAAAGAAGAAAGTGCATTAAAGAATGATGGGCACATGTCAAAGGCACACAATAGTTAACTTGAAGGCATTCCCACTGATGGAATATGGGACAATTTAGCACCAAAGAGATAATAGCAATGGATCATAATCCACTGAATACAATAAGAATGCAAGTGTCTATACTTGCATATATATTAATAAATAATAAATATTAATAAATAAGTATACACAAATAAGGAAAAAGGGAAAATCCTTCCTTATAGTAGAATGCCAACTACTAAATGTAGAAAGAATGGGAGTTTAAAAAATTAGCAATGACTGCTAAAGTTAGTAGGTGAAAGTTTGATGAGGACAAGATGTTTACAGTTTCAAAGTATATAAAATATATAGCAATACATTAATTACAGAATGAAAAAGTATAACCTGACAGTGGAGGAACCTGGTCAACCCAACTTAACCAAGTCATTACAATGGTGTCACAAATATTGGGACAAACTGCTATCACATGTCTCCTCAAAAGATATACTAAATAGAACACAGTATCACTTCAGTGGGATTCCTACCGAAATGAATAACCTGAACCTAATTAGGAAGAAGCAGTGGGCAAACACAAGAAGGACAATCTACAAAATAACTAGCCTATCCACTTTAGAAATATCAAAGTGAACAAACACAAGGAAAGGCTGAGAAATGGTTCCAGTTTAAAGAATACCAAGGTATGAGCCTGGACTAATTGAAGACTGGAAAGAAAGCTACAAAGGTCATAATTGGAATAACAAAATTATATTATAATATAGATTAACTAACAGTACTGTATCAAATTAAATTTCCTGATTTTGATAACTAACTGTGCTGTGCTGATGTAAGACAATGTCCTAGTTCTTAGGAAATATACAACAAAGTATTTAGGGATAAAAGGGCACAGTATCTCCAATATATTCCTAAACAATTCAAGAAAAGAAAATAGAGAAAATGATGAAGTAGATGGGACAAAAATGTAAACTGGTGAATCTGAGTAAAGAGTATATGGAAATTCCATGTATTATTCTTACAACTTTTCTGTGAATCTGAGTAAAGAGTATATGGAAATTCCATGTATTATACCTGCAACTTTTCTGTAAGTCTGAAATTTCATATACATACACATAAAAACACTTAATATAAGGCCCGGTGGGGTGGCTCATGCCTGTAATCCCAGCGCTTTGGGAGGTCGAGGCGGGCGGATCACAAGGTCAAGAGTTCGAGACCATTGTGGCCAACGTGGTGAAACCCCATCTCTACTAAAAATACAAAAATTAGCTGGGCGTGGTGGCGTGCACCTGTAGTCCCAGCTACTCAGGAGGCTGAGGCAGGGGACTCACTTGAACCTGGAGGGTGGAGGTTGCAGTAAGCTGAGATTGCGCCACTGCACTCCAGCCTGGTGACAGAGTGAGACTCTGTCTCAAAACAAACAGAAAAACACACAATAAAAACCACATAATATAAATAATGCTATGAAAATACTCTATTTTCATATATGATTAAAAATTTCCAGAATAAAAAGTTCCAAGATTTAAACTCAATACTAGAGTTTCCAGTCTATTATTTAATATACTACTTCTAAAAATAATTTGTATTTTAATTATTAGACATTTATCTAGAATTTTGGACAAGATATTCATGCTAAAAATCAAGAAAATAACTAGAAAATTTATGTTATTTCTTTTATGAAGCATTCCTTGACACCATAAGTAGGGTTGATTGTTCTTCCTCCATGCTCCCAAGGTATTTTGCACATAACATTGGTAGAGCACTTAATATATTGAATTGTAATCTGAAAATCAATTGCATTTCCACATAGTAGCAATGAATAATTAAAAACAGAAATTTTAAAAACTTACAACAGCAACAAAATTATGAAATACTTACGGATAAATCTGACAAAACGGGGAAGAATTATACAATGAAAACCATAAAATACTAATATAAAATACTAGTGAGTAAAACTGACATGAATAAACAGAGACATATACCCTAGACATGTGTCAAAGACAAAACATTGTTAAGATGTCAATTCCGAGATTGGCGGATCACCTGAGGTCGGGAGTTCGTGAGCAGCCTGACCAACATGGAGAAACCCCGTCTCTACTAAAAATACAAAATTAGCCGGGCATGGTGGCACATGCCTGTAATCCCAGCTACTAGGGAGGCTGAGGCAGGAGAATCGCTTGAACCTGGGAGGCAGAGGTTGAGGTAAGCTGAGATCACGCCATTGCACTCCATCCTGGGCAACAAGAGCGAAACTCCGTCTCAAAAAAAAAGTCAATTCTCCCCAAACAGATCTACAGATTCAAAGCATTCTCAAAATTCAGCAAGCTGTTTTGGTAAACATTGAAATACTGATTCTAAAACTTGGCAAAACGACTCTGAAGGAGAAAAAAGTTGAAGGACCCATACTACCTGATTTTAAGACTTATTATGAAGCTATAGCAACCAAAACAGGAAGAAAACAACACATTAATAAGCTTACTTCAAAACTTAAAACTTCTGTGCTTCAAAAGTCACTGTGAAGAGAATGAAAAGACATGCTAGAAATATCTGATAAAGGATTTATATCCAAAATATATAAAGCTTTCAAAACTCAATTAAAACAAAAAACAAAACTTAGACAAAAGATAGCTTCATGGGTGTAGTCATACGTCCAAACTTACATAATTGTATACTTTAAACAAATAGTTTATTTTATGTCAATTATACCTCAATAAATCTGTCTTAAGAAATGGAATCTGACTCCCTCACTAGACTCTCAGCTCCTCAAGGGCAGGGATTATAAATTATAGGTGGGGTGTGTTGGCTCATGTCTGTAAGCCCAGCACTTTGAGAGGCCGAGGCAGGAGGACTGCCTGAGCCCAGGAGTTTGAGACCAGCCTGGGCAACAGAATGAGACCTCGTCTCCACTGAAAATTAAAAAAAAAAATTAGGTGGGTGCAGTGGTGTGAGCCTGCAGTTCCTGCTACTCAGGAGTTTGAGGTGGGAGGATCCCTTGAGCTCAGGAATTTGAGGTAACAGTGAGCTATGATTGTGCCACTGTACCCTAGCCTGGGTGACAGAGATCCTGTGTCTAAAAAAAGAAAAAATAAATAATATTTTTATCTATATTAGCATCTTGTAATGCAAGAATATAAAAGCAGTTGAGTAAGAACTTGCCGAATAAACATAATAATTAATGAGCCAAAGAAATTTAACTGATGATTAAAACAATGAGTCCAGAAATAATCTGAAGGCACTACATAATTGACGCATACTAAAAATTCACATCTACAATAAATGCATGGTATGGTAAAAAGAGCACTGCACTGAGATTAGGAAACGTGAGAAACTCAAAGTGGATCTTCACTAGCTAGGTGACCTTAGATAACCAAACCTCACTGGACATCATTCCATCATCTGAAATTCAGGGTTCTTAATAATTCTTATTTTGTTTACATCATAGAATTCCTTGGGAAACTAAATAAGACAAGTACAAAATTCATTCAAACCCACAAAGCCATCAGTATTGGTGTCATTAGAAATAAATTTTTTAAAGGGGTAGAGAAACCACAGATACGTGATTCTATTTACTCGGGGGTGAAAAGCAACCTGGTCTACTTGCCTGATAGGAACCAAGACAGCAAGGACTACTCCTTCTTTCCTGTTTTCTGCCTAGCGGTAGACAAGCCTTGTTTTTCCTGTTCATAAAAAGATAAACTGCCTATTCTGATCTGTTAACTCGGAAAACAAATACTTGTTCTGTCTTTTTAAAAGAAAGTGGCTGAAAAATATAAAATATCAATTATCATGTTTCTACTTCATGTTAATATAGTTTCAGTGTTCTTCTCTGAGAGGAACAAGGTTAGATTTACTTCCTTCCCTCCTTCATGGGAAATAAAAAATACACATACAAACACTTTTGTACTAAACAAGTTAAACCCTGGGTTTTCTAAGTAGACACCTTTTAACATGCCAACTGTCTCCTTCGAAAAAAGTGAATGCCCTTAACTTGTTTAAAATTTAAATTAATGAACTATGATGAAAATATAAAGGTAAACTGGTAACAGCTACTGAGACAGAAGACTGAATGACCTTTGTGATAGCTCTCACTAGGGATGGGCCTTTAAGACTTCATAGTCAAAGACCTTCACTTAAGGAAAAAACTAGAAGGAATCCATTAAAATCTTATGAGGAGTTCATGACCTCTTTATGATTTTTTAGATTTAGTAGTAAGAAACATGGTTATTTTCCCTTATTAGGAATAAGAGTTTGTAACGATCATGGGAAAAAACATTCGGAGATTAAAAAAAATTCTACTTACCAATGGATTGTTCCCTTGGAAAGCAGGTTTATATAAACACCATTTTACCCAAATTTTATTAGCATCACTCAAACAGTAGTGATTATGCAGTAAATAGAAAACTCTTGCTTTTAATTCTAATGATTATTAAAAACTTAGAAAAGACAAGCATAAAAACGTTTAATTTCCAAACATTTTTGGAAAACTCCAACTGAATTTGGACCTTTCCCAATGAGCTGGTGTCTTGACAGGCACCTCTAGTACTTTAACTCTAGAAGATGTCACCAGTCCTATAAGCAATGGTGTCTACTTGTTATCATTTCTATCAGCTCTGCTGACATTCGGAAAAGATGTAAAGATTTGTGATGTCTGGGATAATCCGATTCACTAGAGGCAGGTTTTACGTTAAATACAGGAATACTCTGCCCAGTAGGTTTCATGTCTAGGCACCTGGTTTATGTGCTCACCAAACAGAAGCAGAAAAACAACTCTTAGAAAACTCAACACCCTTTAGTATTGAAACTATTTTCTGGATGTTGTACAGAAACAAATAAGAGAAGACAAAAAATAAAAAAAGAAGAAATGGGAAGATTGGAATTTTAACTCTTTCCCTCTATCTATACTTACTGAAAGGTTTTTAACTCATGGCTGCCCCAGGCAGGATCACAACAAACAGAGGGATAACACTGTCTGTATAAAAGTATTTGCCTGTTTGCATGACCTGTTTCATATTCTTTTAGAATAATGATACCAACCAGATGTCCCACAATGATGATAAATTTAATTTATTTCCAATTTCTCAAACTCTTCTACAGATTCAGGCAGCACAGTCACAGCCATTAGCTCACTGAGCTGGACGCATCATTGAAGGAACGGAATTGATCAGGCAGATAGATTGCAGTGCATGGCTAAGAGTCTCCTAAGGAGGGAGATGGCAGAAATCCAGACATCAAATAGATGATGAAATGGCCATTTCCATTAAGGTAACATCACATCACAGATATTAATTAGGAGGCACTATAATAAAGTTAAGTGGATGTGGGGGAAAATGCTGAGTTAAAAGTCACCCCATATGTCCTTAGCCTGAGGTAATTACAGATCTGAAGGTGAGTCATGGATCTGCAATTTTCCATTCATTTTACAATAGCTGCAGGAACGTTTAGAGATTACGTAAAAGGAGATTAGAACCCTTTTTTAGACTGGGGACAAATTATCTTTAAAAAAAGAAAATATTCTTATGTTTTCCTTTTAACATTCCTGTTTTATTCCCAAGGAAAATGACATCCTTTATTTACATTAACATTAATGGAGGATGACAATGTACTGACTACTTTCTTCTTCTTTTTTTCTTTTTTTTGAGACGGAGTCTCGCTCTGTCACTCAGGCTGGAGTGCAGTGGCACAATCCCGGCTCACTGCAACCTCTGCCTCCCACGTTCAAAAGATTCTCCCACCTCAGCCTCCTGAGTAGCTGAGACTACGGGCGCACACCACCATGCCTGGCTAATTGTTTGTATTTTTAGTAGAGATGGGGTTTTACCGTGTTAGCCAGGATGGTCTCAATCTCCTGACCTTGTGATGCCCCCTGCCTTGGCTTCCCAAAGTGCTGGGATTACAGGGGTGAGCCACCTTGCCCAGCCCAGTTCTTACTACTTTCTAGAGCAATTAAGCAAATGAAACAAGTTAGCTTTAAGTTTAAATGCATTTTACCAAGTTTTTTATTTCAAGAATGTAAATTCATCTTAAAAACTGATGGGATATTTTGTTCTCAGTGTTCAATCCAAATCTACCTTAACAGCTAAAAAAAAAAATTTTTTTTTTTTTTTTGAGACAGAGTCTCGCTCTGTTGCCCAGGCTGGAGCACAGTGGTGTGATCTCAGCTCACTGCAAGCTCCGCCTCCTGGGTTCACGCCATTCTCCTGCCTCAGCCTCCCAAGCAGCTGGGACTACAGGCGCCTGCCACCAGGCCCAGCTAATTTTTTTTGTATTTTTAGTAGAGACGGGGTTTCACCACGTTAGCCAGGATGATCTCAATCTCCTGACCTCATGATCCGCCCGCCTCAGCCTCCCAAAGTGCTGGGATTACAGGCGTGAGCCACTGCACCCAGCCGGAATAACAATCTTTTAAAGTATTATCTGATGTACGTAAATGATGAAGACAGTCATATTCCAAACCTGCAGAGCTTCCCTACAATAGTATGAGACCAATAGCCAAAGTGCTGGTTGCTCAACAATAGATTTATGCCAGTTTTTTTTGTTCTGTAATTCCTTGCAATCTTATCTCCCCTAGTACCTTGCCCAATTATATACTTCCCACGTGCATCCATGATAACTAACAAATGCAGACAGATGGCCAAAATGTGAGTTGAGGAAGTGTTGAGTACAAAAGGAGTTTATCTTTCCATTTCTGTATAATTTGGATCATAATCTCAGAATTCTGGATGCAGTACTCCAAGTCACTAACTTCAAATGGCTGACTGAGGCTCTCTGTCCAGGAAAAAAGTTCCTTTGCAGAAGTTCCAATCTTAATTTCCTACATAAACTCAGATAATTTACAATTTTTTATTTTTTGCCTTACTTCACCAAAAAAGCAGAATCACAGGGATAAAAATTTACATAGGATGTCTAAATGATGTAGAATAACTCATTGAAAGCTCCTTTATCCACGGGTGCTTACAAAAGATAAAAAGATATCAGTAAAAAATGGTGCAGTAAAAACCTCTGAAAACTCTCTCCTCCATGAAAGCAATGTGAACACTGTGATGAGCACTGTGAGAATCAACTGAAAAGTAGCCAAAGGCTTGCAGCAATCCAAGGAGTGCTTATTCAAGAAAAACCAGCTGAATCTTGGTAAAAACAATAAACTTTGCAGTGTTTTATTTGCCTTATTCCCATCCCACTCTCCCAAGCTCCAGCTCGGCCTTAAAAACTAACCTTCCTGAATCACAATGAAAATCAGAAGCCATCAGAGGGGGCAAAAGCAAGCTGAAGCTCCTTCAAAGCCCAATTCTCAGAGAACTGTCATTATTTGACCTGTCTGGTGGTCCCCTGGAGGGCCGCGCTCAGAAGGCTGTCTTTACTTTACAGGACTTGGAGCTTGGCCAGTAGGAAAAGCATAATTCTTTTGAGGGTTTGATGAAAACAATTACAGGGATTGTTTAACACTGAAACTTCTTGAGGTGGTGGCAAACAGCTGGGGCAAACAATAGGCTAACCAAAAGCTTCAAAGGAAAAGTTGAAGAATGAGAATGTCCACAAAGGGCTTTGAAAAGTTCTAATATATTAAAACAAGAAGGAATCTACAGGGCTCATGTGTGCCCATGGCCATATGAATGCTCAGGAAAAACTAGAGAAAGCCCTCAGCTCTCTCCTCTGCCTGACCTTGACAGGAAGTGAAGGCTAAGGCAGAGGCATCAACTGCTTAGTGCAGTGTTGAAGGTAGGCTGCACCTGCACATACAGCCCTTCAACAAAGACTATTAGACTTTGTTGAGACTTATTAGTTTCAGGCATCTAAGGAAATCTGTTCAAGCATTAGCTGACTAGTAATCTAACGAGCAGGGACTTCACTGGCCACACACAGAAAGAACACAGACATCACAAAATTAGTTTAGAAAAGTCATTGAAAAAACAGCAAGAAGGATGAACTGTGATGAAAAGAGAAAATCTGATTTCCAGGGTCACATTACATTATTTTAAATGTCCAGTTTTAAATGAAAATTAGAAGACATGGAAAGAAATGAGAAAGTATGGCCCATACTAAAAAAAAAAGCAGTCAGTAGTAACTGCCCCTGAGGAGCCCAGATGTTGGACTTAGTAGACAAAGAATTTACATCAGCTATTTAAAATATACTGAAACAACTAAAGAAAACTATGTCTAAAAAACTAAAGTATAAGAATGATGCCTCTCAAATAGAGAATATTAATAAAGGGATAGAAATTATAAAAAATAAACAGAAATTTGTAATTGAAAAGTACAATAACGGAAATAAAAAATTCACCAGTGAGATTGAAAGCAGTTTAGAGCAAGCAGAAAGAACAACCAGTGAACTCGAAGACAGGTCAATTGAGATTGAGCCTCAGGAACAAGAAGAATAAAGAATGAAGAAAAATAAACAGAGCTTCTGAGACCCGTGGAACATCAAGTGAATCAACAAACATGTAATTTGGGAGTCCCAGAAGATGAGGAAAGGGGAAGAACAAACATTTGAAGAAATAATGGCCCAACATGTACCAAATATAACAAACATTAGAGAGGTTCAAAAAACTTCAAGTAGGATAAAGTCAAAGAGATCTGCATGTAGACACACCATATTCAAACCATTGAAAGTCAAAGAGAATCTTAAAAGCAAAACATAAGAAAATATACTCTTCTGAAGGTTGTCTACAAATCTATCTGAGGCACAGTGTGGCTTCAAGATTAGACTTTGGAGTCGGTTTTGTCATGTATGTCTTTGGAGGTAATGCGGTTGGGTACACATTTTATATAACTCATGGGGATGGTTTTTCTCCTATTATAATTTTTGGGAATAACAATAAACTAAATTCTACAACCCAGGTGAGTGTTTAGACCCCTAAACTCATCTCCAAGCAGTAACAGATTCTAAGTGGAAATAAAAAATCCACTTTTTCAGGAAAAAAAAATAGTACCAGCAACTCATGGTGCATTAACGGCACTTACGTGGGAATATTCTTTTACATACTTGAATAAAAGACTCAACTTACATATGGTGCCTGATTAAGAGTTTCTTAAGAGATATGAGGTAATCATCATTTTTCTTGATAGCTTATTCAAAGAAAATACTGTTACATAGTGATCTCAGTCTGAAGAAACAAAAAAAAATTAAATCTCTATAACAGACCTAAAGCATACACGTGACTAAATTTCCCCCCTCCTCCTCCCATATTAGCGTAAAGAAATCAAGAAGAACAGGAAGAAACACCAAGATAATCAGACTTTTTTTTTCTTGAGATGGAGTCTTGCTCTGTTGCCCAGGCTGCAGTACAGTGGCGCAATCTCAGCTCACTGCAACCTCTGCCTCCCGGGTTCAAGTGATTATCCTGCCTCAGCCTCCTGAGTAGCTGGGATTACAGGCACCCGCCACCGTGCCTGGCTAATTTTTGTATTTTTAGTAGAGACGGGGTTTCGTCATGTTGGCCAGGCTGGTCTTGAACTCCTGACCTCAGGCGATCTGTCTGCCTTGGCCTCCCAAAGCGCTAGGATTACAGGCATGAACCATCGCGCCTGGCCATGATAACTGAACTTTTTCTTTTAGGATTCTAAATAGGGTAAACAAAAGGTTACTGATTTCTCTAAATACTGTTCCTGTGCTTCTTATATTTACACAATGTCTTCATACTAAAGTACAAGAAACCACTTGAAAATTATTTTTAATAGAAACAAATCACTCTCAAATGGAAGAATTACAACAGAATACATACTAGAGGCATATCACTATGTTCTTCTTAAGAGCATTATTATGTCATAAAATTTCAAACTGCCAAGCGTGGTGGCTCACGCCTGTAATCCCAGCACTTTGGGAGGCCGAGGCGGGCGGATCACCTGAGGTCAGGAGTTCGAGACTAGCCTGACCAATATGGAGAAACCCTGTCTCTACTAAAAATACAAAATTAGCTGGGTGTGGTGACGCATGCCTGTAATCCCAGCTACTTGGGAGGCTGAGGCAGGAGAATCGCTTGAACCTGGGAGGCGGAGGTTTCGGTGAGCCGAGATTGCACCATTGCACTCCAGCCTGGGCAACAACAGCAAAACTCTGTTTCAAAAAAAAAAAAAAAAAAAACAAATTCAAACTGTGGGGTAACTGAATAGTTTTTAATCCCTGTTCCTCAGATAAAGATGCCACGAAAGAAAGAAAAGGTAAAAATAAGATGTCTTACTTAAGATCAGGAAAATAAGGCTGTAATAATTTCAAAAACTAAGTATAAATTAATGGATAAAAATATTGGGACTAATGCCCATGGAAGAGAAAAGCTATACTGGGTAGTCTCTAGTTTTCATGACAGATATTCACAGATGGGGAAGACTACCCAATTTTCCAGGCTTCCCAAAACTAACCTGTGATAATTAGACATTCATTGTGATCCAGCACCTCAGTGAAGAGCCGTGAAATAATCAACTCAGGATTGATTAAAAAGCGGATTTCTTCTTGCACAAGTCCTGCACTGGTTACACCACCTCCAACAAAACGATTTGCAAAATCCACCTGTTGGGGAAATGTGGCATATTAAATAATGGTCAAAAATACCTACATATATGATCAAGAAGCACATAGTCTCTAAGCTCTCATCTTTTCCTCTCCCATGAAAATCAATCCCCAAATAAGTAATCTTCCCAGGAAGAGCAGATTATGGTTGCTTAAGCTCTTTCCACCTCACTGCAGTTAACATCTCTGCACATTTTTCTGGATCCCAGAACCAGAGAAGCAATCTGGAAAATGGAGCTTTTAGGCAAAATATTATGTATCATACAGACTCTTGTTTATAAACCTATTTGTGTCTCATGGGCCACAAATCAAGGGAGGTCTTTATCTGGGAAGGTTTCAAAGTCATTCTCCCCCATTCACTACTCAATTTCCCTTTATGTATTTCACGTGACTTTAATATAATTAAACTTTTCTTATGTAATATGGTAACCAAACACTTGCCCTAAAGAACTGAAAAGTTTAGTAATCAACTTTTTGGGTAACCTTTTCCAACTTTATTGTGAGAATAAAGAGATCGAATTTTTGTCCTTCTAAATTCAACCCCAAACCCCAAACTACATGAACATTACAAACTATTTTTTAAAAATATAACTAAGGAAAAAAGGAAGAAAGAAAACCCAGTATAGCAACAAAGATTCAATTAAAGTAATATTTCCAATTAGGTTGGAAACTCTTAAGCTTTATGTGGAGTAGTATGATGGGATCCCCAAATGCCTACTAATAAAGAAGAATTACACAATCCTCCAGAGAAAGCAAACTCAACTTGCTGGCATTATTTCCGTTTGTCCAGTGTGTCCAGCACTATGCCAGCCTCATGAAGCAGTATGTAAGAAATAGCAACCATCTTTTCCTTAGTGAGACTATCTGAGGAGTCAGATCACACACACACACACACACACACACACACACACACACAACTTGTGTATATACATAGTCATACACACAAGTAAAATAGGATTTACTAAATACTATGAGGCTTATATTCTTTCAAACTATTTTAAAATATACGATTTCTTAAAACTTCAGTGTTCTCTAAAGCAAGATACTAAATGACAATCTGAAGCCTATTTTACAAAATAGTGAAACAATAGTATGAATCGTTTGATATGTAAAAATATATGTCAAAAGACAGAAATTAATAGAAGGCGAAGCAGTCTTCTTTTACCACAGAAGAACTTAGAAAATACTAAAACATACCACTGAGGAGTTCTTCAATTGAGCTACCAGAGAGAATCATATATTTGGATTTGTGTTCTGGAGTACTAAAACCAATGCTAAAAAACTAGAGTAACTCTTTAGCTTAAATAGGAAAATAATTTTGGTGAAACCAGTCTGTTGATTAGAATTAGCTACCTACTACATATGAGGTCTATGGGCACTGGGTGATTCATGGCTTAAATTGTCCAATTCAACAAATATTTACTGAGTATTGTGCTGGGAATCACTGGATACAAAGATGAATAAGATATGTATGGTTCCTGGCCTCACGGCATTTGCAATTTAGATGGCAGTCAGAATGAGCATAAGCAGAATGAGAAGATGATTATTGAAGAGCTTGTTACTATGTATTTGATACTTTCTAATAATACAATTAACTAAAATTGGAGCATGGCAGGAAGATAGGAAAGCTTTACAAGGGGATGTGGCAGCTGACATGCAGGCTGAGGGCATAGCTGCACAAGGACACAGGGCAAAAAAAAAAACAAATGTAAATGACTGTACAAGGGGAATGGTAAACAGATTCATTGTGTTTGCCTGCAGTGTAGAGTAGGTGGAGGCTTACAGTTGGTGATGAGGTGGTCTGAGGTCTAGGGAATTTTTACTCAGTTTCCCTCTGAAGGTTCTGGGAAAGATTCAAGTTAACATCTGGACCTATGTTTTAGGAAGATAATTCAGGCTAGAGTTTAAAGAATAAATGGAAAACTGTAAAACTAAAAGTAAAAAGGCTGGTTAGGTGAGTACTAAATAGTTTATACAAGCACTACTAGGGCCTCAAACAGGAAAGTGGTAAAGTAAAGGAAAGAGAAGAAACTCGGTAAAGAAATAAAATGGACTGTACTTGAGAACTAAGAGACTGGCTGAGTGCCTAAAAGTATAATGATATTGTGACTACAAATGAGAAACAGACGAGGTTTAAGACTGGCCTAAATTAATTTTTACTGGAATAAGGTACATAACAAAAATAAAAAGATAAGCTCTATCCAACTTACGTACTACTTGATAATGATGATGAAATACATTCAATGTGTATGTTATTGTTTACTCTTTGAATAAAAGGCCCACATTTTTAACTTGAAAGGTGTGCACAGAAATAAAGACACTAAACTCAGTATGCCTCTAAATGCCAGAGTCTTTTAGAAAACCAAAGTTTTACTACTTAAAAAAGTTCTTAACAATAAAGACCCTCTACAACAGTTGAGAAACCTGTTCCAGTACATGAAAACAAGAATGTGAATGCATCCTTATTTTTAGCCAGTTATTTTCCAAGTCACTTTAAAGCTACTCATTCAGATTACTCAGCTTCTGAATTATAACTTGATGAAAAGACAGGAATGATAAAGCTCCTCAGAGAGGTTTTGTTGTTGTTGCCATTCAGCATAATGTAATTTATATGCTACACAAGGAGCTCTGTAGCATTGCAATACAATATTCCCCGATCTCCTGTGGAGACATGGCATGGGTAGGGAGAACAATTAATAGCAAGAAGCCCTTACGGTATTCTCTAATCTACCGAGGTCTCACATTTCATCTATAATATATTCCAAGGAAGTGGGGAGGATCTCAACCTTAACTGTTGTTAAATAATTCCTTGTTGAATTGTATTGTAATGAAAGGTCAGCATTCCTGTGGTGCTAACTAGCAGTAACTTTGTTTAGTTCATGTGTATTAAGAATCTCTCAGTTTATCCAAGACTTTAAAGATGGAAAGAACTTCATCAAGAGGGGAATGTGGGGGAAAAAGTGATATTAATTTGAACCAATATTTAAGCATATTTTAAGATTATTTTTTAAACAGAAAAAAGGTATAGGAGTAAATGCAAATTTAAATATGTTTTGTTTTTGTTTATAAGCTCAAATAACCACTGGGAGAAGGTGATTTAGAATAAAACATAGTTTGTCTCTTTGAAGATTTTAATTACAAATATGTCCAAATAAAAGGCCATTTAAAAAAGAATCTCAGTTTCATTTAAATAATAACTAGACGTAAATTTTATAGTAAGCATTAAGTTATTCAAACAAATCAGTCCATTTTCAGGCAACTGCTTTATTTAGATTCTGAACCAATATAAGCAACAAATAAGAATCTAAGAAGAAAAATAAACTATTATCAGTATAAATGAGATGGTATACAAGCTTCTTTCAAAGAAAACTCAGTTTACAATGCTCTTATAAATGGGATAAGAACACAAAACACTAACATCATTAGTGAATTTTAAAGAAGCATTATAAATCAAAAGATTAGGTTAGATATTACTATATTTTAAACACGGGGCTTTTGTTAACCCCCTTCTCCAAAAATACTTTTTAAAGGTAAAGGCAGTAACAGATTATTAACAAAGATTGAGAAGTGGACCAGAATTACCTGCTTTTAACGGGGAAAAGACATAGCAAACAGCTAGCTCACGTGCGTGAAACTGTTACATATGAGAGAGAGGCCTTTCTTATCAATCAGTTTTAGATGTCTGCCCCCTCAACCTAAACAAAGCTGTTGGTGGCAGAAAAACATCTCCATCTGGTCATCAACTGGGGCAGAGCAAGAAGAGCCTTTAAGGAAAAAGAATAAAAATGCCTGGTGACAGTCTGTCAAGACTATACCCTGGGAACTTCCTCCACTGTCAACCTACTATCAATGTCTGAACCAAGAGGCTGATGCTGTCCAGATCTTGGGATTTTCTGTCAAAGGCTTTTTAGAGAAGCACATATAAGAAACAGAGAGTATACACTGGCAAATAACAACATTACCAAGGCTGTCACAGTGATCTGTTTGGTGTTTTTCTTCATTCTGCTATCATGCTTCTTTGCATTAAATCAGTTTAGGAGACAAATAAACAGCTTTTCAAATTTCTTTTGCTGTCAGAAGCTTGACAAGAAAAAGTCCTACCCATACACAGACACTACTAAGATTCACCTACCTGTAGCATGCCTCGGCCATTTTCTTCTATGGTACCTTCGTAAGTGACATGCAATCGTGTCAAGGGTTTTTCACATCTACAATATAAAAAGACATTCCCTTATTTATTATTTTAATGATAAGTTGTTCACTGCAGACAAAAGTGAAAATATAGGTAACTATTCAAAAACCGAAACCACCCCAAATCTCGAAAGTCAGAAACAGATGCCTACTGTTAACATTCTTGGTATTGATCCTCCTTTATCCAAACATGTAAATATACATATTTAAATTAAAATTGGATAACATAGTTTGAAACCTGCTTTTCCTCTAAATAATATGAAAGTTTTTCTTCTTTAAAACAGTTGAAAAACATTACAAAATATTAAAAAAATTAAGATCTATGAAATTTTGTTATGGCTAGAGTTGGCAATCTGAGGAAAAATGTACAAAAAATTTGGCAATAAATCATATATGATTCTCTTCTGGCTTCCATTTTCTATTTTCACTGTTTGATAACCGTGTGTGTGTGTGTGTGTGTGTGTGTGTGTGTGTGTGTCTTGATGAAAATACATGCCACAGAAATTCTGAACAATGGTATTTTTCTATTAATACGGTTAACAGATAAACTTAGTACCTGTAATTTAGAAGGCATAATTATTTTCTTTCCCTTTCAACCATGGCCACTAAGGTATTTACTGGACTTATGTTATATTAACAACAAATTCCATTGTATTAAAAGTATTTGTTAACATTATTTGCCTTATTAGATATTTTTCCCCTGATCACTTACTGAATAAAAAATATAAATGAATGAAACAGAGGAGATCCAAAGTTCTAACTCACATAAGAGTGCCCATAATCTTTTTTGGGAGGGAGGAGATGATTATATTTTTAGAAAATAGTCTGGGAGGTTAGCTGGAAAAGTACTGAGAATTGTTTGATCCCTTCCTGGTTTCATTGAGTTTAAATACATTTCTGGCAAAACTCCAGCCCAACAGGCTGATAGCTTTAACTCAGAAGGTAATTCTGCACAGGTTCTGTCTAAGAGCCTTATTTGTATGAACTCATTTAATCCTCTCAACAACCCTATTACTATGTCCTTTTATAGACGGGGAAACAAAGCACAGAACATCTAAGTAAGCTAACCAAGACTAGTGAAATAAAGCAGCAGAGATGTGAAACTAGGTAGACTCACTCAAGCTCTGAATCAGTATGCTACACTTTTAGAAAAATTACTTTCCCGGTCTCTTGTAGAAAACAGTATCGTAAGTTTGATATATTTTTTTAACTTCCTTTTTTTGGTCCTACTTTCCTAGCCATTTTATTCAGAGGAAGACCCCTGTAAGCATACTACTAAAAAGATAAAGAAGCATAATCTAAAAATCTCTGGGCTGTCAGTCAGGACTTCAGAATGGGAATTCCATCTGTTGTCAACTATTCTCCATGACTGAAGCTAGAAACTTTATAGTATAGCTCTTAATAAAATCACGAAATTGCTAGAAACTTTTTCTTGGTTTTGTTTTGTTTTGAAGCATTTTCTAACTTCCCAATAGGTCATCCTCTACACCCCTGCCCCAGGAGTCAGAGACGTAGATGATTCTGGCTCTCTGTGATTAAGCCTGGCTAAAGTATTTGCTGATAATCAAAGGGTTAACTATAACATGCCGGAAACATGGAATTCAGGAAAGCCTCTAAGTTCCTGGACCCATTTAGCCCCTTACGCTTGGGAACACCAACAATCCTTATCTTTTCTTCATTCTCCCTCTTTAAGTGAATGCATGTTTCTGGTTCTGTGGAGCCTGGGAGACTGATTTTAATTATATTCTCCAACTCACTTATAAAGCAACTAAAACAAAAAAGAGATCAATGAAACAAAAATAAGTCAAATTCTGCCTATCAAAATTAAGGTGACAATCTTCGTCTCACTTAGAGGCAAAGTTACTGTGTCTCATTGACACAGCAGCCTTGCCAGTCTCTGCATTTTGACCTGTCCCTTCTCTCCCACATGGTGGTATACAAATGGGTGCTCTTTCACATTAGTGCCAAATGAATATCAGATGCAAATTAGAGATCCTGGATGACTTAAAAATAAGCTCTCAGATTGATCTATAAAATCTACACCAAAGTAACAGGAACAAAACATATGCATTCCTATTAGAGATTAATAGAAGAGTGAAGAAAAACAATCCTCTGCACCATAGAGATGACACAGCGGAATGGTACTTTTAATTCCAGGCACCATATTTTAAGGGGGCCCAATGAATGGGAGTATGTTAAGAGCAGAGACAAAGGGTTTAGAATCCATATTACATGTGAAATAGAAGAAACGAATCATTTTAGTATGAACTTGTATGCACTGTTAGAGAGGGAAGTAGGTTAAGAAGCCATTAAGATACATGAAGGAGGGTCAAATGCTAAAGAAAACTAGAAATTCAGATTTATTTATGTAGCTCCAGAAGGAAGAACCAGGAATGGTGGAGAATGAATGTAGAAAACATTTTTAGTGAATGAAAGCATGAGATGATAACACAAGCAGCCACCAATGGAACAAACTGATGTGAAACAGCGGATCTGCCATCACTGAAGCTATCCAGTCTTCTGTCTGTTGCAGGTATTACAGAGCTGATCAAGAGTTTTAGTAGGCGGCTGGGGTTCCTTTCAGATCTAACATGCCATGATGCCAAAATGCTGTACATGTGCTCACCTTTTTCTGGCTCATTTTTTTTTTCTCTCTTCAGGTCGCTTAACCTTTTATCTACTTCCCTCTATTAATAATCATCTAAACCATGCACTCAGTCTTCTGAAGTAAATTTCTTTATCTTTCACTTCACAAATAAACATCTTTGATGGATGAAAACACTGCAGGAAAGCCACCTAAGCAGATATGACTTCTCAAGTTAACTTTTTTTTTAAGTGATTTCCATTCATCACTAATTCCAAACAAAACAATTACAAACTATCATAAAATTATTAGAAAGTGAAAATGGGAGGCATTGGTTAAATATGTATTTAGTATGCTTCATCATGTCCTCAAACATATTTAAAAAGTTAATCCACACTTCTTTAAGTGTCCTGGGGGACTTGCTTTAGATTAAGAAATATGTTAACTATTTCAGGACCCTTCTTTAAGTATAT